>NC_138544.1:42931964-43531964 GCF_964234715.1 Podarcis melisellensis
AACTAATAAGTCAAATCAATAACAACAATAATTCATAATAATAACTCCACACAATCTATCTAGCTGCAGGTGTCTACAGAAAATAGCTTCAACATGTGAATGGACTATTAGGTTTTTTTAACCAATGCAGCCCAGTAAGCAAACATTTGAAACTTGTTCTGTTAACTAAACCCTATTATGGTCAAATGGCAGACTTGAAGCATTCAACTTCTGTTTCTTTAAATAAATAAATAACTTGTGACAGATCTTTGTATCCACAGGTAGAATGGAAGAGAAACAAAGGCTGTTCCATTGAATTTTAAAAAGGTTGCCTCATTGACTATTAATGGCATCCTCATTCTTCTGGCAACGCATTAAGCCTGCAGAGTGTATGCTTGCCAAAGTTCAAAGCAAGCTGAGTGTATATTAAATTGGACCTCTCTTGTCATTGCTTGGGCAGGATGAAATAGGTAAAGAGAACACAGAGCAGTGTTAATCCACTGTAAAAGCTTTTGCTGTGTATAATGGAACTCAAACAGTTTCTCCTCCATCCCAAAAGTGTTTACTCAGTGCAGATGGGTCTGTCTGTAACAGAAGATGTTAACCTGCCACACATTTAAATAAAGGTGCAGGCACACTGTGAAATGCTGTAGGAAACTATCTGGAAAAAGCGGCAAATATGTTTTCAAAAGGAGACTCTGCATTTTACCACGGTTTAATTACATAGTTTGGTGTGTTTACATACAATCAGAAGACAATAGACCATGGAAAGCACCATGTAGAGTAGGCTTCACCAACCTGGGGCCCTCCAGGCATTTTGGGCTACAACTCATCAGCCACAGCCAGAGCAAGGGAAATGAATAGCGATGGAGAACAGATAGAGCAGCATTTCGATCAATGTATAACTCACTTGTGGAAATTTGTGCCGCAAGATGTGATGATGGCCACCAGCATGAAAGGCTTTAAAAGCGAAATCCAGGATTGGCTGTCATTAGCAGTGGTGGCTGGGGCCCATGGGAGCGGAAAGCAGTAGGTGGAGCCAGAGTCAATGGCAGGCAGAGGCAGCTCTTTCCAATTTGAACCCCATCCTCCTCCCACCAGGATTCTACAAAGGCAAGACTTAGATTAAGAAGCAAGAAGCTGGCATTCAGTGCTGCCCCCCCCCCCTTAGAAGAATGAAGGCAGGCAGGTGGGGGCTGATTAGGGACAGGCTCAAGATTGGTAGGACAGTATCCCATGTGCTTTAATAGACCAGCCTCCACTGGCTATTAAGGGAATTCTCAGGGAATTTCTCAGAATAATCTTTTCTTAGAAATTTCGGTCCAGCTCTTATGCATATCCTGCTTTTTAATGTATTTTTATTAAAGATTTATTGGTTTACAATAGTATGTGCAATGTCTCTTTTTTCAAGTTACATTTTCCACAGATCAGTTTCATTTGTTGAGACTTACATTAGGAAGAAAAGGGGGAAAGAGGTGGAGGGGGAATGGTAGTGGGGGTGGGGTCGGATGGCGATGTTTCTATTTTACTTAATGTATGTGGGCTTTTGTGTCAGAGTTGCTTGTGTAGGTTTTCTTTGCTATTCCCTTGTGTTCCTTTGGTGGTGAGAGAGGATGGGGTTGGCCTAAGGCAGAGGTAGGCAAACTAAGGTCCATAGGCCACAAGCAGCCCATGGTGGTCATTTAACCGGCCCACGAGCTGCCCCCGAACCAAGCCACCCGCTCAGTGAGTCCCCGCACATTGCGCTAAACCAGTGCAGCATGGCGTGGGGACTCACTTCCGCGGTGCCGGAAATTGCGTCTGCACATACACAGATGACAGAAATTGAGAGTGCGTGCACACACGTGTGCACAATCCCACAGAGGTATTTCGGCTGGAGTGAACCGGCTCAGGTGAGGTAAACCTTGCCAACCTCTGGTCTAGGGTGTGGTTGTTTGTTTGTGGTTGGCTGTGGTGAACTTTGTTTTCATGTGTGAGTGAGGTGGGTGGATGTTTTGGATCAGGTTAGCCATATTGATTCGTATGCTGTTGTTGGATTCTTGTCATTGTCTTGTGGGGCTGTGTATGTGATAAAGGGGAGCCATACCGGGGTGAAGGCGTCTTCTTCTATTTGTCCCCGTGTCAGTTTCATTTTATTGGTTAATTTTTCTAGTAAGGCTGTTTCGGGCTTCTGGCTGGCTACTATTAAAAGCATCATGCTGGACTAGCTTGACTTTTGAACTGATCCAGCAGCCCTCTCAGATAGTTATGTATGAAAGTTAAAAAATATTAGCAGCTGCGATGATCAACACTCACAATTTTAAGTATCCCGAAGTCTTTGATGTTACATGACCTAGATTTTTTACATGATATATTAAATGATAATACAGTGAATTGTATCATTTTAAAAGGTTTTACTGATTTATGTTTGTGACAATTTTTTCTTTTTAAAAAGCATCTGCTATCTAATAGGGGAAGCATGGTGCTTCCTTGGTTTAGGCCAAGAAAGGTACATTAACTAACAGATGAAAAGTGCAAAAGAATCCCGCTAACGGTGTGAGCTCCCATTGTTCGGTCCCTGCTCCTGCCAACCTAGCAGTACGAAAGCACAAAGTGCAAGTGGATAAACAGGTACCACTCTGGCGGGAAGGTAAATGGCATTTCCGTGCACTGCTCTGGTTCACCAGAAGCGGCTTAGTCATGCTGGCCACATGACCCGGAAGCTGTATGCCAGCTCCCTCGGCCAGTAAAGCGAGATAAGTGCCGCAACCCCAGAGTCATCCGCAACTGGACCTAACGGTCAGGGGTCCCTTTACCTTTAGTCAATCCATGTCCTTTCAACAAGACACATTAAGTTTAGAATTCATTTATCTAGACTGTGCTAGATTTTTATTACTCATTATTTCCTCTGGAAACAAAGAATTCAAACTGCATGAAATATTTAAAGGTTTCTAGAGAACAAATATCACTTACTAATACAGAGATAAGTACATTAGTTTTAAAATCGTCACTTAATTCTGTCAGCAGATATCTAGGAGTTTTGCATGCAACCCACAGATTCCCAGTTAAAAACAACAACCCATATGTTCAATAAGTGCGTGCCTGAATCCAATATTGTATATAGTTGAAGTGTCAGATTATGTTGCCTCAAACTGATAATGCATGCAAAGTTTGTCTTTCTAACAAGGACAGTTTCTTCAACGCTGAGCTGCATATTTGAACCATTTTACATATACTTTACCATAAGTACTTATTTTCACTATGTATGGGTATATAAAATTCCCCATTTGTTAGTTCACATTTGCAAGACGAATACCTAAAATATATCCTTTAATGCTTACACTCCCTTCCCATAACTAAACTCATGGATCAACTTAATGTGACAAAGCAGATCTCTTCACAGTCTACCTGGGTCATATATATGCACACAATGGCCAAATTTCCATTCAAAGGCAGCTTTAAAACCCGGGATACATGTCAGCTTGTGTGCACACGCATAAAATCAGCTTCTTAGGAAGTTTTCTGTCACTTTGACTTTACTTTCAGAACAGATTTGCCCATCACCTTGTAATGTGAACAATATTACGAGGAAGTTATGCTAATTCCCAAGAGCCCGCATTTCCTTTGGCTGATAAAATTCGCTTCCCACTTTTGACACTGTGATTTGTTGTGCATTTCACACCAATTTCAATGTAGTAAATCATCACAAATTAAAAACACACAGCTCTATCCTCTAGGTTAAAAAGGCCCTCTCCAAAGCTGTTAATACAGCACTTTCTTTTGATGTGATAGCTCAGAGTCCTCTGGATGTTTTACGGCAAAGAGGGAGGTCACTACAGCACACTCCCCAAATAGTCAGGACTAAGCTTTCACTTTGAGTTCCTATGTGGTCATTTTGTAACAGGGACATCATTTTACAACAGTGAAATCTGAGGAATGTACCCAAGACCCCTTTTTATTGCTACTATCATTCTTCCTTATTAGCCTGTCAGAACGCACATGAGGCAGACAAAAAAAATGTTTTACTCTTCAGGGGATTTCTCTCTCTCTCTCTCTCTCTCTCTCTCTCTCTCTCTCTCTCTCCTTTATGCTAAGAAAAATTAAAAAGTGGTAGCAGCAAACATTTCAGGATCCTACAGCAAACATTTGATTTAAAAAAAATCAACTATGAGGCTATGATTTAAATATTTCCCCACACACAATAAGTTTTGTCAAAAATCTGTTGCAGTTACAGTCAAGATTTCCCCTTCTGTTAAATTTAACATTTTAAGTAATATCTTATGAGCAAAATATTTTGTCCTTGAACATCTGTTAAGCTGCTGGGAGTGCATCCATGTCACAAGATTCATCAAAGCTTGGGATGATGGATGGAAAATGCAGGTGCTGAATGGCAGCACATGTCACTGCTCAACAAAGCAGCACATCACCATCATCTTCTCAAAGCACAAAAAAAGTTCAGAACTAGCGTGGTGTAGTGGCCAGATTGTTGAACTTGGAGCAGGGAGACTGGGTTCAAATACCCCATCCAACCATGAACCTCACTAGGTGATCTAGGAAGCACCATGGCTCAGTGACAGAGCATCTGAACTGCATGCAAAGGTCCCATGTTCAATCCCCAGGTAGGACTCAGAAAGATACCTTGTCTGTAACCCTGGAGAGCTGTATAGACAATACTGAACTAGATGGACCAATGATTTAATGGAATAAGGCATAGCCTCAAACCATTCACTCTACATCTCAGCCTAACCAACTCACAGGGCTGCTGTGAGCATAAAAGCTAGAGCCCCTTTGAGCAAGGGCAGGATTAGAAAAAAGTGTAGGTGCAAGCTTTGTCATCATCCTTTTATATATTTGTCCAACAACCAACACTGCAATTCTCTAAACTTCAGCTTCTTTCACTTAAAAGGCTTTAGAAAGAAAATAGATTTCGTATCGTCACCATGTACTGTACCAGCTTTCCAAGAAGAGGTTAAAAATAATAATAAAAGGTTTATTTGGCTGTGTTTGAAGCAAGAGGAAGAACAAGCTAGTAGTAGGTCCCTTGTGTAGAGAAGATGAAGAAATGTTATTTGGTGACAGAGAGGAGGAGGAACTGTGCCACACCTACTTCACCTCTGTTTTCACTGAATAGGAAAGCAATGCCCAATCTAGTGATAACATGATCAATAATGAAAGGAGGGAACTGAAGCCCAAGTCAGGAAAAGAGGTGGTAAGGGTGCACCTAGTTGTTTTAAATGAATTCAAATCTCCAGGGCCTGATGAGCTGCGGAGTGTGCGAATGTAATCTTAGAGTCACTTTCTATAACCTTTTCAGAATTCCTGGAAAAAAGTGAAGTCCCTGTGGACTGGAGGCAGGTAAATGTTGTCTCCCATCTTCAAAAAAGGGAGCAGGTGAAGACTCAGGTAACTATCGACTGGTGAACTTAAGATCAATACCAGGAAAGGTCTTAGAACACATAATTAAACAGTTGATCTGTGAGCACTTAGAAAAGGTTGCTGTGATTGCTAGGACCCAGCATGTGTTTCTCAAAAACAAATCATGTGAGACAAATCTCTCTCTCTTTTCATAGTGTTACACACCTGGTGGATCAGGGGAATGCTGTGAACATAGTGTATCTTGACTTCAGCAAGGCTTTTGACAAATTTCCCCATGATATTCTTGCAGAGAAGCTGGTAAAATGTGGACTGGAGACATTTTCTGACAGTAAGAGCTATTCTACAGTGGAACAGACAAGAGGTGGTGGACTCACTTCACTTGGAAGTGCAGGGTGTTGGACTGGAAGACCCTTGGTTCCCTTCCAATTCTACAAGTCTATGATTCTAAAAGAAACCTAGCCCTTCAAGGTGCTGTCCCAAAGGAGATATGAGGGGCCTCCAGAAGGCATTAAGAACTTTACAGCCTTGCATATGGTTACCACAGGGCAGCATCAAAGAGCTATTTTTCAAGCTCTCTGCTCCATAATTGGATGAGCATCCTCTTGAAGAAGATCAAGCTAGGACCTTGTATGCTTTTCCTCCGGCTATGTAAAACAGGGGAGTTAAAAGTTTCTTTCAAACCAAAGCCTACTTGCACATCATTTATTTATTATTTATTAAATTTGTATACCGCCTGTCAGGGGTTCAGGGAGAGAAGCGCAGATGAGGGAGGAGACGGAGAGCGAGGGGGAAGAATCCCAGAGCGACGAGGAAGAGGATGACAATGACCAAAGGTCATCCATGAGTCTGTCCAGTGAATCGGAGGATTCCCAAAAGGGAGCCCCCCTGGTCAGGCCAAGGGGAGCCAAAGGGGAAAGCAGTCAGGAGCAGGGGAGCGAAGGGAGAACCCCCAGTGGGAGTTGGAGATCGGGACCGGCTTCTCCGCCGGAACGGAGTGAAGGGGGTGGAGTTACCAGTGTGTCAGAGGGAGCAGAACAGGAAGCAGAGAGGGGAAGGAGATTGGGGCAAGACGTCCTGCCGGAAGGGGCAGAGAGTAGTACCGGGAGCAGTGTAGCGGTCGAGAGGAAGGTCAGAAGCAACGTACGCGCGCCAAGTTCAAATGTGGAGGCGCGCGGAAGTGAGGGAAGCCCTGGGGAGGAGGCTGGTCCCAAAGCGCGAAGGAGGGGGGAACAGGCGTCAGAGGATTCAGCCTCTGGGGAGTCCCGGCGGGAGGGAACCCAGGGGGGCAGAAAGACCCTGCGGAAAAGGAAGGAGAGGAAGAGGTGGTCCAGCACAAGCCTCTTAAACTGGTGTAGGGGCGGTACTGATTCAGAGGGGACTTCGGCGGTCTAAGCGTAACAGACGTAGAGCCACGGAGGCCGGATGTAAAGCCAAGAATGTTCTTCAATAAAAGCTTTTGTATATAAGCCGGATTGGACTTGGGTCTCTTGTGAGCTGGGACCCCGGGTGGCTCTGACAGTAAGTCCCCTCTCCTAGAACGCAAAATTTTTTTTTGCAAAGCTCACTAACGGTAGCAGCCATGAGTGCGGAGGAACAGCTGACAACGCTGCGGAACCAAGTCACCGCTGCAGTCATTGCATCTCAAAAGAAGAATGACGAAATGGAGAAGCGCTGCCAGGACCTGCAAACAAGGTGGGAGCGTGCAAGCAGGGAAGGGTTCCCAGGGTCCAGATCGGAGGGAATTGGACTTGGAAGGCGGGGGGGGCAGTCTAGTCACCCACTTCGATGGGAACCTGAAGCACTACCCTAGTTTCAGAGCAGACGTCTTGTATGCACTGCATTTGCTTCGCAATGACTTTAAAGATGAAGAAGAGAAGGTGGGGTTTATTGTGTCACATTTGCATGGGGAAGCTAGAGCGTGGTTGCGCAATTTGTGGCGCGAAGATGGCCCTGCCCGCCGCGATTCTGATGAATTTATTAAAGCGATGGATGCTTGTTTCCAGTCAACTGTGGATCTTGATATTGCGCACAGGGAGATGCATGGACTGCGGCAAGGCAAAGCCACGGTACGTCAGTATCATTCCAGATTCTTCGCATTACTGTGTTAGGCTGGGAAAAGGACTGCAAACCAGTGAGAGATTTGTTCTGGGAAGGTCTCAGCGGCCCCATAAAAGATTAACTTGCCAGGGGAGACAGACCTCAGACCCTAGAAGACGTGGTGCAGAGGGCTCTTGCGATAGGAGTAAGAAACGAGGGACGCCCTTGGCACGATGAGGAAGGACGCCAGACGCGTGCACCAGCAAGGACCCCCCCTTTTATCCCCAGGGACTTCGGCCAGGCACATCCCTCGCCTTTGCTGAGGCAGGGAGAAGAGCCGATGGAAATTGGTGGTGCTAGGGCTCAAACACCAGCCAGAGCCCCTGTTTCCGGTGCAGTAAAAGCAAAGCCTCCTAGAGGGACCAGGAAATGTTACATCTGTGACAGTGCACAGCATATGGCGAAAGAGTGCCCCCAGAGGCTCCAGAAACATACTGCAGCTTTAGCAACAGTGGCAGCAGAAGTGATGCAAGAAGAGCAACCTCAGGGAAACGACAGTGCCTGGCTGGAAGCAGAACTGCTGGGGCTCAGCCAGGCGAATCTGTAGAGCAGTCCCCAGCACTTTTGCAACGCACAGACCCTTTACCACCCAAGCCAGCGGTGCAGCTCACTGCAACACTTCATTTGCTGAATGGAACCACCCTGGAAGTTCCCATCACGATCGATTCTGGGAGCAACACGGATTTTGTGGGGATGCAATTTGTCAAGCAACATCGCATAGCGCTTCTGCCCGCGACAACGCCTCTGAACGTAGTTACGGTGGATGGCAGGAAATTGCTAGGAGGGCAAGTTGTGCAACAGACGCCCCCCATGGTTATGCGGATTGGAAATCATCGAGAAGTCATTAGCTTCAATGTCACCCACCTGTCAGACACGCCTATAGTATTAGGCATGAGTTGGCTGGAGAGGCACAGTCCTGCTGTAGCGTGGTACCAACGGCAGATCACCTTCTGCTCATCGTATTGTGCTCAACATTGCATCCAGTCCAGCCAGGAGGAGGGGGCTGAGCAGCAGCTGCAACTTGGCATGGTGCAGGCAGTGCCTCGCAAATACGAAGGATTCTTGGAGGTTTTCTGCGAGAAGGAGGCTGACAAGTTGCCGCCCCACAGGCCTTACGACTGTGCGATCGACCTGGTGCCGGGGGCGCAGCTGCCGACTGCAAAGCTGTATTCCATGTCTGAGGACGAGATGCAAGAGCTCAGAGAGTTCATAGAGCATAATTTGAAGCGTGGATTCATCCGGGAATCTAAAGCAGTGGGGGGCAGTCCTGTTTTCTTTGTGAAGAAGAAGGACACGCCCCAAAAAAGACTCATTGTGGACTACCGGGCCATAAACTCTATGACCAAGTTGGATCTGCGTGGAGCGTACAACCTCATCCGTATCCGGGAGGGCGATGAGTGGAAGACGGCCATGTTCACGCCTCTGGGCACGTATGAATACAGAGTTATGCCGTTTGGTCTCCAAAATGGATCTCACGTCTTCCAGGCCTTTATGCATCACGTGCTGGCGGGGCTCCTCTACAAGAAGTGTGTGTGTTTCCTCGATGACATCCTGATCTTCTCAGAATCGCAGGAAGCCCATGAAAGGGACGTAAAGGAGGTCCTGCAGAGGCTACGGGAACACAGGCTCTACGCCAAGTTGGAGAAATGCCAGTTTGATGTAACGGAGGTGGATTTCCTCGGCTACAAGCTGTCCGACGAGGGGCTGGCCATGGACAGCGTCAAGGTCCGCGCGGTGTTGGACTGGAAGAGCCCACGCAATCAGAAGGAAGTCCAGAGATTCATCGGGTTCGCCAATTTCTACCGCAAATTCATCAGAGGTTTTGCAAAGGAGACGGCAGCAATCACGGACACTCTCAGTTCCAAGAAGAAGAAGTTCGCTTGGACGGAACAGGCGGAGCGCTCTTTTCGGAAGCTTAAAAGCCTCTTCGCCTCCGAGGAGCAGCTGCTGCACGTGAATCCCGGCAGGCCCATGCGAGTAGAAACTGACGCGTCAGACAGAGCGGTTGGAGCCGTCCTCCTGCAAGAAGATTCGCAAGGGAATTGGAGACCTGGTGCCTTTTACTCTCGGAAGCTCAGCAAGGCGGAGCAAAACTACACCATATGGGACAGGGAGCTGTTGGCCATCCACGCAGCTTTCAAAGCGTGGCGACACTTCCTCATAGGAGCCAAGCACACGGTGCAAGTCCGCACGGATCACAAGAACTTAGAGTATTGGCGAACAGCGAAGCTCCAGAGCCAAAGACACATGCGTTGGGCGGAATTCTTCGCGGATTTCGACTTCAGAATAGAATACATCCCGGGGGATTCCAACGTTATAGCCGATGCGCTCTCCAGGAAACCACAATATCTCGAGGAAGCGGCACCAATAGCAGCCAAGCACATTTTCGCACCGCAGGCGTGGGCGTGCGCTGCCATCGCAGTCGACCTGGACGCGGTGCGACGCGCGTTGCAAGTGGATCAGTTTGCACAATCCAAGATGGAGGAGCTGCGCAGGGGTTCACAGAGAGACGATGAGTTCCAGTTACGAGACGGGCTGTTGACTCGCAAAGGTGCCCTCTACGTACCAAGCGACGAGCTCCGCGCAAGGGTTCTGCAGCAGTTGCACGACGCCCCCAGTGCAGGCCACTTCGGCAAGGAGAAGACAATGGAACTAGTGGCCAGGGACTTTTGGTGGCCCCAGATGCGGGGAGAGGTAGCGGATTACGTCGCCAGGTGTGACACCTGTCAGAGGTCCAAGCCAGTACACCAGAAGCCAGCGGGATTGCTGGAACCGCTGGAGACGCCGCAGCAACCGTGGGAGAGTGTAGCACTGGACTTTGTTACTGATCTGCCCAGCTCCAGGGGCAAGACGGCGGTACTGGTGGTTGTGGACCTGTTCACCAAGATGGCGCACTTCATTCCTTGCGCCAAGGTGGCGACGGCGGAACAGACCGCCAAGCTCTTCGTCGACCACGTGTTCAGAGTGCATGGGCTGCCGCAATCCATCCTGTCCGACAGGGGGCGCCAATTTGTTTCCAATTTTTGGCAGAAGCTTCTAGGCATCCTGCACGTCAAGATCAACCTAGCGTCGGCGAGACATCCACAGACCAACGGCCAAGCAGAGAGGGTCAACGCGATCATGCAGCAGTACCTGAGGTGTTACGCCAATCAGCGACCCGCAGCTTGGGTGGACTACCTGCCGATGGCTGAGTTTGCCTACAACAACACGAAGCATGCGTCGACGGGGGTGACGCCGTTCTTCGCGAACAATGGCCGTCACCCCAGGACTTTCCCGGGGCTCGTAGCAACGGGAGAGGGGATGCCGCAAGAGGCTGACCAGTTCGCAGCAGAACTGCAAGAGGTGCACGAGGAGCTGCGGAGACATTTGGAGCTAGCCAAACAAGCATATAAGGTGCAGGCGGACAAACACAGGAGGGAGGGAGAGGACATCCAGGTGGGAGACTGGGTATGGTTAGCGGCCCAAGCGATGCCAGCCAAGTCTTTGGCTAAGAAGAAGCTAGGACACAGGCAGCTAGGGCCGTACCAGATTGAGGCTAGAATCAACCCTGTAGCTTTTCGACTGGCCCTCCCCGAAGGCTCCAGAGTGCACCCGGTTTTTCATAGATCGGTGCTCACTCCCTACAAGGCCCCGCACAGGTTTCAGGAGTCAGAAACAGTACCAGACCCACGCAGAGAGTCACCCAAGAGGGGGGGGGGTCACCTAGGGCCAAACCACTCAACGAGGTCACAGAGATCCTGGACTCGAGATGGGGGGCAGAGGGAGTTGAATACTTTCTCGCCAGAGAGGGTACCCCAGCCAGTGCCAATAGTTGGATGCCGGGCTACGCTTTAGACGAACCTCTTCTGAAAGACGAGTTCCATGCACTTTTCCCACATAGACCCATGCCAGCCGAGTACTTTGATGACTGGCTCTTTACGCCCACATTTTCAGATAGCACTTTCCGGGGGTTTTCTTCCACCGAGGAAGGAGCGGCAGAATCGAGCCCGCCCAGAGGATCGTGCTCGGGGGTGGACACAGTACCCTCGGATTGGTGGGAGGAGCAACCAGAGGAGGACTGGCGTAAGAGGTGGATGATGGGGCCTTGGCCGGCAGCACCAGACGAAGTAGCAATGGAAGAGGGAACTGAGAACACTTTGGGTGAAGAACCCGAGTTCGAACACACATACACTGAGCTGCCAGCAGAGGACATTGAAGTAGACGACCTGTATCCTGAATCTACCTACGAAGAGCCGCAGCTCCCACAACCTGCACCCGATGGGCGGGAGGGGGGAAGGGGGGGCTTCGAGGGGGGGATGGATGTCAGGGGTTCAGGGAGAGAAGCGCAGATGAGGGAGGAGACGGAGAGCGAGGGGGAAGAATCCCAGAGCAACAAGGAAGAGGATGACAATGACCAAAGGTCGTCCATGAGTCTGTCCAGTGAATCGGAGGATTCCCAAAAGGGAGCCCCCCTGGTCAGGCCAAGGGGAGCCAAAGGGGGAAGCAGTCAGGAGCAGGGGAGCGAAGGGAGAACCCCCAGTGGGAGTTGGAGATCGGGGCCGGCTTCTCCGCCGGAACGGAGTGAAGGGGGTGGAGTTACCAGTGTGTCAGAGGGAGCAGAACAGGAAGCAGAGAGGGGAAGGAGATTGGGGCAAGACGTCCTGCCGGAAGGGGCAGAGAGTAGTACCGGGAGCAGTGTAGCGGTCGAGAGGAAGGTCAGAAGCAACGTACGCGCGCCAAGTTCAAATGTGGAGGCGCGCGGAAGTGAGGGAAGCCCTGGGGAGGAGCCTGGTCCCAAAGCGCGAAGGAGGGGGGAACAGGCGTCAGAGGATTCAGCCTCTGGGGAGTCCCGGCGGGAGGGAACCCAGGGGGGCAGAAAGACCCTGCGGAAAAGGAAGGAGAGGAAGAGGTGGTCCAGCACAAGCCTCTTAAACTGGTGTAGGGGCGGTACTGATTCAGAGGGGACTTCGGCGGTCTAAGCGTAACAGACGTAGAGCCACGGAGGCCGGATGTAAAGCCAAGAATGTTCTTCAATAAAAGCTTTTGTATATAAGCCGGATTGGACTTGGGTCTCTTGTGAGCTGGGACCCCGGGTGGCTCTGACACCGCCCTTCAACCGAAGTTCACAGGGCAGTTCACAACATAAATTACAAAATGAGAACACAAAATGCATAATAAAACAAAAACAAACCCTATTAATCCTCATCTCACAAACATATTAAAAAGGCATGGAATGTTAATCCGCCAAGAGATAAATGTTTTCACCTGGCATTTAAAGATATGTAATGAAGGTGTCAGGCAGGCATCCCTGGGGAGAGTATTCCACAAATGGGGAGGATATGTTTCTCCCATACAGGAATTCCTCAGGTTGAGATTCCCATACAAATGTGCCAAGGGGCCATTCAGATGAGGGAACTGCATGCCAGTGATCTTAGGAATGGAAATGTTTCAGAACCAATTTCGATTTCCCAGTATTATAACAATTTCCTTGTCTATTACAGAAACTACTCTCTTTCTCTTGGAGGTGTGCATGTGATCCATAATTGAAGTAAACCCCATGATGGGAAAAGCATGTCAGAGGAAGAAGCCCTCTATCTGAGGAACTCTTTAATAAAATAACCTACGAGCTGTTTGGTTTAGGTTCATTTGTTTGGTTTAAGTTCATTTGTATCTCAACCCTAATAACAATTCTAGTAGACGTCATTAACTTTGCAATTGTTTTAAATGGTATAATTTGCGTTTTTAGCTGCAAATAGAAAGAAATGGGGGGGGGGAATGTAATAAATACCACTTAACATGTCAAATGTCTTTTTTGGGGGGAATGGCAACATTATAATGATACAGACTTAAATTGATACCACTTTGTCTTTTTTTTTTTTTTTTTTTGTATAACATCTCCACTGACTTGTGTTGACAATTTTTCATTTTGACATCAACATAGCATCTCCATGGATTTTAGATGGCACATTGTTTTGACATCATGTTAAAATATAGCCACATTGATACCATTTAATTTTGCCATCACAATATTGTTTTGATTAGGCTAGCATGACATTTTATTTTGTCATCAAAATGCCACCTCTGAACTCCCTCGTACATTATACTGTCCCATAAATCCGCATGTATATCTTTAGGCTCATTAAAGAGATTGATGAAATGGAATAATTTGCCCGAAAAATTATGAAATGCCATATCCAAGTGGTGCCACTTCTTTATGTGTGGAGAACTGTAAGCCTTAGATACATCAAGCACACAGAAGTGTTTTGGTCCCATGGTAATTGTGAATTAAACTGAAAAATGTCTTTCAAAAGTTTTCCCAAATGACTCTAGTTCAGAAACTTCAGCCAAACAGCAGAACACTGCAGAAAACTGGAACCTCCCTTCATTTTTTAAAAAGTGTATTAACTGTTGTTCTTCACACTGCAATGTATGCATAATCAGAAAACCAATTCAAACATTAACTTCTGTACTTAAAATTAAAACTATCCCTTATATCAGGCACCCCCAACCTATGGCCCTTCAGATGTTTTGGCCTACAACACCCATGATCCCTAGCTAACAGGACCAGTGGTCAGGGATGATGGGAATTGTAGTCCAAAACATCTGAAGGGCCACAGGTTGGGGATGCCTGCCTTATATCAGTGGTGGGAAACTTCCAGGCTATAGCTGATTGGTGCTGACAGTGTGCTGTGAGCACCAATCTGATGACGGATGCTGATAGAGAACCCCTTTGAAGTTGTCACCTGATGCCATAATGCGATCAAGTGACTGACATGTGGGTGGCCGCACCTACTTATCAACATGTCATGTGGAAGGAGGTGGAGGACAGGATCTGGGCCTGACAGACCGATCCAGCTCCCCACTCCTGACTTATATCCTGATTTGCTGAAGGACTGCAGCTTAATGCTGGTTACCCTGTAACTTATTTTATAAACATGTAAAAAACTATTCAGGATGAGGAAAACCAAAGTGGATTGTGAAGGGCTCCTAAACAATTTCTCCATATTGGGTACATGGTGACAATGTGGAACATGTGGCTCAATTTAAGTATGTGGTAAGTGAAGCATAATAAAAACTTTATCACATCTACAGTGATGGATATAGCACTTTATTCATAATTTAAAGAGTAAGAAACTATACAGGAGGGAGATTTTGAGGTTGTGGTGCAGTGTAACAATAAGCTTTGGTTAAAGGCTTAGTGCAAACTGCCAAATTGCTTCTACTTAGTTCCTCTCCTGGTGAAAGCAGGGGCAACAAACCATACAGGGATTCTAAAGCATGACTAAAGTGTTGGCTAGTGGGTATCCTTTGTTAGGGCTGAAATAAACCAAAATCCCAGGTTTAGATGTGATGACAAGCCAAGTCATATCACAAGAAGAATGAAGTGGGGTTCATCTGGATAAACTATAACCATGGCTTATTGTTACATGCAAACTGATTCAGTAGAGGAGCTCTGGAAAAAGTGAATTCCAGGTTGACGATTGTGAGGAAAAGGTGCTGAAAATAAGACCTACCATACAAAACTATGCTGCAGCCATATGCTTTTGGGTGTCCCACCTCAGAAATGATACTGTAATGCTATCAAAGGTGTAAACTGTGTCTAATTTGACTCAAAAGAAACACGCAGCAGTAAAGATGCTGCATTTACAATTACTTCCAAAGGACTAAAATAAATATTTTTTATCTGAAATTGGCAGGTTAGAACACCATATTGATCAAACAATTGAGATATTGAAAAAGCAAGCTGAAGACGGAATGAGAAAATTGGAAAGCAAGTTGGATGCTCTGGAAAATAATCATTAATTATAACAAGGTGCAAAAGGATCTGTTAGAAAAACAAAACCAATAGTCTGTCACATTGTACATGCAAGAGCAATCATTAAATAAATTAACTGTGCAAGTTTACAATTTGGAAAATAAAGCCAGGAGAAACATCTTGGTAGTGGAAGGAAGTTTTCCCTGAATGTTGCTGACCTATAAGTGCATAAAGATGGAAAGTGGCTATTGGTTTCATTCACATCTATTTCACAGCATCTTTATGTCACCATATTGAATAAAAATATGTGTATTAAAAGGGCAATGTGATTTTGGAATGCATCCATTGACAATAAGAGAGGAGTAATTCAGAGCATGGAGAAAATGGCCTACCAGATCCTTTATAATCTGCCACCTATCTCTAGAAACAGTCCCTTTCCTTCTTTAATGGCAAATTCCAATGGATCCTTCCAGAATTGATTGCATTTAATGTAAGCTAAGCAGCATATTTATTCTGTACAATACTCAGCATTCTACCTATAAATGACCACTGATACAAATCTCTAAAGTTTCCACATGGCTTCATAAGTCTCTCCTTGTGTTCAGATCTGATAAGAGCCTCTAGAATATCCTACCCATTGCAATCAGTCCAGAGTCGTCATGTTCAACAGAAATTGCCAATGTTATCGTATTTTAGAAAGGCTAGTAAGGTTTGTTTGAAGCAATCCCCTGATCCCTCTTCATGAATAAAGTACAATGATACTTTAAACGTTCTGCATTTGTCAGGAGGGCATTTCTATACACTGGATTCTCACAGTAAAACAAACATCTATATTGGAACATCTATATAGTTCTTCCTGTCTCTCTCATCCTGGATTTATAAAGAAAGATTTAAAAATGAATGGTCAGTGCCACAGGTGCGACTGAGTTATATAAAAGCTTTCCTAAATTTGCTTTATAACCTCAGTGAGAAGGCAAGATTTAGAATTGGGTTGGTCTATATAGCGGAATTTGGGGGCTCAGTTATCCCCCTTCTTCATTGAATCTCTGGGACCAAAGGAATTTGGTTTACACAGCTTGGGATGCAGAACTATCACCCCCTTTACCTCTCACATGGTATTTAACAGAAAAATAATAGCTTTAGTACAATAACAAAGTTGTAATAACAACAATTGCATTACTATAACAGTTTTAAAACATATGAAGTGATTCATATGTAGATCAGTGAAACTAGTGTCTGCCATTGTGCATCTGTAACAGCAAAGCCAGATGCCTTCATCTGCCCCAAGTGCAACTTTACAGTTTGACTACCCCTGGTGACCCTCTTCCCATTGTCTCTCAAGACAGACAGATGCCAACAGGTTATGTTCATTTGATAGCCACAGTAAACATGTAGACCCCCCTCCCTCCCAAAAGCTTTTAAAATTCTCCCTCTCAGATCCCTTAACACTATTTTGAGTGCAGGAATGTGCAGTTTGGTTCATTAGTTTCAGATATGTATCATGGGCTTCAGAGGCAGAAGTTATTTTACTTAAACAGAGAGAAAACACTATTCTCTAATATGGTGGAATTTCCCCAATCTGGATTTTTGGGACTATAAATAGGTTTATCATGGCTATAAAATTGCAATTCTCATTTTTTTTTTATTCTAAATGTAAAGGCTGGGACTAAAAGTTTGCCAACTGCAGAGGCTAATAAAGTCTCTCAGTAACCCTTAGGCGTGCCTAAGGCAGGCATAGGCAAGCTCGGCCCTCTAGATGTTTGGGGACTACAACTCCCATCACCCATAGCTAACAGGACTAGTGGTCAGGGATGATGGGAGTTGTAGTCCCAAAACATCTGGAGGGCCAAGTTTGCCTATGCCTGGCCTAAGGCATTCATGGCAGAGGCAAGGGTCACATTTACACTGTACATTTAAGGCACTATGATCCCACTTTAAATAGTCATGGCTTACCCCAAAGCATTCTGGGAGCTGTAGTTTGTGAAGGGTGTTGCTTTTTGCTCAGAGACCCCTATTCCCCTTCTAAACCTACAATTCCCAGAGTGCTTTAATGATCAATCCATCTTCAGAGGGAACTCTGCGCTCCCAGAGCAAGGAATTAGGAATTCGAAGTATGCATTATGTGGCCACTACAAATCTTTCCTCAATGCTGTTTAATTCAAAGAAACCCAAATGACATGTCTCCATGCAGCTGGATTACTGCCATTCATTTCTGGTCACATTCCACCGATCCAGTTGTTCCTGGCCAATTACTTGTGGCTGAAGCAAGCCTAAAATAAGAACAAAACTTAGTGCATTTTATTTTAAATCCCCATAATGGCAGATCAGATTTATGTGAACTCTTTGGTGAATTGGCTCTTTTATTAGTGGCCTGTTTAATTCAAAATCTCAGCCTTCTACTGAAGATTAATTAAATATTAATCAAAGTCCAGAGCTGTATAAGCTCCTGTTCCATTAACCTAAATGTGACTCCATAGCAAAGCAGCATTGCATCTTTCTTCCTTGGTATTAGAAGAAGCTTTTAGTATTTCTTCTTTATGGTGGAACTTAGACCAAAGGAAGACATGCTATTTGCAATATGTGTTTTAAAGGTCATAATTTTTCGCCTTTCCTTCCCCTCCCCCTAGTTAAAGTTCCTCTTAATCACAATTAAGCTTTCAAGAAACAATTAGCAGAAGCCCAAACTTTTCCTTCACTGATATATTTAAAGGATGTACCCTCTTATTACCAGTCCCGGCAGCAAACTAATTATACAGTGTTAAGGTTCACCTACTGGGATGTAAATTTTGGTTTGAGTTGACACTAAAAAGAAACATCAATTTATTAGGAGATAAAATTTGTTCTGCAGTAATGGAACAGCTGTGTATAGAAATTTACTGCAGCTTAATGTTCTCACGCATAAAGCAATTAGAGTTTTCTGACAAACAGACTTGCTAAGTGTAATGGGTAACACGGAACCATATGCAACAACGTATGTAAGATTGATGTAGTTTACTTTACATGGTAATAGCCTAGTCTCAAAACAACCAATATGCAAAGATGGAACAGTATATATATGCTCCCCCCTCCTGTTTTACAGATCTATGTGAACAAACCTTTTAAAATCTCCACTTCCCTTCTCTTTTTCAATGGCAAAGTTTCATCCTGAAGATTTGCACATGTTTTGGAAGTTTGTGTGTACAGAATTAGCTCCATATCAAAAGGAATACATACCGAAAATGCAGGTCCTATTGGTACTGAATCTTAAATAAAGACTGTGCTGTTGCCATAATATTTGCACCTCAGCAAGGAAGTGCCCAAAGTTCCATATAAAAAGGTAAAGGTACCCCTGCCCATACAGGCCAGTCTTGCCAGACTCTAGGGTTGTGCGCTCATCTCACTCTATAGGCCGGGGGCCAGCGCTGTCCGCAGACACTTCCGGGTCACATGGCCAGCGTGACAAGCTGCATCTGGCGAGCCAGCGCAGCACACGGAACGCCGTTTACCTTCCCGCTGGTAAGCGGTACCTATTTATCTACTTGCACCCGGAGGTGCTTTCGAACTGCTAGGTTGGCAGGCGCTGGGACCGAACGACGGGAGCGCACCCCGCCGCGGGGATTCGAACCGCCGACCATGCGATTGGCAAGTCCTAGGTGCTGAGGTTTTACCCACAGCGCCACCCATGTTCCATATAGTCATAGTCAAAAACTGGGATGACCAGCTACTGACAGTAGCTTGTCCAAAGTCATCCCAGCTGAAAATTTTCATTTTTGAACAGTCTTTCAACAGGTTTGGCCAAAACAAACCATGTTGTGTGTTTATAGAAAGTGTGGTCAGTAGGAAGCTTCCTGAAACATCTTGAGAGCAATGCCATATCACGTCACATCAGTCCTAACACATTCTGAAAAGTATGGCCAGCAGGAAGAAGATAAAAAACCCCACTGTCTCCATAGCTTGACTAAAGCAAGCACAAAGCCCACCTCCCAAAATTCAGAGAAGTCCCAGAGAAGGATCAGTTAAGGTGAGACCAATGGAGGCTCAGAAAAGCCTTTGTTAATGAAAAAGATATTGGAGAGTGACATTATACTCATGAATAAAGGAAGGATCCTGGTCCAGGCATAGGAAGGGAGTTGGTAGGAAGCACAGAGACAGCAATTACAGGAGAAGACAAGTATGACCAAAGCTGCTGACAGCAGATATGCAAGTGTCTCTTTGGGACATGAAGAAATGTGCTCAGTGGTTCAAGCCTATTCACATCAGCTCAGAAGCAAGACCCACCAATCTCAATAATAAGTGTGTATGGTATTGCAGCCCAAATGTCCTTCTGATTAATAGGCATTAAATATTTCACATACAGTGCTTTGAGTCAGGGTCTGAATTACAACTAAGGCATACTTTCAGAGAAATAGCAAATAAGGTGATGAAACTGCCTTTCCAGGAAGAGTGGCATCATATGATTGAATAAAGCCTCATGCCCATTGAAAATCAGACAGCATGGAGTCTCTTAAGATTTTTCCTGATATTATAGCTTTGCCTGTGATATTATAGTTTTGCTGTCCCTCTCCTATAGTCCAGGAGTAGTTTTATCATCTCATCACTGTTTTGTAATAGTCTTAACTGCTCCTGTCTTTTCTTGAGTTCCAGTTAGCTACCCTTAGCAAGTCAGAGAAGTGTATCAGGAAACAGCAGCACATTACTGATGGGCTGGTAACAGCCTTTGGAAAAGGTATGCTGTGCACACCCTGTCTTTCATACTTCCCTTTGAGTGAAAAGAAGTATAAGCAACAATTAGGACAGATCTCTGCTCATGAGTTTCCCATTGGAAGCTGGTTGGCTACTGTGAGAACAGGAGACAGAATTAAATGGGTAAATTTAATCAGATCTTGCAGGGCACCTACTGTATTCCTATGTACCTTTCACATCCAATAAAATCCGTCTTTTCTTTAAAAAAAACAAACCCAAACACATTTGAAGTGGCATAGGGAGATATGGCAAATCATTTTGAATTTTGATCTTTTAGTCATCATTGGGTCATCAAAATCCCATGATAATCTTGTTCCAACACAGTGAGCTATCTCATAATCTCTCTTTATCGGGTTTTGAGAGGTGTCATAGGCTGAGAGGGAATCAAATATTCTTGAGATCTAATCCTTACTCCCTCTGTGATTCTGAGCAAACCACTTAACCTTTCTTTCTCAGCTTTCCCAACTATATGAAAGAACACAAAAAGAATCTTATTCCTCACTGAAGGATGTCTGAAGATAAATCTTTTGTAGCTAAACTAAACAGGTCTCAAACATTACTTATCCATGATGACCTACACTGCCAACCTACCAAGATGACCTACACTTTTAAGCTTGTCTGCTTTATATGGATAAATGTAGGGAGATAGATATTGATCTTGTCTGCTTACATGAAAGTAAACTCCACTGAAAGTACTTTTATATCAAAGTAAAGCCCTCTTCAGACATGCACATTTAGTACAGTGAGCCTGCAATTTACGCTTGCTTTACATACACTATCACAACTATAAAAGGGGGAAGAGGGACGATAAATTAATAAATGGAGTGCAGGGAAAACCCGCCATTCCCCACTCTCCATATATGTATCCCTTCCCATGCACCCAGAGGGTTTTTCATGCTTACTGGGCTTTGGGAAGGAGGTGCAAAGGCTCTGGGAGTGTCCCAGAGGGCAGTAAGCAGCCCTCTGTCTCACCAGGGAGGGGCAATTCCAAGGGTTACTCACTTTGTGTGATTTTGCCTTTGTGCAAGGGTCCCTGGAATCAAACCCTTTGCATAAGTGGTGGGCCAACTGTAAGTTCCCGGCTTCTAACAGTTGCAGCCCATGAGTTGGAGGATGGAGTTGGCAGGTTTGTCCCTTCACCCCCCATGCATGTTTAGCTACCCCTAAATGTGCAGGTCTGAACCGAATGAAGTGGGACTTACACCCAGGTAAGTCTGCATATTATTTCAGCCTGCCACTCATCCTTTCCATGCTTTCTATAGGCCAGAACAGCCCTGTAAGGACATTCTTTCTCATGCAATTATGAACATGAGGGGAGAGTGAACATTTCCCTCATCTTCCATGTCATTAGCATTAAATTGCCCAAATAGGGTTTATTTATCTGTTGGTTCTAGAGCAGACTTCCCCAGCCTGATGCCCTCCAGATGTTATGAACTAGAATTCCCTTCATCCTTGACTACTGCCATCTTTACTGGTGCTGATAAGCACTGTAGTCCAAAATATCTGGAGGGCACCAGGTTGGGGAAGGTTGTTCTGTAGAATAAATGGTGCATAATAAATACTTGGAAAAAGTAACTTCTATGGGTTCTAAAGCTTTCAGATTCCAAATAACCTTTCCTCAGCAAGAACAGAACAATATTCATTCTCCGCTATATGTAGAGACAGAAAGTACACAAGCATGGGAAATGAATTATAAATGAAAATATATTTTAGCCTTTCAGCTAAAGGGTGTTTTGCAAAACTTTGGAGTACACTAACAGTATAACACCATACGTGTCTACTCAGAAGCAGTCTAAGAGACACTGACCATCAAGGGGTCTATCATAATGAATCATATTCTTTTAATCCTTTCCTTTCCACACCTACACACATTTTTAAATTGAGTAGTTCATGCCTGTTATTATAACTTCTTGTTGGAAAAGGTTCTTTTATAGGTTAAGAACAACTCCAATACCTCCTTGCCGCTTCTGCAAACGCCTTCAGATTGACAAAGATCAAACTTAAATGCTCAACACTTCTGCATCTTTATAGCCAAAAATAAAGCAGAGTGAAACATCTCCCCAAACTGCATTCTATCTGCAATGAAAATACAGTATCCAAAAACCAAGGATGGAGAACTCTACGGGGAGAATTCCCCATAACAGCCCAATGAGGAGTGGACATACTCGGTAGCCACAAAAGATGTCTGTTGGCAGGGGGAACCCTGTGAAGCTGGTAGAGAGGGAAAATGGAATGGAGAGTTCTGGAAAAGGGTGTGGCAGTCCACACTGCAACATTTTGTTGCAGGCTCTTCGTGTTCTAGTTAGGAGATCACTTTTCATTAAAAACCTAACCCACTGCAGAAAAAGTACAAGAAAAGAGGGTTACCTTCTTGAACTACTAAATGAGCTGAGCTAAGCTAACTTCCACTGAAAGCTGTTTCCAGACAATTGGGAACCCGAAAAGTAACGCCCAGCTCAGAACCCTTTCTAGTTCAACTTCATGAATGTGCACAACAAGCAATGTGTGAAAAGTCACATTTCCTTTCCAAACTTTGGGATTTGGGTTCCTTCACTCCACTGTGACATGCCTCACACTTTATGACCATCCTACTAATGCCAGTGAGAAATGGCAAATGAATGGAGGCTGTATGCAGGAACTGTAACACATGTAATCAGTTTGTTGTATACATTGGTCGGATCACACAAGGACTGGTGGCCACTTCTAGGAATCAGTAGTGCTGGCATGGGCTCATCTAACCAATTACTAGAACATACTACGTGGCTGAAGCCCAGAGTCTCCACTTTTTCAACAAAGCTTCTCAACAGCAGCCACGTTATTCCATAACATACGAAGTTCATGGAGCTATTTTAGAAGGTGAATCAAAAAGCATTTTGAAAATGTGGGCACTCTACCAATCCACAAAGACATTGGCCTTGAAAGCTGTTGCCCTTCTCCATAGTACTACTATTGCTTTCTATTCATTATGACATCTCAAACATTCAGTTCAACCCACAGCTAAAGCCTAAACCACAAGGCAGCATTTAACACCCAGAACGGCTCTACTTATCTGCTTGGTGAATGGTTCAAATCTAAAACAGCCTTCCTCAACTTGGTGCCCTCTGGGTGTTTAAGACTACAGTTCCCGTTAGCTCCAGCCAGCACAACATTGCTGACTGGGGGTTTAAGGAAGTTGTAGTCCAAAATATCTAGATAACAACAAGTTGAGGAAGGCTGCTGTCAGGTGTACCAAGGCTTCAGCAGCTCTCCTTGCTAGAGGCAGCTGATGCGGCTTGTTCTTGAAGGTCCCTGTATGTAAGTGAGTGAGCCTCAAAAGGAAGTTCTCTCTGACATTTGCAACCTTTTGGATTGGTGGCGTTAATGGTAGCTGTTTGAGCCGTAGGATTCCTGGTCTGAGCAAGTAGGACTTGTTTGGCTCTAATCAAGTTCTGTTCCTATTGACAGAAGCCACCTAACGGTGCCTGCATCTTCTTTCATATATCTCGAGGCAAGGCAGCCATTTTCTCCATGGTTGTTGGGTTCACAGAAAGACTATGCTCAAATAATGGGCAATTTGAGCTTTCTGAGATTAGATACAACAAGGTGAGTAATTGCTGTGCAAGTCATACTACTTCTAACGTGCTGTGTTCCTCCATTGCTCAAGATTCCACAATTGCCTTTAAAAGGTATAATCTTCTGTAATCATTTTTTGGTGTTCGAAGCAATTACTTTCCAATGGGAAATGGAAGCCAGAGAACAGCAGCATCCAAAGACTGCAGAGCCCAGCAGTTTGCAAACTCTGACCTTCGATGCTATGCAGTTATTTGACCAAGTTAGTAAAAGGGCATCGGAGTGATTAACTTAACTAGCCCTTCGAACTAAACGAGCTGAAAGACTACTAAGACTATTTTTCCGGCGTTCAGTTTGGAGATGGAACCTTGTTTCAATGTGTTCAATAGGATTATTGTGGTAGTGTTATTATTTTTGCTCTTCCTGCCCTCACAAAGTGAGTTTCACTTTGAAATAGAGGTAAAATGGATGAAGCATAAGAAGAAAGCATTCCTGATCTTTCACCTCTTCTAGCAGCAATATGCAGCTGTGCAGAGACATGGGCTTGGGTCATTAGGCATGTTGGAGAACTCTCCTTAGTTCTTTCTGCTTAGAAATATGGACAAATTTGCATTGGAACTGAATTAACCTTTGAATCTTGCACTTCTCTAAATTCTGCGATATATTTCTTGGCTCAAAAAATGTGTCTTAATGCATTAAAAATACTAGTTTTTCAGGGCTAAATACATTTAGAAATGTGTACACTGAGGTTATATATATATATATTAAAACACATTTTGTGAGATATGTATTTAAATATAAATTTTGATAGTTTTCCCCCCAATTTTTTTTTAGAAATTAATGCAAAATGGGATGGATTCATGAATGAGAACATGCTAAATTGATGAAGATCGGAAACTGATTATTTTTCAAACCATAGTCATTACTAAGGCAATAGCCAACCTGTTCCATGTTTGGCTCTCTGTGTGTACCCTCTAACGTTTCACAAATGGGGACCTTCTTGCAATATCCCAATTCTTACAATCAATGACCAATGTTTGCCTCCTGTCCTCCCTTCTTGAAAAATGCACATTCTCAAAGGCTTTAGTCCTGCTGCAATTTGCTGCATTAATTTACTCTACAATAGCCTGCCTTGCTCCACCAATTTAAAAGAATAGAGTTTGTTCTTTTGGACCAATATAGATTCAAAAAGCTCATTACCCTACAATATGCTTTCAAGATACATCCCTAATGGTGGCAGATCCATTCCTTGATCTAGACTAGGATTCCATAATGCTCTGGCCTAAGCCCAGGATTTAAGAGAGAATTCTTGATGGACAGCACCAGACTGTATGCAACGGTGAAAAAGCAAAGTACCATTTGATAAGCATAGTGTCAGTCCAGCTTCTTATTTCTAAGAATCCCAGGCATCTGAACTCAACCAGAACCACCACCTCACCCCACACACAGATCTAGCAATTCACACAATAAGGGATTCTTCAAGAGCAAAAATGGGAAGCAGGTGCATTACCAGGTACCAAGAAATAGACTATCCCTGATAAACAAGCAACAGGAATGGATGGTGTACTGGAGCAGGAGCTCTCACTTGACCGGACATCTGAGTCACTGCTATTTACTGGGAGGGGGAGGCTGCAGGCATTACTCAGTTTTAACTGGTGATTGCTTAACTTACTCTGGTGTTGTTTTTTTCTAGCAGCCTCTATTTGTTTACACAATAGTTTGTTTGCTTGTTTGCTTGCTTGCTTGTTTGTTTGCTTGCTTGCTTATTTAAAAGGCCTTTAACCCGATTTTAAGGCAACTCCCACACAAAGCTATTTATAACCATTTACAAATATAAATCCATAAAATCCATCTGAAAACCCATCTAAAACAATTAGAATATCAGATTCCATCCTAGGAATATACAAAACAGCATAGTAACAAAATTACCCTTCCAACTCTAAAGAACAGTGTTTGATAATCTAGAAGTGCATCCAAAGTCTAGATTGAAAAACGGGTATTTAAGGCCCATTTAAAGTTAGCAAGGAGGCTTGCCTGATCTCGCTTGGAATCAAATCCCATCCTTTGGCAGGGATACTTCAGAATGGCTCAGTTCTATGTGACCACCAACCTAATGGTTTATACAGGTGAGCATCTCAGCAGAGCCTCTGAATTAAGGTAGCCAGGACCTAAACCTTTACCTTTTACAGTGACAGCCAACACCATGGATGGTACTTAGACAAGTTCATGGAAGATGAACAGCTACTAGCCATGATGGCTATATTCTACCTTCACTTTCAGAGGCAGTATGCCCCTGAATGCCAGTTGGTGGGAATCACATGTGAGTAGAGTGCTGTTCCATTCAGTTTCTGCTCTTGAGCTTCCCACAGGCACTGGGAGAATGTGCCATGGGCCTGATGCAGCAGGCTCTTCTCACACCCTTATGTATCTCAGGCAGCAAACAGTATTGCTGTATTCCAGGAAAGCACTTAATCTTCAAGCTTCAACAGTATGAAACCCAAATCCCAAGTGCAACACAGAAAAAGCATAGCCCTTGCCAGTCTAAAGCTGTTTGAAAAGGCCTGTCTACATCGCCAAAGGTTTGCATAGGCGCTCTCATGTTACAGGAATCCGTTCAGACCACAAATCTGACAGAACGAAAAAAATCCATACAAGTTGGTTGTTTTGCACATGAACTCATAGATCATCTGGTTCCCACTTTCATTCCCAGAACACATTTTACACCAGAGCATTCCCATATGAATACACAGCTCCATCCACCCCACAGCCTTCATTTGCTTCGATGAAGACTCTTGGCATTTGCCCCTGCAAAGCTCGTTGCTATAATACAAGGCAAGTGTAGATTAGCCAATGTCACGTGCAGAGTACAATATACTACTCACTATTTCTCATTATTGTATAGTACTCCTTCACCACAATATATATCAATACAGAGACCAGATATTTCACCAATGGGCACTCCAGAAACACTTAGCGAGATCAATTTCACCTGTGTTGCAATACAGTGCATTAGCTGGATGATCTTTATTTCAGTACATTTTACTAGCAGCAAAAATGAACAAATATTCCTTTTTCTCCCTGGATAATTGATCTATCAAGTTATGAAAATGATAGCTTTGAAAGAGTTCTTTCTTCTTCTTTTTTAAAAGTGAGGCAATTTTCAGTAGTATATGTTAGTTCATGAAAGCACTTTAATTTAGAATGATTATTAATCAACCTTCAGTTCAAAGAGCTTTCTAATTTAGAATAAAAATCTATATCTTGTCTCTTACATCCATATCAGTTACTAAAATATGAATGGCTGCATTTATTAGCAAATCTAAATAGGAGCAGATCTTTATTACTGCCCGAGACTGCATGGGGGTGGGGAGGTGGGAGGGGGACAACACGGCTAGCCTGCCAACCTTGTCAACACATTGTCCACTGAGAATATTTTAATCTGAATTCTGCATATTTTAATGCACCGTGGCACTAAACACAATCTTTCATATCTATGAATTGGCAAAACTGTAGTGACATATTGGAACATGGCTGCTCGATCTCAATGCTCTTTTTTGACAGTGATTTTTGCATAACCCAAGGGAATTTCCCACAAAACAGAGCATGGGGGCGGCTAGATTCAAAGCTGAAATGGCAAAGAGGTGGCACATAGACCAGATTTGACTCACAAAGCCATTTTATCTGCTCCCATCACCAAATTTTAATCACTATATGATAATCAGCTTGGCCACCATTTTTACTTGTAATGTGGGGAAAACATTCTTTTCAAATGCTATTATCGAGTTGTATAACAGTGACTAAAAGACTGTGTGATGTCCACACACACACACAAACACCTCATTTACATCTTTACAACAGCCTTGTGAGATGGTGTAGGCTCAGTGATTATGACTGGCTCAAAGTCAGCTAATAAGCTTTATGATCAGTAGGAATTTAAAGCTGGTGTCCCTGGCCACATGGTTTGTGGAGTACAGTGGTACCTCGGTTTATGAACTTAATCTCTTCTGGTCCGGAAGTCCATTCTTAAACTGAAACCGTTCTTAAACCAAGGCACACTTTCCCTAATGAGTCCTCCCGCCGCCAGTGCCCTTCCACCATTTGGATTCTGTTCTTAGAACAAGGTAAAGTTCTCAAACCGGGACACTATTTCCAGTTTTGCAGAGTTTGTAAACCGAATCGTTCTTAAACTGGACTGTTCTTAAACCAAGGTACCACTATATTGATCTTAGTATTTCAGCATATAGAATGGACATTCATCCATCTCCAAATGCAAGCTTAAGTCTCAGCTGGAACATTTATTACTTCAAATTTTCTTTTACCTGGGCATTCATTGAGTAAAACATTTTTTAAAACACAAAGTTCATAGCAAGCAAATTTGTTTACTAGGCTTTCGTGCAAAATTACGACTAAGTGTCTGTGTCTAAAAACCTGGTATGTAGTACAAGGTACTTTAAATCATTAACATGTCTGCTGCACAAACTTCCTTTATAAAATATTTAAAAGGTATATCCCAGGACTATGTATTAGTGAGGATATGAGATACATATAATTAATCAGTGGCTCTTTCTTCTTGTTAGCATATTCTTTGAGATGGTGTTTTTATAAAAAAACAGCACAAGATACTATTTTGTCATGAAATTCAATGCGTCTGTATGACATACCACATTCTGACCCGAGGGAGCTGATCATGTCATAAGGGCATGTCATGCTTATGATAGCAGATGACTGCCTAAAAGACAAGAGCTAGACCATGTTTCAATTACTTTATCAATTAGCAGCAGCAATCAATAGCAGGAAAGAATAAAGAAACGGGTCAAAGGATGTCCGAGATGACACAACACCAGTGGGACAAATCTAGTAAATGTCAAACTTTTCATAGATGAACCTTGATGCTTTATACAAAATGCACCATCTTGCAAACTTCAGATTTTAAGCCAACCAACCATGTCACAGAATTCTATCAATTTGAATGTAGGTGACTTCAGTCAGTTTATTCAGGTCACCCATTCAGTTGACAATTTCATTTCACTAGTTGGTTTCCTTCATAAGTAAATTACTGGAAGAAAAATCAAACCCAGTGTCTTAGTTGGCCAGGATGGAAGAGAAGGATTCCAAATTTCTCAAGCTTGCTAGCCTATTATTTAAAAATTAAGCAGGAATTTTGTTTTAATTTTTGCAAGTACCTCTCCTATGGGATAAGTTTTTGGTTATTAAAATAGAAAGAGCTTTTGGCAATTTTTGTATAAAGTAATTTAGGCAGTGAGGAAGCTATCCAGTGCAACTTGAGAATTATATTGGTACACTTGAATTCTGCTTATCATTCTCTCCAGATAAAATCTGAAGAGGAGAAAAGCAAGATGATAAATATCATATACTCTCAGACCACTCCCAATGTAGTGGACTATAATTCCCATCAGCCCAGACCACAACCCATTTGGAAAGGAATGATGGGAGTTGTAGCCCAGGGGTATCCATATAGGGTTCCATCTCCATGATTTATCTAGCCATTAATTGGTTAGCATTATATTCTTCATGGTTCAGAGATTTCATCTGTTATTGGCCACACACTTTGAAAATTTTTCCACAACTTGTATCCAGTGATGGCTCGGCACTAGCTGAAAGTGCTTTTCCTTATGCAAAGTGGAGCACCCAATTTTTTGCCAATTTTCTCTTTCCTACTGCAGCCCCCTGTGTCTTACTGCATATTATTCTGGAAGGTTACCCAACCCTGAGGTGGGGGAGAGGGTCACAACGGCCTCCTTCCAAGGGATTGGCACAGATCAGGTGTACAGTGGTACCTCGGGTTACATACGCTTCAGGTTACATACGCTTCAGGTTACAGACTCCCCTAACCCAGAAATAGTACCTCAGGTTAAGAACTTTGCTTCAGGATGAGAACAGAAATCGTGCGGCGGCAGCACAGCAGGAGCAGGAGGCCCCATTAGCTAAAGTGGTGCTTCAGGTTAAGAACAGTTTCAGGTTAAGAACAGACCTCTGGAACGAATTAAGTACGTAACCAGAGGTACCACTGTACTGCCTTGGGTAACTGCCGGTGGATACAGGCCATAATGTTTTGTGTGTGTGTGTGTGTGTGTGTGTGTGTGTGTTAAAGACAGGGAGCAGTGTGGATGGTGAGATGGGAGCACTTCCTTGACCTGCTAGTGGCAGAGTCCATGATGCTTACCAGGATAGCAATGGATGAGTCAGGCAGCAGGGAGGTTGGCACTGTGCAGATGCATCAGCAAAAACACTATATTTGCTCTACCAGTGCAACTGCACAGCACCAACCTCCCTACCTCTTTCCCAAAGCAGCAGTGACCAACCTGCTAAGAAGTCAAGTATGCCCCTTGACATCACAGCCCACTGCCTGCTACTAAAGAAAGGATTGATTCTCAAGAGGCTGAATTGCATGCCCAGGACCAATAAGATGCCTTTTTGTGAAGAAACTCAGAACAAGCAGAACCATGTTTGTAGTCCTAGTTATATGCATTTTTTTAAACAAAGATGATGGGATGGATTCAAGAAATAAATCTGCACTGCTTCCAGAAAGACTGTTTTTGACTTGTCGGGGAAAATGCACAAGAAAAGCTGTCTCCAGATCTTTAAGGGTTTGTGAGCACTTTTGAAAAAGCAGAGAAACTGTTATGGGCATCCCCCACAGCAACCTATTTTACTAGCCATAACAGAATGCTACTTTGGAGCTTAATTTCAGGGGCCAGAAGGGTGAGCGGAGAAGATCCTGTGAGCACCAGCGAAGGCCTCTAAGGGTGCAGGTGCACCCATGGGTGCCATGTTAGCAATCCCTGCTCTGTTTTCATAAACTGTTGTGCAAGACTTTGCCCAAGGTCATTCTCAATGGTACATGTTTTATAGTTTATATATTATGTTCTATATTTTCCTCATTTAGCTTCTTATAATGCAGTGATGGCCAGTTTTGGACTCCAAAGCGCATCAGCTCCAGAAAGCATGGGCAACAGTCAGGGATGATGGGAGTTGGAGTCTAACTTCTTGCAACCTTTGTGCATGCATTGCACCTTTTTCCTTTCCAGTCATGGTTCCTTGGATCCAAGCTAATGAAATATGTTTTCAGTAGAAGGGACATGAAGAAATGTAAAACTAGAGAGAAACAAAACAATCAGCTTTACAGGCTTACTGAGAGTTTTGAACTAGAAATAGACAAGTGCTAAGCATTTATTTAGTCTCCCCAAATTCCTTATCTCAAGAGAAAGCAAATCCCTTTTATTACACTCAGGCTCATGGCATTGTATTTCTCTCATTGAATTTAGATGCTATATAGTTAGCTCAGCAATGAAGGCTGCCCTTTGCAAAAATGCATTCATATTAGATATATGAAAATGGGCTAATGAGTGTTTCAGACAACACTGGAATCAACCATAAATCATTTCAATAGAATAACAAATAACAGTTGTCTACTGAAAATTAAATCTCCTAGCTTGACATGATCTGAAAGAAATATATTATTATAAATAAGGTGGCCCATATCAATTTATTTCATCTATGTCAAGTAATGGTAAATAATTAATAAAGTTGTCCAGTTTGGGACTTACTTGAATTTAGAGAAACAACAGGGAATTCTCCTTGCTGGGTTTCCTTTTTTAAGAAATAAGATCAAGTGCTGATATTATTTGTGTGGACAGAAAGCAATATTAAGCTCCTGGACAATGCAGCTATATGGGAATTTAAGAACAAACAAGATTCAGATAGATCAGGGAAAGAACTGCATAAAAAAAATAATATCCCCAAGTGAAGGAACCATATAAGTACAGCAGGTAACCAGAGCAGAAGGGAATATGCACAGATCTGGTGATTAAAAAATGATGAATTATGAGCTTGTTAGACACAAGTCCACCTGTTTATCCACCAACAGGCACAATTAGCATTTAAAGCTGCTGACGCTGGAAGTGGTATAATTTGTTTATAGCCGCCGCTTATGGGAAAGGTTGCATTACGTATTTGCAACCCACTTAATAGACACAGAAGAGACATGCTCTGTCTCTTGGGCTCAGCTTGCCACCTGCATTCCCCCCCACATGCACCCCAGCTTTACCAATCAATACAGCAACGTAGGCAGTGACCTCAGAGCAGGTTTTGTGTTCTATACTACCCTTCCTAAGAGGAGAAAGCTTCCATGCACAGAGCCAATCAAAAGGGAATTCAAAAAGAAGCAGAGAATGCCAAACACCTACAAGACGTGGCTCAGATCGCAAACGGTAAAGCTGCAATCTGGCACAAAGTGAGTCTCTCTGTGCATTAATATTCAATGCTGCTAAAAGTCTGTGTGCGTGCACTTCCAACAATTAAATGCATAGCTTTCTCTGTGGTCAATAGAAAATGATTAGCAATACTTGCGCACTTAAGGGTAATATTCTCCAGCACTTGCATCCAGAATATCTTGCCACTTAACCCTCAAGCCAATTATAATGATGCTTGTGCAATGGTCATGGTTTTCTCCTTTTTGTTAAGCACTGGGTTTGATAAATACGACTGTTGCTATGGTTAAAGCAACTCCATGTGCTGCCTCGATACAAGATGTTCATTTGAAAGCTTCTAACAGACAGGGCTTAGAAAAAGGCTGGCCAAATTCTAGGCTCAGCTTGGAAGATGCCAGAAATATTAAGCACACAAGGATTATCAAGTGGTAAACTTTTCTTCAATCCTGCAACATCTGGATCCACAAAGAGCCAAGGAGAGGATTTCATGGAAGATGATCTCAATTGTTTAGCAAAGAGTGGCCAAGCATGTCTTTACAAAAGGGGGGCCTTTCCAGGATCAGTTTCTTCCCAAGATGAGCATGTTAAAGCTACAGTTGCTGTTGTTGTTTTTAAACCCTTTATGCTTTTGCCTAAATTAGGTTGGGCAGAGCTATCCATTTGGTCAAGCAACCAACAATGTTTATCCCAACTTCTTGATAAAACACTCCAGGAAATAGCTCTCTCCCTCATGTTAACAGTTCTGCTACATTCTGTGTTTTAACTGAGCTTCTTCCCCCATTCTAATTGCTGCAACTTCTTACTTTTTGCCAAAATTAAAGGAATATTATGGGATAGTAGGTGTCAATCTTAACCTCACAGTGCTGTTTTATCCTTTAGTTATGCCATTTTGACAAGGATTGGAGAGTAAGAAAGATAGTGATGGAAGGGTGGGATGAAGGCAGAGTAAGGATCATATGAGAAAGGAGCAGAGAAGCAGCCAGCTAAGTCCAGCCCCATTTCCCAGGTAAAACAATGAATCCTATGGCTTGTTGTTGTTTAGTAGTTTAGTCGTGTCCGTCTCTTTGTGACCCCATGGACCAGAGCACGCCAGGCACTCCTGTCTTTCACGGTCTCCCGCAGCTTGGTCAAACTCATGTTAGTAGGTTCAAGAACGCTGTCCAACCATCTCGTCCTCTGTCATCCCCTTCTCTTTGTGCCCTCAATTTTTTCCAACATCAAGGTCTTTTCCAGGGAGTCTTCTCTTCTCATGAGGTGGCCAAAGTATTGGAGCCTCAGCTTCAGGATCTGTCCTTCCAGTGAGCACTCAGGGCTGATTCCTTCAGAATGGAGCATCCTATGGCAGTGCTTCCCAATTAGCTAACTACTGTGGAATCCCCGTTTTTCAAAAGGCAAGCCATGGATCCCCTACTTTTGAAAATGTTGATGTATATCTATGAAATTTGAAAGACCAGTGTACCAAAGTAAGTATGTACCGTGTGGAAAAGGGACTCTTGATGGTCACCTCAGTGATCCTGACATTGATGCAAGTCTTGATTGGGGCTTATCTGGGGGGGGGGGTATAATCAGGAGTGACATCATGCTTGTGGATGAAGGGATGCAGGGAAAATGTCTGCTGTTGTCATTGTTACATTACATCTCTCTCCCCCCCCAACACACACTGCTGCTATTGTGCTTTCAAAGCTACTGCTGAGGCATCATAGGATCCTAACTAGCTACGCTGGTGTAAGCTATGGCATAGCAGCAGCCAGAGTATTGGCCTGCTCATTCCTTAAGGGAAGAGTCAATACGTTTTCATTTCCTGTAGACATCTCATACAATTCCAGTAATCTCTAATGATCCAAAACAATTAGCAACAGTTTCCCTTTCCCCTTAATTAGGGTTATATTCTTCTGGCCAGCTAATTTGCGTATTTCAAGCATTTTCACACTTAGCAACTTTTAATTTGCAATTTACAGATACATTTGTTCTTAATTGCAGGTCAATAGAATACACAGTTTAGAGCATGTGCTCTAAATAGTTAAATAGGTAGCTGAAAAGCTGCTAAAAGATATGGGTAGGAAGAAATAAAAATACATTTTGTGGGTTTTTTGCAAGTGCAATAAAGGAAACAGTCTGAAACATCAATTTCTAATAAAAAATAAAAGACAACAAAATGACCTGATGCTGTTGATATATTCCCAGATAGTAAGAAGCTTTACTAGAGATATATAAAAATAACCCTAAGTAAAACAGATTGTTTACATTATGAAGAAACCAATTTTAGCAGCTTAGCTGTTTGGCAGTGAGCACAAGCTAGGTGAACTATGAAGCACTTATCATTTGATGATGAAAATATGGTTGTTAGAGGAGATAACATTTAAAGAAATCTCTGGGTGCAAGGATTTCTTGAATGCAGTGTTTCAAACAGTATGGAATTCATCCCTTATCTATAAAATACAGTTAACCTATTTCTATTTCACAAACAAAGTTCATTTTAATTGAGTAACTAGGACTGATAAGCAAGAATGCAACATATATAAAGATAAAAAACTTTACACAGCCCTAAAAAATCAGGAGACATTTCAAGAATTGCCCATGAAACTCAAAAATTATTTGGAGTTCATTGATATTATGCACTGTGCTCACTTTAAAAGGAACGGGATCAAAGGCAAGCACCATCACAATTGTGCAAACTCATGAGTCCTTGGGCCAGTTCATATGACTGGCAGTCTCCATGCAATGGCTTCCCTGAGCAAGAGGGGCCTCCAGTGGGCTGCTTGACCCAGAGTGGGATTGTGAAGAACCTGTTAGTCCATTGTACATTGAGCAAATTACAAAGCAGAGCACTTCCACAGACTTCACTCCATCAACATTAACAGGAAAAAGAAGGAGTGAAAGAACAATAAATGGTAAACAAAGGAATGCCATCACAGCCAAGAGACTTCTTGTGGTCTGAAAGATAGAGTGGAAGTGCAGATTGCAAGTTAAATGAACCGAAGTCTGAATCAGGTCCACTCCAGAATTTCAATCTATGAAACTATACAGTGGTACCTCGGATGACATACGCTTCAGGTTACATTCGCTTCAGGTTACAGACTCCGCTAACCCAGAAATAGTGCTTCAGGTTAAGAACTTTGCTTCAGGATGAGAACAGAAATCGTGCTCCGGCGGCACGGCAGCAGCTGGAGACCCCATTAGCTAAAGTGGTGCTTCAGGTTAAGAACAGTTTCAGATTAAAAACAGACCTCCGGAATGAATTAAGTACTTAACCTGAGGTACCACTGTATTGCTATACTGCTCTGCTCCCAAGAGAGTCTTTATTGAAATAGCAACTTTGTTGAAAGAGCAAGTAGCAACTTCAGAGATCATTTATTGGAGAAGAGCCATACACCCTATACAAAATGGAGAGAGAGAGAGAGAGAGATGAAGCCCTATGGCCTATTTTCCTCCAAAGAGGAAAATCCCAAGCATGGAGTTCAAAGTCACAGTTAAAGTTGTATCTAGTTTGACCCTTCATATTTGCTTTGGTAGCACAGAATAACAGATAGGAGATGATACTTTTTATTTGGACTCAATATTGTTTAAAATGCAAGATTTTAGATTGTGCCTAGATTACATGTTAAGAGTAAGAGAAAAAGAGCTGCTGGGAGCATCAGGTTTACTCAAGGATTCCAGGGAGGAAGTTTAAACAACCATTTAATTAAGGTTAGAAACAGGCCACATGGCTGGTATGGTTTCAAGCTACAAAAGGACAACATTCCTGGAACAAAGCAGTAAATAAAAAATGCATGTTCCCTTTGGAATAAGCTCTTTCCTGTGTCTTAGTGTCCTTTAACTGATAAATTTGCTGCACTTTAATCTGAATAGGAAAGATGATCAACCTCCATAAAACAAGCTGGCCTCAACCTTTTTTACGGGTGCCAGCTGGCTTTGGAAAAGCTAGCATTAAAGAGCTGCGTTCCACAAAGTTAATGGGATATTCACATCTTGCATTACCTTTGGGAATGCAAATTTGGTCAAACTAATAATTTTAACTAATCTGGGTACTCTAAAATGGGCTTTTAACACAAGCTACATTTCTGATCCAAAATGGTTACACTTAGCAGATCCTGACTTTTCAATAAAATATTCCTACCATGCTCATTAAATTTGCTTCTGTTCTGAACCCACCTATCTAGTGACCTGATTAGCAATAGGGATGCATGAACATGCCATAATAATAATAATAATAATAATAATAATAATAATAATAATAATAATTTATTTATACCCCACCCATCTGGCTGAGTTTCCCCAGCCACTCTGGGAGGCTTCCAATCGAGTGTTATAAACAATACAGCATTAAATCCATTTAAATCAATCCATTCCAATATTCATTGACACTTTCAGATGGCATTTTCTTTTCCACTGCAATTGGTTTATTTTGCACAAGTCTGTGTTCTATTTCACTGTCCACTTATGCAGAAAGATATGCATTTTACACATATATGTTTATTTAGCAAACAAAACACACATATATCAGCTATAAAAATATATTTACTAATCATTTACCTTCCCTGTGTGTTATCTTTCATAATGAATTTATAGAAGAATAGCAGCAAAAACACCTTAAAGAAAAATTAATGAAGTGACTAATGGTTCATCACAAAGCCACCCATGGCTACAAACCAAGCCATTTCTCCAAAGTAAGTGGAGTTAGGATTGCAAAAACTCTTGCCTGCCTTGATTTATCAGTTCAGTAAAAAACTGTCATTCCATCTCATTTCCCTCACTCAGGTATCAAGGAGGAAAGTTTAGTTTTAAGTTAAGAAAACTTCAAGTTGGGAGGGAAAGAAAGAAGAAATTTTAATTTTAGTTTTAAAGATTAAGATTGGTCATAACGGGCAGTCAAATCCATATGGTTCTCCCCACTTTGACAAAAAGGCTTGGACTTTACTGAGGAGCACAGATAAAATCCACAGATAACAGATGATCAATTCTTTCTACAGAGAAGCAGCAATAATGAGAGATATATTCCATTGGTTTTTTAAAATTCACAACAGGAAGCAGATTGAGGCTGGAACCCTTATCCAACTTTCTGAAAATGAGTCTCATTAAATTCCATGGGGTTTCCTTCTGAATAGACATGATTAGGATTGAAGCCGTAGTGCATATAGGCTCCCTTTGGCAACAAACAACACTTCAGAAACAAGAAAAGCAAAGAAGCACTTGTAAACATCAATGAATATGTAAATAGAGTATATTGCAAATCAATTTACCTATCTATTTACATATAATGTGTGCATTTTTTTTCTTTTTAAAGTTCATTGTAGATAACTAAAGCAAATAGTTTTTATGGCAAGAGTCTGTGCCGCAGTGGGGGCAGAATGGGCATAAGGAATGAAATTCACTACATAGTCTGTTTTCAATGGATTCTGACATCTCTAGTTTAGCAACTAGTCTTACTGTAAGGCTACTAAGAGCAGCAAACAAAGAGTGGTGGCCCAGAGCTCTTCTCCATCATATAAAAGTAGAATGTCTGCAAAACTTGCAGCTGCAAACCACTACATTCTCCACACCCCCATCCTACTTCTAGGATAACAACCTACCCAGGGGCTCAGTTTTGGCTCTGGGGCCTCTAGCTTTGGATCCATCTGCATCGGTATGGTCTGCAATGACTGGGAGTGCCTTTCCAGGGTCTCAGGCAGTGGTCTCCCCCAAGCCCTACTTGGAGATGTCAGGGACTGAACCTGGGACCTTCTGCATGCAAGGCAGAAGTTCTACCACAGAGCTATGGCCTTTCCCCATATAAAAATAACTCATCAGCTCAAAGTGAAATAGAACCTGCCTCCACACAGAAATGCCTAAAAAAAACCCTGGTGTTGAGCACATTAAATGCAGAGAAGAAGAAGAAGAAGACGTCACAGCTGCAGCCACCCCCGCTGCTAATATTCATCACTATAAGAAACTGGTATTTCACTCAATCAAACCAAAAAGCAGTATGTGGGGTGGGGAGAGGCAGACAGACACCTCATCAAATTCTAAACATGGTTGAAAATATTCTTCCAAATATATGCAACAGACCAGGATTAATAAGCATTCCACCATCTAAAGCTGTCACATAAAATTGCACTTCTCCTCATAACCAAACTAGATTTTCTATATAAATTACACTGAACATCATCAACTCAGACACATTTGTACTAAGCACAGATTTATCTTTGAGCTAGTTATCCAATACTAACATGACACAGCTAATAAATTAAGACAGCTTTATGGGAGTTTTAACCTGAAATCTGAAGTCTACAGCAAGTAATAAAAGCATTAAAATCATATTTGCCTTGGATAATCTAAAAACATGAATTTTATCATATCTTTGTATGTACCCTGGTTTTAACATATTGTAGGACTGTAAACGGATAAGGATGTTCAAGGGCCTTATTTTAAGTCAAACATGGAAAACCTCTACCAGTGAAGAAAACTATGATATGAAACAAAGAGTGGCGTATTATGATGTCAGTATTCCCTCCCCCCTTTGCTCTGGAAGAGAGTGGAAGCTTTCATTCTCCTTTTGGCTAACCACAGTTTGTTGCTTTGTCCAAACCTGAACAAACTGTGGTTACTGTGAACTTTACTGAAACAAGCCAGCTTCAAAGCTGGGCTTATCAAAGAGTGATTTCTTTCAATTGTTATTTTAAGAGGGAAATAAAAAGGGAAACTTACCAGGAACAATCCAAACTGGACAAACCAGACTGGATTGCTTAATTAGAGGATTCTAATGAATCAACTTGCTTCCAATAAGTTGCAAAGGGTTTACTCACTAGCTTGGGTGGCTGCCTTGTGTCAGACAAGCAGTCCTACACCGCCTTTTTATCTCTAGTCGGCAATACTAGCACTAAGTATTCAGGTCAATGGAATGTGTCAGATAAGTGCTGTGACAACTCTGCTGCTGCTAACTCTTCTAAGCTATCTTTCTGGAGCACAAACTAGATGGAAAAGCCAGATGTTTTAAATCTCCAAAGCCTTGGCAGGGCTGTGCTGTGAAGCTAGCAGGCAACCAACTGGGAGGAAGGGAGAGGCTTGCTGGGAACAGCCCCCGAATTAACCTGTTTGATCTTTCACACATACCAAAGATCTTTTCCTGTTCTTCGAAAGCTCCTTCACACTGTCAGAGGTAACCACCGCCAGACTTTGTTGAAGTTTTGTTGGAGATAGAACAGCTTTGTTCTAAAGTTAGACTGTTTGCAAGAAACCATCATCCCCCCCCCCCCCTATAAAGTGACCTTACTGTTGGAAACAGAAGGTTAAAAGAGATGCTTTCAACTTTCTGATGGCAAACAGTAGCCAGCAGTTATAAAGCAGATAAGTGTCTTCAGACTATATATAATCATACTTACTGAACTGGTGAATAAAACAGTGATTAATTGCAGGAAATAGTCTAGGATTTTACCCTTGCTGAAATGATGCTTCTAATCAGCTTTATATGAAAATTTAAAATTATAATTCAGTAAGCTTTTCTATAATATTCTACTATGTACAACATGTTTTGCCAGCCGCCTTTGAGACCTTCAGTCAAAAGGCCGGTAGTAAATATTTTAACAAAATTAACTGCTTGGATTTTCACAACATTAAGGGATGAACCTTTCAAGACCAAAGCACAACATCAAAGGTTCCCCTATACTAATTAACATAGTAGCTGCAAAGTTGCATTTCACATTCTTCTTCTAATAATTTTTCCTTGCAATCATGCAAGTGAAGTAAGCCCCCTTTTTAGCTACCATGAAGATGTAAATGGCAATTTGTGTCCCTATTAAAAGAAGGCTTGCACAATGTGAAAGATAGGCTATGCTGCAGACATTACTCCATTAGCTTGATAAATCTCAGTTTTCCTTGCATGAGTAAAACAACAACAAAAACCGGGGAGAGAGGTGGGCTATCAAGCACCTGATTTGTGTTGGTTCCAGATCTTGGGGGGGTGGGGAAGCCCCACTGGCTCCTTGTCTGAATGGGTCCATCTCTTCACCACAGTTCCCTCTGCCCATTTCCTTGTCCTCTCCTATGGCCTCCATCCACACCACTAGCCAGAAGGGCAGGCTCCTCCATCCAGCTCTTGCCAATGCTTGTACACTTTGAGAGGCAGAAATAACAGGAAGTAACAGCACAGCAGAGGAGGGAGGCTAGGAGGTTCCTGGAGTTAGCAGTGGACCTTAGAAGCTTTCCAGCAAAACCAATCCCTGGTGCTAGATCTGAACATGACTAACCATCAGGTATAACTGGTGGAAGTGTGCTGCCATAGACCTCACCACTTTGCATCAGCATCAGCATCACTTTCTGGGACGAGGGCAGGGGAGCAGGAGCTTGAAGCACTGTGGGCACACCAGCAGGAGTGTCAGATTGGCTCTGGTGGTATGCCTGCATCGCCTCACTGCCAATCTGCTCCACCCCTGCACCATCCAAGTATGTGGCCGCAACATCAGTGACAGGAGACCCAGTCTGCGTTGGTACCCTTCCGCAACAGTTGCTCCTACCAACCAACCATGCATGGTTAGTGGGTTGTGTTACATATGCACAAGCCATTGTTGATACATAACAGAAGCTTAGAGTACATAACTAGTGAAGTGACCGAGTCCAACTCTAACTATTGCTACTCACCCCAATCTCAATTCTGGCATGGGGTTATACCTCCAAATTAACTCAAATTATCTACTGTTCTACTTAATCTGCATGAGCAAGCATCTAGGGCAAATCATTCCTGGCAAATATTTCAAGACTATCTCTCTGTGTGCATTTGAAAAGAACCTCATTATTTACAAACACACAAATGCTCAGTAAAATTAAGTACAATCCTCCGGGCTCCATACTCCCTCCAGTCAGTCTTAAATTAATTTTTATAGTATCAAACTAAACAACTTTTTAAAAAGTCAATAAAAGCCAATGTTTTCTTCTTCAAAGAAGCAATGAAAAATATCCTGTTGACGGTGCCAACTAGGAAAGAGCTTTATTCTGTACGGGACAATAAGTTACTATGGTAGAAAAATGCCTAGCAAAAAAGAACACAGCTCTTGAGATAATTAAAGTGCTTTAGACCACTAGCCAATTGATTTTCTCCTTGTAAAGGTAGCTCAATTGAAATGTTCAGAATAAATCATGTGTTAAAATTATCTTCTAAAGTAAGAGCTGAGTGCATATTGATTAATAATTATTTGCACTAACAGACTCAACTAAGGCAATGCCATCAATTACTCTAAAAATCTGTGAGATCAATCACAATGGAATCAGAGTTAAAAGTTTCTCTATATTTCTTCCCGGATTTTAGACCTGCAATTCAGTGTGACAGCCATTTATAACTTGGGCCCTAAGGGCAGCCTGACTTTCCGATCCTGTGGTGTCTGAAGCTCAGGTTTACAAACCCTTTTAGCATTTTAGTTACACAGCACACATTTCCCCATTGAGTTTAAAAGCCTCATAAAACTACACTCCTATCAAAATGTTACATGAATGGGGGAACACAACAAGATCCTGCACAAAATGGTTGTGAGCCCTATAAGTATGCAAAAATAAACAATGCAATGGTTTGAGCATGCTGCAAGTGTTGCTACCACCCTCCCTTGGTCCACAGGAATCTAGGGTGAGGGTTCTGGTGTTATGCAGGAAATATTAATCGCCTTTATATAATTTTCATACATTTAGTGAATGTGTATGGCGTGTGTGTGTGTGTGTGTGTGTGTGTGTGTGTGTGTGTGTGTAAAGCATCAAAGCAGCATGTAGGACTGGGGAAAAGTTTGATCCAGTTTTTATTTAAATCTGCCAAATTCACACTTCTTGAAACAATGTGAGAATTGAAATGCAGCTATCCCTTGAAATCTGCAGTCCAATTCTCCAGCTAAATGTGTGCAAAAATGCACATACTAGTGTATAGCATGCATAAAAAGCATGTTAGTGAAAATAACATGAAAATGCCACTCCATTCTTTCTCTACTTCTCACATGCACACACACACACTCATGAGCAATTTTTACAGCATTAAATTAGTCAATAACAGGTAAAACAGAGACACAGGGTGCTGATTCCCCCCCCCCCAAGTGAAGCCAGCCACCCTTCTACCCATCATATCATCACCACATTTTGCATTTTGCCAAGCAGTGTATAATGAAATCATCTCCAAAGGCTAGTTTCATGATGCATGAAAATATTCTTCATTAAAGGCCTGGAATTCAAAGGCCTTATCCAGATAAAGTAGTATAAAAATTAGTTACATCTTAGGATCAATTCCCAAGCCTCTTTCTGCCATTGCAAAATGAATTTGAATACATAATATCTGCTCCAATAATAGCCAAAATAAGATAATCAGATCTGGACTCCAAGTGGCAGTTCACTAAGCTGTTACAATTAATTTATGGTACTCTCTGTCACAAGACAATTGCAATGGCCACAAGTTTTTAAATGACTTAAGAAGGTAATTAAATACATTTAATGAAGGCAAATCCATAAATGATGACTTGTCATGTTGGCTATATAGAACCTCTAGTTTTGGTGCAGTCTAGGTACTCCTACCCTGAATCCAAGCGACATCTGCATACATAAATGACTCATGTAGCAAAATGGGACAGCCATCCCTGGCCTACAGTATACTTATGTAGCCAAAATGGCCTCCACCACAAACAAGAAAGTGATATCAATTTATTGGGTGAAAGCCCTAATAGGGCAAAACATCCCCAGACAATCCAATGGGGACTGCAAGTGATCAGTGGCCTCAGAATGCTGACTGTCTGTTGGGAGAGAGTGGCAGAGAAGTGGAAAACTATAGGAGACTATAATAGAGCGTCCTGGGGGAACAGTATGGCTGGTTGGCTAGAATACTGAATAGGAACATTCCACACTGCAACTTTTTACTGTAGGTCCTAATTCAAAGCCATTACCTTTCATTACTCATCTCAAAAGTGTAAATCAGAGAAGGCCCAAAACATGATGATACAAATATAATAATCAACTAAATAATTTAGCATTTACTTCCCTTTAATGGCATGTCAAAATCTGCCCCCTGAAGCAGGATACTTTGCTCTGCCTAATGGTAGGGCTGGATTGATGAAAACTCTGACCTGGAGAAGTGCTCTCAAAGCTCTTCAGAAGAGAATGGAAATATCAATAAAGAAATGAACCTTCTCTAGTATGCAGGCAAATACTTATCTATAAACTGAGCCAACTATTTCTTTCAACTGAGGCATCTCATGTGAGTCCTAATGTTTCTTTACCTTAATTAAAAGCACACTCCTCTCACACTGTTTTAATTTTATGCTTTTTTTACACTTCTAAGCATACCGGTAGCAAAGACTGCTTATTTACACTTATCTACACAATTTGCAGGAAATGTTGAAGAAGTGAAGAAACCAAAATAAATTGCAAATCCATTCTCCCCGCACCCACAATCTTAAATAGATATGTAATTTCTGTGAAACACATCACAGTTTTGCTTACATGCTGTACTTATAAGTTTGCAGTGGATATTTGCATAACAGAAACATTAAGTGATTTCAAAACAGTTCTTTTTCTACAGTGTGTTGAGAGAGAGAAGAAAGAACTCCATTATCAACTAAAAACAGATAGATGGAAAGTTTGCTTTCAATGAAGAAAAGCAGAGCTCATTTAAACAACTTGTTCCTCATAGGAAATGCATCACCAAAAAAGAGGACACAGATCTGCATAAAATGTGCATATGCATACACAAAGAGAGATAAGTGCTATAATTTAAATAGAAACACACCATGTATCATCATAGCATGACAAGACCATAGCTACATACACACCATAATTTAAGGAACATTTATAGCACCCCACCTCCAAGAATCCTGGAAACTAGTGTGTTAAGGGTGGTGGGAATTGTGAGAGGTAAATTACAGTTGCAAGAATTATTTGAGGGAGGGGGATAAATGTGCTTTAAATGTGTGGTGTGCACACAGCCCATGATAAGTGCTCAAACCGCTTTCCACGCATTGTGGGTGGGGAACTTCAAAGCCCCACCTCTCCTTGCTTATGGAGGTCTTTATCTTTAAACAGGAATTGGACTTGAGAGCCCTTCAAGCAGAGAATTCAATTAAATAGATGGCTGTCTTCTGTAAATGGGGGAGCATGACCACCCTAGAGTGACCTCAAAGCAAACACACTGTGGGAATAGTCTATGGCTGGAGGCTGCTGACCAGTCAATGCAGTTTTTCTAAATCAGGAAGTGAGTGGCCCCAGGCCTCTTCTATGCGTGGTCATGAAAGCCATCCCCACACATGGAGAACATTCGAGCATGTTCAGCTCAGAGATCATCTCAGTGCACCTTGAGGTCCACAGGCTTTGCTGTGATTAATCTGCCGCTGGCTCATTATGAATGATCTCCACAAGTACCGAAAGTGTACACCAAACGTCCCCAATACACTGTAACCATCTGCTTGGAGAAACAGACTTCGTTAACAACTTGCAAGTTATCCAAGCGACACAGGTTTTCTGCACAGATACTTCCCCAGAAGAGGAGAGCAAGATAGAAGGCAAAATACAGAACCTCAGCAGAACACTGAAGACGAGGAAGAGCACTAAGAGTTTCCATTCCTAAGAATGCTGATGAATAGTTTGTTTGTTTTTTGCTTCTGAATGGAGGACTTCCAAAGAAGTGCTTCGTATCCTGGGTGAATGACTCTGATGATTATCAAATAAAGAAGCACCTTCCCAAAGAAAGCATCAACAGGCTACTGATGTTCAGTGGACCACCACAAGCTACTCCACTTACAAAAGCAAAGCAAAGCATGGTTAGTTAGTCCTAATCTTGCAAATACCTGCTACAGCGCTGAGCCCAATGAAGGGGATTTTACATTAGACCGACTGGTGCAGGTACGAAGCCATTAAGTAAATGCATATCAATGCAAAGGAGAGCCAGGAATGGAAAGACGGTGATGATTCTATTATATATATATATTAATAGTATAAATTGTTTTCAATGGATATGAGCTGCCCTGGGGGCTGAGATTGTTGAAGGGCAGGATATAGACATTTTAAATAATAACTAACCACAGACATAAAACTAATCAGAAGCATAAGTATTTGTAGGAAAGTTATGAAGATCACACACTGCAAGCACAACTGTTCATAAGCGGTTGCTGCTGATGCGTAAGGGAAGCAATGGTTTTGAATAACGCCACAGTATAGACCTCAAAGCAAAGCCCCTTAGGAATGAACTAGCCCTGTAACAGCGGGAAGCAGCAGACCTTTATTTGCGGGGTGGTGGGGGGAGAGATTAGCTAAAAAAGTAAGGATTAATACAATTGTTACAGAGTATAATTTTAGTGGGGGGGGGGGTTGTTCAAATATACATGTACTTAGTTTTTCAAGCATCTGCCCTTTCCTTAATAAAACTTATTAACCTGAATTAATATCACAGTGATCTTAGGAACTGTCTGGATCTTGTCACCACCAGCTATCTCTGTAGTCAGCTGATTTTCCAAACAATTTTCTATCTCACCTGGGACCTCCCCAGCCCTTTAAAATCACCTTTTAACATTACTTAGCTTTGCACGTAATATTTTCTACACTGCCCTTCAATTGTCCTATTTTCCCAAATCACTTTGAATTCACTGTGATAAAATTATAGATTTTATTCTATTAAAATCTATTAAAGCTACCTACAGATTCCAGAAGAAGCTTCATTCCAAAATTGTAATGGATTTTAGAAGCAGCAGAAACTTGGATTTGAACCTGGATCTCCCTAGAAATACTCCCAACATTCCAGCCCAGGTGTGGGGAACCTTTGGCCATTCAGAGTTTGCTGAACTATAATTCTCATTAACTCTGGCCACTGGCTATGCTTGGGCAGATGAGAACCATAGTTCAGTAATGTCTGGAGGGCCAAGGGTTCCCATACCTGCTCTAACCACTATACCACATTGGCTTTATATTAGCATATAGGATTTGGGGCCAGCTATCCAGTCTGCCAAATGAAATTTGGAATAGTTTAGAATTAATCCCCCCACATTACTTTCTCATGTAAAAAAACAGGGAAGGAAGAGGAAAAAAGGAGAAGGGGAAGGAGAAGGGGGAAAGAGAAGCACATAGGTGCAATGCTACAGCTGAGCTTCCTATTTCTGAACCACAACAGAATGCTCTAAGAAATGGCCCCCAATATGTTTCTGCTGAAATGGACATTTCCCGCAGCTGGCTATAACATTTTGTATGGACTTTGATTAAAGATACCTGTTGTCATAGTAATTAGGGGAAGGCTATTCTGACCAATGAAATTTGTTTTAGGGATCCACAAGCTGTCCATGCATTCTGTTATCCAATCATATTACTGAAAAGGTAAAAGTGTCTTGAATTTTGTATTCAGGGTCCAGAATTTGGAGAATCCCTCTGGATCATTTATTCTTGCTGCAGCCTGCAATAAATATGAACTCTTTCCACAATGCTGCTGTCTTTATTTTGCTAAAGAGAACCAGCATATTTCCAGACCCCTTTTGTAGGGTAACAAAAAGAGAACATTTTCTTCCTCCTATTATATTCCATTTGCCGGAGATGGTTTGAAATCTAGGGGTCTAACCCTAGAACAGTAGGAATTTCAAAATCACAGGAAGTTTCAGCACATTCAGTGAGACACTGTAAAGGCTACTTCAAGAGAGCTGCCATTTTGCCCATTTTAAAGAGTCCTAAACACATTGTCAGCCTTTTGCCTTAGATCATGCACTCCAGAGAAGCACCCTCAGTACCAGATGGTTCTTGCTCATCCTTCAGGGAATGGGTCCCTTCTAAGGAATCATTTCCCCTTCCTCTGAGTAACACCCTCCTTCCCTGAGACCCTCAGACTCTGCAAGCAGGGAAGCTATCTTCCTGGTAGTGGTACAAAACTATAACATTCCTGAAGGCCTCATCCACCAACCCTCTGCCTCTCTTAGTTTTTCCTTGTCAGCCACCTCAGCCTCAAAGACATGAACTTGTTCCCAGAGAGTAAGGAGCTTATTGGACTGAGGACACTCAGGCACACCCTCTTAGGGAGATGAAAATCCATTTTCTAATGCTGTTTCTCGTGTGGGGGGGGGGGTTGTGCACGAATGTGTATGTGTGAAGGTATAAATGAGAGCTCACTCTATTGGAAGTAGTACAGCAGAGTGTGTACAGCCTGCAATAAAGAAAAAAGAAAATACTAATCTAGATTTAAAGAAAAGCATGCCGAAAAGTGCAAGTAGATAAATAGGTACCGCTGTGGCGGAAAGGTTAACGGCATTTCCGTGTGTTGATCTGGTTTCGCCAGAAGTGGCTTAGTCATGCTGGCCACATGACCCAGAAAAACTGTTTGCGGACAAACACTGGCTCCCTCGACCTGTAAATCAAGATGAGCGCCCAACCCCAGAGTTGTCTGCGACTGGACTTAACTGTCAGGGGTCCTTTACCTGTACCTTTTTAGGGTTGCCATATTTCAAACAGTGAGCTTTTTTTATCTATTTTTCTTGGGGGAAATGACAAAAATGGCACTGCCAACATGGGCTGCTATACATCCAGATTTTCCCAGACATTTGTCCATTTGCCCAATTTCTGCCCAGACACTGCTGCCAACTGCAGTAGTCCGGATATGTCCAGGAAAACTCGGATGAATGACAACCCTAGGAAAAGTGTATTGATAGGCACTAGGGATGTCACAAGCATTAGCCAATAGATGCCTGTGACATTTCCACACACCATGAGCAAAACACATTATTAGTTTTGGTAGGGCACCTCACATCTCGTAAAAGTGTTTAATAAAATCCACATTTTGTGACTTTTGTTGACATGGTTCAGTACCTACATAATGCAAGATTTCATTGTACATCTGACATATGCAACTTCCAATTGCAGATGGTCTTTCAACATGCAATATGACATGGCATAAGCAGATAATGAATTCAGGGTATTCCTGTGTCTCCAATATATTTTTAACATGCTGGCAATGGAGAAAGGCTAGGGACAGGGCAGTTTATTCCTGCTTACTCTTGTACATTAAAAGATAGTGCAAGCCCATTAATTTTCATAATCGTATTAAAGGGTAGCAATAAAACTTTTCAGTGACTCAAGGGAAAAGTTGCTTAAGATGGTAAACTGTAATTAAGCAAAACTATTGTACCTGCATCATTATAGCAAATGCCAAGAGTAATCGGAACCTAGGGAGAACCAGTAGGAAGAAAGAACATGCTACCATTAAATGCATTTGCATCATAAACATGCTTTGTCAACAGCAGCCTAAAGCAAAGTGTAATCAATTTAATTTCATGTACAATATCAGCTTCCGATGGAAATCAGCCTAGCAGGCTTACAGTTTTTATTCCTCATAGAAAATGTGTTCCCCACCCACCATCATAGCTTCAGTGTTTAGTAATACAGTACGGACATGTTCCCAAAAGTACTTCCCAAAAGAAGTCATGTACCACATGTTAAAGAGTCACATGAGATAGCAGACTTAAGTTTTCTAAGGAGTATGAAGCTGATTTAGATTGATCCAAATCCCTTCCTCCTTTGTTAACCAGTAACAGGCAGGGGAGACCTGGAAATTCCCCCACCCTGCTATAAGAACAGTGCTGCTGGAGGAGGAGGGGGAAACCAGTTCTATGCATAAAGCATTATTTTGCTTTGAATACTAGGAAAGGTCAAGAGATTGCACTTGAGAGCACAGGAAAGGCTTCTCTGGGGAATAAAAACTACAGGCACACAATGTTGATTTTCATTGGAAATAAGCTGATGATGCAACCCCATTTAATGGTAGCATGTTCTTTCTTCCTACTGAACTTCCCTAGGCTCAAATTACTCTCGGCATTTGCTATAATGAGGTAGGCACAATAGTTTTGCTTAATTACAGTTTACCATCTTAAACAGGTAGGAGAAGTCAGACCCTGCTGAAGGTGATTTGCTGGCATGGGTTGCGATGCTTAACATGGTCACCATTCACCACTGGTGGACTGGAGCTGGCAGGAAGGGAATGACAAGGAAGTCCCTATCTGCACTGCTCTACTGGCTGGCTTGCACGTCCTGTTGTAGTACAGGTGCCTATCAGTGACAGGGAGCCAAGCTAGGAGATTGTAGCTATCAGCAAATGGAAGAGGGGGCGTGTGGAACCCAAACACACCTTAAAGGCTTTGTAATCCTCAGTAACTCCCAGTTATGCTAACCTTCTTGCCAGGGACCCAACTATACCATCATGGCCAGCCAGAGGCAAGACAACCACCATCAATGCTCCCATTTTGTTTGCTTACCCACCAGCCTGCACAGTGGGGAAATCAAGGATCCACATGGGGGTGTTGCTGCTCAGGAACAGTGATTCTACAGTGACTTACACCACTGGTGGATCTAGTTCATTTCTGTTTACACTTATGGGCAGTGAGTCTTTATGGTTTCATACAGGAATCATTCCCAGCCCTTTCTGGACTCACCAGGAACTGAGTCTAGGATCCGTTGCATGAAATGGATGCGCTCTACTTTTGAGTAATGACCCTCCTACTCCAAGCCTTATGCTCTATATTTCATAGAATCTGTGTGTTGTGTGCATGTTCATGTATGTGTTTATGACTAACGTGAAAGGATTTTATGCTTCCTCCTTGCTGAATTCCTTCACTGGAATTCCTTTTCGCCATCACTGTTAATTCCTTGACCATGTAATACACATGTGGGACTCATCTTTGGCCTTGCTCAAATATTTTGTTTTACGTGTGGATTATTGCCTACTTTTTATAGCACAACTTGTAGTCTGGTTCATGTTGTTATCTGTAGTGTCCTGATATAATTTGTGGGTGCCATTACCTGAGGACAGGGGACTTATAACTACTTGCAAGAGTCATACTACATAAATGAATAGCATGTTTTCTGCAGCTCTTGTCCCAGATCCATTCAGACACTGCCCCTGGATCCTTTCCCAGTAACAGAAACTTTTATTTCAACCAGGGGTTCTCCCAATGTCAAGTGATGAAACCCAAAGCACACTTAGGGTTGTGTCATGAAGTGAGCAGATTTCTATAACAGACAGAGCCAGCTCTTCCATTAGTTGCTTCAGCCAACTAGTTTTGGGTGTCATGGAAGGGCAGCAAATTGTTGGCAATCTCAGTCATTATTAGTATATTTTTACTGCCAAGGAGGGAAGAGGAGATTGTGAGATTTTGTGCCTCATGAGTTAAAATAACTAGCATTTGCTGATTTGACAGGGGGAGCCCTTTCGTGTTCCACCTCAGGCAGCAAAAAATCTTGGTCTGGTGCTGATGTTTATAGAATGGTCCACATTCCTAAACATCTGCAGCACAATTTATATTAGCATTATGGTAAATTCAGAAACCTAATCAAGTTGTAATCATTCACTGCAATCATTCATTGTTTTAAGACCTACAATATCCCGCAATGCAAAACAAGCAAAGGCAACACTAAATATGAAATTAAATGGTTTTGTGGAACCCTCTGAGGATAAGATAATTCAATGCCTAATATGCACATATTAACAAACAAGGGACTTCCAATGTGCAGCTGTTATTGATTTCTGAAAGCTTATTGTTATGAAATTTTAAATGTTCAGTCATTTGTTAGTGCTTGCTGAGCACCACTAGTATGCTTGGCACAATATGCTCTATATGAAGAACATTTACATGCACTTAAATACTTACGTCTAGCATTACGATGTGATTACTATTATTAATCTTAGTATCCAAGTAAAATATTGTCTGGACATGGCCGATTACAGCTCTCTTTTGGAAGACTGCCGTAGGGTCTTTGGCTTCTATTTCAACCAGCATTAGCAAAAGCAGAAGGCGTTTAGAGTAATATTTTACAACTATCATTTCAGCAAATGCTACAGAAGTCCTGCCAACAACTGGAATGCCTCTAAGTTCCCTGGCGCACCCAATCTTTGAGCAAAGGTTCTTTTTTCTGAGTCACCATGATCACACCATTTCTAAGATGCTGTGGACTACAGTTATAAGAATGGATGTGTGCATGTGAGGCTTGTGCTTTCTTCTACTCTTATTTTTACAGTTTGAATGGGTTCTAAAGAGTCTTGTTTGTGTAAACTACCTCCTCTCTTGGGAATTCCTATTTCCCTTAGAAAATCATATGCTTGGTTACTGCCTCTTGTAGCTCTATCTAGGCAAGCTGTGGAAGGTAAAGCACTAGTTCTCTTCCTCAGTGAAAGGGGGAGAAATTGTGTGAATGACAGCTGTGTGATATTGTGGGTTGGCTTGTATTGAGGTCATACATCTTTTTCAAACATGGGGAAAGGAAGGGGCTCACAAACCTAATTCTATACTACATAAAGGCCTAATTCTGTACTACACAAGGGGCATTGACAACATGTGAGACAGGCTGACATGGGATAGCAAGAGAAACAGATGAAGCAGGTATGTGACAACCCACTGATTGATTGTAGGACTCAATTATTCTGCTTAGGGTATAAATTCCTACACTGATTATTTGAATCTTTTTTTGAATGACAACATCAATATGAGACAACTCTTAATGAAGATTCCCATGGTCAAACCTAGTCACTGAGTGATCTCTTAGTCATGGCATCTTTCCAAATTTTGGACTATAACTCCCATCAGCTCTTGCTAGCATAGCTACTAGTCAGGAATGATTGTAATGGTAGTACAAATAATCTGAAGATAACCAGCATAGGGAAGCCCATCCTATAGAAAGCAAGCCACATCCTACAGGGTGACGAGACCTGGTATATTTAGCCTATGGAAAAGAAGGTTATAAAAGCAGGATCACTGATATAAAAAATAAAAAAATACTAAGGACAAGACCAATGTCCAGTGTTTCCTACTCAGGAATAGGTTAAGCAGCAATGACCTCAAACTAGGAAAATGAATTTAAACATTAAAGAAAAACAAAGTGTATTTAGTTCTAGGGGGGAAATCTTAGAATGGCTAAGTTCTTTTTGGAATTGCCTCCCTAGGTTTGAGGATACATTTTGGGGCTTTTGCCTTCTCTTGCCTTCAGGCCTTTTCAACTCCGTAACTTTGAAAAAGCCAAGCAGTTTCTTCTTTCCTCTGTCCCTTTTTAAGTTGGAAAGAAAGAACAACGAAGATTGTGATATGATAAGCATCATCCTGAAATGTCACTGAAGACTCCTTCAGTGACATTTCAGGATGATGTTTACCTTATTGCAATCCTCGAATTGCATGAGAGACCATTTCCAAAACCAACCATTTCTACAGCAATTGGGTGCACTTTAATATATCACTCCCATTTTATACTCAGAGAAAGTCGAAGACAATATACGGTACTTCCATTTCAAAAGGTTGTGTGAATGCATATCCAATAGTAGGTTGCAAAAGGTTAAATTTAGAAACTGAGCAATTGAGAGTATCATTGCAAACACTGTTGCGCTTATGTGCACATACATTACAGCTGATGACAGTGTAAACCAAACAATACATTTGCAAAGTCACCTTCTTACGTCAACAGTACTGTACTCTCTTTCGAGATAGTTTGCCACCATGTAGCAATGGCAGCTTCAAAGCTAAACACAGTTTTCTTTGTGCACATAAGAAAGATTTGAGGGGACTACAGTTTGTCAGATTCAATGAGGGAGAGGGCAGGATGAGTTTGCAGTAGCTGAGGCAAAGGGCATGTGTAGCATAGTACTGCTATGGCCTTATCCCTGGGCTGCTAGAGTTGCCCCATCCATCTCTGTCCAGCAAAGAAGCTGGATATCATGAGACCACCATGCTTGCCAGTGACTTTTATTACATATTTTGAGGAGAGGAAAAAATCCATCTGTTTGCTAATTGCAGTGAGAAAGCATTATTGTCTATCGTATTACAAGCTCAGCCTGTCTCGTAATGAGGAATAGAGAACTCCTTCCGCCAGTGCTTACTTTCCCCAACAACAATAGACATAATTAACAGCAAAGCAGACAAGATTAATTCCACCCTGTGTTAATCCACCTCCATTCGGATTGGCTCCCTTGATTAACTGCATATGGAAATAAGGGCAGTAAGATGTCAGGAAAGCCCCACAGATTTGACAGACTCCCTAAGAGACTCCCTCAGAGGGAGCGCGTGGAAAGATAAGGAGTGCAAAAGGTGGCGGTTTCAAAGCCTTATTAAAATGCATTAAAACATAAATAAATCAAACCATTAACAGCTAAGATTCCAGTACAACAAATCTATGTAAGTTTGTAAGATCATGCATCCCACTGAAATCCTGCAACAGTAGCATAAGCCAAAGATAAAACGTGAAACTTTTAACTGACAATTAACTTTGTGGATCAGATTCCCCCCGCAGTGGTCTAAATGTTTCTTTTGTACTTCTAGTTTTAATCTCTGTTCACAGTAAATGTTATTTATTAAACGCCTGTCTGCCTCAGATGTTCCATTTGCCTTCCATACACACAAAAAAGCAATAAAACCAATTAACTTCCCATTAAAAGATAACCACCCCAAAACCATGCTAATAAAATGCCAAATCACATTTTAAAAACATACAGATTAAGCTCCCGTCGTCTTGTGATATCAGCCTCTATTCAACAGGTCAAACCGTGTGCGCTTTTAATGCAGTACAAGCATAATTATAGCTTGATAATACTTCTTAAAGACACATTACAAGTAATCAACACTACTAACATTTGGGAGGTGTTGAATATATTAGCTTGACCCTCCAGTGTTTGTACTCATACCCTGGCTCTATCTATTGCCCTGTTCATTACCCCAGCCAGTGGAAGACTTCTTTTGACATCCGTCTACATCAGGGATAAGGAACCTGAGGACCGGGGCCCGAGTGCAACCCTCCAGGCTTCTCTTTCTGGTTCCCTTGCAACATAATGCTCCTATATTCACAATTATATGCCTAGTTGGAACTTTGGTTCCTCTAGTTTGGTATTGCCAAAGGTGGGGGATCTAGTTTTTTTAGATGTTGCTGGATTCCAACTCCCATCATCCCTGACCGCTGGTGGGAGCTGATGAGAGTTGGAGTCCGACAACTTCTGGAGGGCCATAGACTTCCCATCCCTGTTGTTTCTTGACCAGCAGTGGCTCTCTAGGGTTTCAAACACGAGCCTTTCCCAGGAGTCCTCCCTGTGAAGATGCCAGGGATTGAACCTGGAACTTCCTCCAAGCAAAACAATTTCTCTCCCACTGACCTACAGCCCTTCCAGAGCTTATCAGCTTGAGGACTCCAACACATTTTTTTGGGGGGGGAGGGGGGAGTGCCCCGGCATGCATCAATGTTTTTAAATAAACAATCAAACTGAGGAGGCAGTATTACACAGCAGTTTCTCATATATGAACCTTTTCCTCAGCCAGTCACTGCCACCCACCCCTTTATACCTTCCATGCAAATATGACTCTCTTCCCATGTTTACACACACCAAAAGGCGTTCTGTGTGGCCAAGCATCCTAGTCCACCAGTAGTTGCTCCATTCCTCAGAACTGAACCAAATAGATTAATACTTCCTTATTCAATGTTCAGGTTGTTTCCCATTATTCTTAACGAGTGGGAGAGTCAGGAGTTGAAGTCAAAGTTCATTAGAAACCTATCTGAAAAGATTATATCCTAACACCTTCCCAAAATTTGGAATGGGGTGTGCATTATTACATTATTATTATTATTATTATTATTATTATTATTATTATTATTATTATTATTTTAAGTCCTGTGACACAAATGCTGCATTTATGTCAGTAGAAATGGTGGAGGGGTTGACAGATAATGGTATCCCCCCCCCTATTCAAATGATTTCAAAAGCAATCTCTCTCTCTCTCTCTCTCTCTCTCTCTCTCTCTCTCTCTCTCTCACACACACACACACACACACACACACACACACTCCTTCCTTCCTTCCTTTCTTTCCATTCCCACTTAAGCTCTCTTGTTAATTTGTCTGTAGCTCAAATCAGATAATTATAATTCAAAGTTTATAAATTTTTGGTAGGCCGTGGTAGGCAGCCAAAATTTGTGCTCACCATTACAGCCATCCAATTCACAGCATTTTTTCTGTGCCATCGTACTAAATGCCATAGGCTTGCCAAAGGCCTCCAGCACTGAACCTCAAAGTGCCTCAAAAAGAGTAGTAAGTTTTGCTCTCTGTGGCTCAGTGCAACTTCAAGAATGATTCACTTTTGTTTATTGTTCAGCTTTAAATTATATATATATATAGTTTGTTTGTTTGTTTGTTTTATTTATTTAAAAGCATGTATAAACCACTTAACATTTTAAAAATCTCTACACAGTGTTCTAGTTATATTGATTTGTTATATATTTCCGCAAGTTAGCTTGGGTCACTTTTAGAGGAAGGCAAACTAAGAAATCGAATAAACGAGGTTGTCATTGGGGAATATCACAAGTCAAGAAACTAACTGCCTAATTCTTCTTAAATATCAGTCAAACAGAAAGTTTATCCTGTAACATCCATTAACTTCATCAGCTTAGGGACAAACATGAAGGGAATAAAGCTACACGGCACCGCAGTACACTTTCAGGTGACAAAAGAAAAAAGCTTTTGGGGAATGGGAAATGTGCAGGTTTCATTGATTTCTGAAAACCTGAAGAACAAGCTTATTATCCTCAGATTCTTAAAGCTATCAAGCTAGTCAACAGAAGGTGTAATACGCCATCTCTTGACTCATTGTTTAGGAATGTGGATCAAGCTCAAGAATTTCCCTGGTAAATGTCTTTTTCCTAAAGATAAAGACCGCTTTTCACACTGAGGAAAAGCTATCACAGGTAATTCAATTAAAGGTACTTCAATAATAGTAACAATAATAATTAATATGACAGTTTGGTTTTCAAAATGAATCACCACTTTATAATAATTTTAACATCAAATCTCTCTTCTAATGAGTATGACATTTTCTTCAGAAATGAGGAAAATTAAAACATTGTTTTGGGCACCACTTGTAGAAATGCCCTAAAATGTTCATATTCATCTCTCTCTCTCTCTCTCTCTCTCTCTCTCTCTCTCTCTCTCTCTCTCTCTCTCATATGCACATACACACCAGCTCATTTAAGAAATATCCATTTTATTTAGGACAAAAGCCACCTAAAACTAGGGATTTCTAGGAACTACTGTTGAATTGCTACCCAGTAAGAATAATATAGAATTGTCTTGGGAATGTAGAATGTGGGGAAAAGAGCACTGCCAAATGTATATGTAGCAATTTAGACAGCAAATGTGTTGCTTGAGTTTTAGCAGTCTTAAACACAGTGAGGAGCTTAACCTTATCTCCCAGTGCCACTGCCTTCCTTCAGTAATTGATGCTTGGAGACCCCAATTTCATATAAACCAGGCCACTATGTTATTGTATACAGCAATCTTACTGCTAGCAGAGGCAGGAAACTGTACTGAACCCAGATCAATAGACATGTCAACAGTAAGCTGCTTAATCTAATTCTGCCTATCTCATCTTGGAGCACAGAGTTTGCAATTTTATTGCAGAGGTCCCCTCTGGCAGGAAAGGGTTTGGAAAGTTTACTCTTAAGAAGTTGATGGGCGATATGCTTATCCTCCAGGCCCTTGACTGTTTATTCAGCAGAATGGCCATTCTAAATGTTTTATAAATGGCAGTAATGTAAACAAGGCACTTCCAAGTACTTTTAGTTATAAAAGCCATCCCGGGCGATGAGCTTAGAAATGCGACTTTTAACACTACCAGCCAGTTGCAGGTCACAGAAAACTGCTTTTGTGCAGAGACACAAAGTTAAAATAAACTGTAACAATCACAACAGTTCCCTCCCTTTCCTCTCTCTCCTGCTCTCGAGGCATCGTGCCTCATTGTAAACACTTCTCCTTGACGAATTACACTTAACTTGCTTCTGTTTTTAAGGCAAATATCAGCATATGCCTAGTATATTTTTATAAATGCCATAGAAATAGTACTGAATCATAACTGCTGAGCAGAGCTTATTTTTGTTAGGTTTGTACATGTGTAGGCTGCACTCAGAAGTTGGGGCTAATGTGTTGAAGTGAAGAACAGAGTAAGCTGATGTGGTTCTGCCTTTCTCCATTTGCTTATCCTCCATGACCATGCAGTCTAAACAGACCTAGGGGAAATAATTTGTGATTCCTCTGTTTGTGCTTGCTGTGCAGGGGCAACACCATAAAAAAATAATAATTTGGGGGAGTGAATGGGTAGCAAAGACCATTGGGGAGCAAGGACACCCACCCACACCTGGTTTATGCATAATGCTACGCCCAACTATGGCTGCATGGATGAGCAAGTGTGCTGATAAATATTTGGAAAACTGACCACTTTGCTCCCCTTTCAGTCCTGCAGCTGTTAGGCTTCCGACAGCTAATTCATGGCTTGATTTTAGCACTATGTGCAAACCAGGGTTTGTGGTTTGTCTCACTCCAAACAAACAAGATTTCTTCTCAGCTTACTGCTTGTTTGTTTGGGAAAGACAAACCACGAGCCCAGGTTTGCACATAATGATTGCTTGTTTAGGCTAAACCATAGTTTGGTTTAATGTTACGTGTGAACTAAGCCTATGACTGAATGCCTGGGAAGCAGGAAATTTTATTGAGATGTGTGTGATGTTGGGGAATGTTAGCTGCCTTTGTTGTGTTTTGGGAGTCAACCCTTTTCTCTCTATACAATATGAAGCAGATATTCATTTGCAATCCCCACCCCCTTCATATTTCCAGGAGATTAACAGCTCTTCCCCACATCCTTAAAAATTGGGATTTTCCAGCACATCGCATCATGGTTCCTCAGAAATAATAGCCATGTCAAGCAGCATCCAGCAGCAGCATAGACAATGTTTGCAAGGGAAAACGTGGGGCAAGCAATTATTTGAACACACAGGAAGGCAAAGCCTGTGACTTGGTTTCTCATGGAATAGAAAGGCAAAAAATGATGTTTTTGAGAACATGTAGTGCATATTTTAGTCATCCTAAAGAAACATACTGTTCTTATTCACAAGTAAATAGGAAACTGTGGGGCCCTTTCAGGTTGAGGGGGACACAAAATAACTTTATGGTGAGAGGGGAGATTCAAAGCCCTGTTGCTTGATATATTTAAGATTAAATTGCACACTTATTTAAGAGCATGTGTGGTTCCAATTTTATATTTCATAGTAGCCAGAATATGTGGTATGAAACACAGGATTGAGACTCCCTCTTCTCCCTAAAATGAAAGCTCCTCTTTCTAATTTTCAGAAGGTATCCATTGCCTCCTCTTATTATACTTTGTCAACATGTACGTAGTTGGAGAGAAAAAATGAATGCGGCTTCTTTTATGTGATTTCTTTTGCAAGTCTGCACTTGCACTTGTATAATTGTTTTAGGAAACATTCAGGAGGGATTTATAATAATATAGATATTGCATATAATGCAGGTCTACCTTAGCCAGCTCATTGCCACCCACTCTATCCCTTGGGGCAGGGGGATGACTCAGCTGAATATCTGGATAGATTTGACACACATAATGTGGGCTTCATTCCAAATAATCCTTTGCACCCCCTTGAGCAATGGCCCTCTCATAATAGAGGCATATGTCAGCGATGTTCCAGCAACACACACACACATATATTCACCATTCTTTGGCAAGTGTTCATGGCCTCAAAATGCCTGGGGATTTTTAATTTAATATGGAGCAAATCCAAATTGTGTTTCTTCCCTAAAGGGTTCAAGGTTCCAGACAATTTTGAGGGACAAGTGCCACGGCTGACCAAGGCAGAAACTATTCGATTGCCGTTTGCTCTGAAAATAGAATTAATGGCTTCAGTCCATAACAAACCTTTAAAATGCTTTGACAGTTACTTTATCACTGGAGAACAAGTGTAAACTTGTTTAGAGAGAAAGGATGGTGCTATGCTTAAGGCAATGGGCTTGAAATGAAAGAGAACAAGCTGCAGCACTGAGATTATGGGCTACTTCTCACTTCCCCATTTGCACAGAATCATAGAATTGTAGAGTTGGAAGGGACCCCAAAGGTCATCTAGTCCAAAGCCCTGCAATGCAGAAATCTCAACTAAAGCATCCATGACAGATGGCCATCCAATCTTTAATTTAAAAACCTCCAACAAAGCAGAAAGAGAGAGACAGACAGACAGACAGACAGACAGATGATAGACAGATAGATAGATAGATAGATAGAGATAGATAGATAGATAGATAGATAGATAGATAGATAGATAGATAGATAGATAGATGATAGATGATAGATAGATAGATGATAGATAGATAGATAGATAGATAGATAGATAGATAGATAGATAGATAGATGATAGATAGATAGATAGATGATAGATAGATAGATAGATGATAGATAGATAGATAGAGATAGATAGATGATAGATAGATATAGATAGATAGATAGATAGATAGATAGATAGATAGATAGATAGATAGTGATAGATAGATAGATAGATAGATAGATAGATAGATAGATAGATAGATAGATATAGATAGAATGATAGATAGATGATAGATAGATAGATATAGAGATAGATAGATATAGAGATAGATAGATAGATAGATAGATAGATAGATAGATAGATAGATAGATACCGTAGATAGATAGATGATAGATAGATAGATAGATAGATAGGTAGATAGATAGATAGATAGATGATAGATAGATAGATAGATAGGTAGATAGATAGATAGATAGATAGATAGATAGATAGATAGATGATAGATAGATAGATAGATAGATAGATAGATAGATAGATAGATAGATGATAGATAGATAGATACTTGATAGATAGATAGCTAGATAGATAGATGATAGATAGATGATATGCCTTCTATTTTACAGGCCTGCTGCAAAACCTACCAGGAAAGTCAATTAAGTCAAACAATGCTGCTTCTAGTACATTCCAGAGTATGGAAAACCAGAGTAATGGCTTCAATGTAGTTTGGAGCCAATCCAAAGAGCCCCTTTGTACACCCGACATGATAATGCGCAGGCAGAGGGAGGGTTTTAGCTGTCTTTCCCAAACCTCTTTTCCTGCACTACATTTTAAAATCCCTAGGCTTTTAACAGCTGTTTGTGTAGTGTGCTTATCACGAGACACAGGGGGTGAAGGGGGAAAGGACCTTGTTGTGCATATGGACTTCTCTTTTTATATTTTTAGAGTGGTGTAACATCTAAAGTCCAGTGAGAACATGCACATACACAAATGTCGTGGGAGATCGCTCTCTTCCTCTGCGTACGTATACAATAAGGAACATGATAGCTTGCTGAGCTTAGAAGGTATTTATTGCAAGGAAGCCCTGTTATTGTTCAATGAAAACACACACACAAATATGCTATGAATACTTTAGGGTTGTTTTCACACTGAACGCTAGTGACTGAGGGTTCAGCCAATTTGTGTTGCTACGTAATGTAATCATAGGGAGAAGCAGGGAAGAAAGAACAGAGCAAATTACAACTCTGCAGCTCTTAGCAGTTCATGTAACTGAACCTGATGGCACGCCAGATGAACTGGGGGTATGGACTGGGTCAGGAAAGGAAATATGATAACAACAGGGTTGCCTCGAGCTGACCTAGTATATAACATGGGTCAGTTAGAACCCACGGAATTAAATTACCTGACCCACCGATGGACTGCTTTGTTGACATGTCCCACTGATTCCTATTGAGCATGCAAATACAAATCAGCTGGTCCCAGGGTACTAAGGATGCACACATTTTATGTATCTTACATTTTGCCTACATCAAATGGCTTGTTTAAACTGACGGAAAGTATTCAGTGAGAAGTAACTCAGGATCTTTCCAGCCAAAATGTTCTTATCTGTTGAGTCTCCCTTCTCACTGCAGACACTGTGTATATATACAATATGGAGCCAGGTGGAGCAAAGGTCTGGCAAAATATAAGGTATGTTCCTAAGCTTCAACAACTGCTCAAGGGTGCCAAGTGCTGAATCTGACACTGCATTCTGTGTGTATATATTTCATATCCTTTGTTCTGGGGAAGAGCAATAGCTCAGTGATACAGCATCTGCTTTCCAATTCAATCCCTGGTATTTCCAGGTAGGACTGGAAGGGAATCTCTGCCTGAATTCCTAGAGATCTGCTGCCAGTCAGTGTGGTCAATACAAAGTGAGATGGACCAATGGTCTGACTTGGTCTAAGGCAGCTTCCTATGTTTTCTAACTGCTTGACTGGAAATAAATGTGTATGCCAATTTTCTCCCACATTGCTCTTTTCCAGACTATTTAAGTGACAGGTAGCCCTTCTATAAGTTTCACGTGATGCTTCTCCAGGCTCTACTTGTGCTTTCCCTCCTTTGCCTGTATCTATTTCTTTCTGCTTGCCAGCGAATGGGAGAATATTTCTGGTATGTTTCCCAACCAATGGGAGATTTCCCATTAATTCACACCATCCTCTTGTCCATGTTCAGAGAATGTATGTACACAGGAGTGACTTAAAGTGTCAGACACTCAAATTGAAAAACAGCTTTTGGTTTTAATCTTTTCCCTCTACCAGATGCTTCATTTTGCTTGTAGCTGAACTGAGATGAATGGTTTGCAAATTAAACGAAACATTTTTATGATTCACTTCAGTAGCTGGATCTTTTTATATATAAAAAAAAATATATGCAAGGTTAAAAGTGACTGGCAAACCTTTTAAGGTTATTGAAACTAAATTATTAACGCTGTGTTTCACCTTTCTTTTGTCCTCCTCCTGGCATTCTCCCTGATTACTTGCCGCAACTCCCTCCTACAAGTTGTAAATCAAATGAAAAATCTTTAGGAGTACAAAAACATCTGATTAAAATTTTTATCCGTAGGGGAACTGCAGATATGAAGAGAAACCACATTGTGCATTTTATACATTTGAAACTTCTGACACTCTCCCTCTCCCTCTTTTTCCTTTTATAGGAGGGGGGTGTGCGGAGTGAAAATTGAGCACTTTCATCTTGGTGAGTAACAAGAGAGAAGTTTCTCACCTTTAAATCCCATTTGCAACCTTCAAAACAACTTTGAAATTTCCATCTAGTGCATGACTGCACTTGGCACGTCATCCCTCCTGTGTGGCATGACACAGAGTTATGTTGGATAATGCACAAGATAAAAAGTTGCTTTCCATATCTTAAATCTGAACAATCCACAGGTGCAATGAGATCATCTAGCAACATGTGGGCTGCTAAATGGAATCCTGAAACAGTCCATGACAAGCCATTCTCCAATAATATAAAATAAATCTATTATTCCTTTTACATTTGAATGCTTTCTTGAACAAAACAACTTGTGTTCTTTTTTAAATGTGAGGAAATCAATGACCCTGTCTAGAGGCACAACCGTGGATTATTTTGCATGCTTTCCTTACCCAGAAAGAGATTTCTATTTGTCTTTCTATACTTGTTTCTTCTCTGAAATTCTGAAAGCAAGTTTGCTGCAAACAACGTTGTACCTACTAGGCCATGGTGGCTGGTATCCAAGAAAATAACAACCCTGTAGAGGAGGGGTAGGGAGCTTTTTCTGGCTGAAGGGCTGGATTTTTATCTCCCCACCCCATGGGTCATTCACAAGGTGGGGAAATGATGTTCTATTCATTGGAGACACATAATAAGTAGATCCTGCAGTCCTTACTGTATGTGTACATGAGTGTGTTCAGTACAGGCAACCATCAATTTATTCATGTCCAACTGACATGTAATCGTGCACAGGTGCACAGTGCTAAACTCAGAAGTCACTAAAAGGCAGGGCAGAATGCTTGGTGGGATCCCCACTGATGTGGGGAGGGGGGTCCGGAGCATAACCCCTGAGAATTGCCTGTACTTAGTTGCTAGACTTCATTACACAGGTTTATTAAGATATGCTCAGATCTTCCATTTTTTTTGAGATTTGCCATCTCTGTCTGTCTGAAATTTAAAAGGTGGATGGCAGGAAATCCCAAAGAGTGTGTACCTCAACTTACACATCACCAAAAAAGAGGATAAAAAAGAACATATTTGAATCTACTAATTTCTATGTACAGATGCAAATTAAGCTATAATCACTGTAATTTAACAGAAATACATCTCGCCATAGTGAGAGTGACTGTGACCAATGGGCTTGCACAGACTATTGTCCAGATGCTAACTTTTGATGAGCAACTTCAAGGACCTTGCTCTCCTATCTTATGGTTCATGTATTTTAATTATGGGTAGTTCTATTTTTACAATCTGTTTGTGACTTTGGTATTCCTCCGCAAAATGAAAGGTAGTATTTAAATAACAACAAACAACTTTAAACTGGGCTTGGACCAGACAAGTCCAAAACTTAGAAATAGAGGATACCTTCAAATAGAGGACTGTAAAGTAAGCCACATGGGCATCCAACAAGAAGAAAATTAAAAATGTGCCTTGAAAAAGGAGGCCAGCATGTTGAATGCATTCACCAGTCTTATTGGCATGGGGAGGACTGTCACAATATTCTCACTACCCTTTTCAGCTAATACTATCGCCAGTGATACCATCCCAAAGAATAGTAAGGAAACTGGGCTTTTGTGACACATCCTGAATTTAGCTGATATGCACAGAGTATCCCATAAGCATCACCATTGACCAGAGGGTACAATCCTATTCCCTAAGACCTGAGTAGTTGGGCAAAGGGAAGGGTGAAATGTCAGGAGACAAAATTAGTTGTGTTATCTTGCAGTTGCAAGGAGGATAACTGCCAGTTGTACTGGAAGCTGATTGGAAAAATATGCATGTATCTTTCACAGAGCGTGTTTCTAATTTTAATCCAGAAAAAATGTGCCTCAGGTGTGGTCTGGGAAACATTATTCTAAAGTCTGAATATGGGAAAGAGAATGATGTTAATGGTCTTACAAGCTTTTTAGCAAGTATTTTAAAAATGGAGCATCCTTCCGGATAAATGAGTTATGCAGAACATTTTGGCCAGGGCAGGTCACTTGAGAAACATTTTTATGTGGGAAACTTTGCTTCGGGAGACTAGTACACATTCTTGCATCAGTACTTCATTGTTCCCTTTCAGTCTTCATTTTGCCTGAAGATTATTTACTTGTTAATGCCCTGACCTTGACTTCTGTGCTACTGCTCCTACAACTAATGCAATATCCTCAGACAATAGCAACTATTGCTAGGCTCTCCCAGTGATGTCACTGAACTCATTAAAGGTATAGAGTTGGTGCTTTGACCCCTGGGACACACACACACACATTTATACAATGGCCCTTGTTGATAAGCTGAGTAAATAAATAGAAAATGTTTTCATATGAATATAAAAATAGTACTTGAAAGGACTTGGCAGTGCTAAGGTAATTGCCAACAGGTATGTTGTGCTGAGATAAGAGGGCATTTGGTAATATCAATTACATAGATTTTTGGAAGTCTAATTCTCAAAGCAATTCATGTAACAGGCACACATATTTCAGTTGCCATTTTTAAAGAAGCGTATATCATCATAGATGTGTGTGGTGACATGCGTGTGTGTATGCACACACACAGACACGCAGGGTTGGCCCCAAGACATTTTGCAGCCAGAAGCAAAGGACAAAATATCTCATACATACATTTCATGTGTACAGAAACTGACTGGGTTGACATTTAATCTAATTTCTACACTGGAAATGGGGCACTATCTCCACCATACTACAGTACACCAGAGAGTAGGGAAGGGTAAAAGCATATACTGTGGTAAAGTGTGCATTCAAGTGCATATATTGGTGAAAAAAAGCATACAAAAATCCATCATGTTAGGGAAAGCTGCTTGCAAATATGTGTCTATTAGCAGAAATGCACACTAAAATGCTGACGAATCTTCATAATGCCTTTTTAAAATAGTAAAACTGCAGACTGATGGGGGATGCTGAGGACTGAACTTAAAGCTGGAAAAATGAAAAACAGAGAGAAATCAAAATTGGCAGATTTTCTTTTACACATTTCTTAGCTGGAGAACAGCACTGCAAAATTCAGAGAATTTTGATGGATAGTTTTGCTTCAGTTCTTACATTGTTCCAGAAGCTGTGAATTCGGCAGGTTTGCCTTTAACTGCAAAATGAATAGAATTTCCCACCTGAGATACACACAGTAGTTAAGCAGGTACAGGAACTATGGTACAGTGGTACCTCGGGTTAATTCGTTCTGAAGGTCCGTTCTTAACCTGAGACTGTTCTTAACCTGAAGCACCACTTTAGCTAATGGGGCCTCCCGCTGTTGCCGCACTGCCAAAGCACAATTTCTGTTCTCATCCTGAAGCAAAGTTCTTAACCCGAGGTACTATTTCTGGGTTAGTGGAGTCTGTAACCTGAAGCGTCTGTAACCTGAAGCATCTGTAACCCGAGGTACCACTGTACAGACAGCTCTGTCATCCAGCAGAAGGGAACATCTGAAAGGACTCAGAAGAAACTGCTTGGGCAGGGTGGTTCTGCCACTACCCCCCAGCACTTACTGCCTGAGATGGTTGCCACACTGGCTAATGGTAGGGGCAGTCCTATGTCTCCCTGTTTAAGCATAGCTCAGAAGAAAAGCTCCCGCTAATAGCTAGTATTTGGTATTTTTATATATTAGCTTATTGCAATGAATGCAACTAAGGCTCATGGTAATAGGTAGCTGTTACTTATGTTATATGGCATGAATGGACACTTCTTTTTAATAAGTATTCAGCGACACATGTTGTACTTCTGCATGTATTCAAACACACCAATCTCTGCCAATACTGGCTAAACACCTTAAAAAAAAATCTTCACAGCTTATTACTCACCCTCCCACTTAGCATATGCTGTCAAATTTTATCACAAAGTTTTTGCCCTAAATTGCACGTATTTGTTTAATAAAACATGGATATGAATATTGAAAGTTTCTGCAATTGTTGGAGTAGTTTGTTGTTGTTGTTTTAAAAAAAGCCCATTCCCAGAGAATGGATAATAAAGCAGTCAAGTACTTCACAAGATAACATCCCCACACTGTAGTCTCCACCTTTGTGTACTAATACTCATACGGTTTGAGCCAAATCTATCAAATCTCACCATGAGATATGAACATCTAAAATTCATCATGACCTCCTTGCCTCATCCTAACTTTCTGTCCTTCATTTCTACGTATCTACCTGTGATCTTTGCACCTTCAGCCTCAATCAGCCAATAGCCTCCGCTGCCTTAAAAGGTAAAGGTAAAGGGACCCCTGACCGTTAAGTCCAGTCGTGGACAACTCTGGGGTTGCAGCGCTCATCTCGCTTTACTGGCTGAGGGAGCCAGCATTTGTCCGCAGGCAGCTTCTGGGTCATGAGGGCAGCATGACTAAGCCACTTCTGGTGAACCAGAGCTGCACACGGAAACACCATTTACCTTCCCGCTGGAGCGGTACCTATTTATCTTCTTGCACCTGACATGCTTTTGAACTGCTAGGTTGGCAGGAGCAGGGACCGAACAATGGGAGCTCACACCGTTAGCGGGATTCTTTTGCACTTTTCATCTGTTAGTTAATGTACCTTTCTTGGCCTAAACCAAGGAAGCACCATGCTTCCCCTATTAGATAGCAGATGCTTTTTAAAAAGAAAAAATTGTACCTTCCCGCTGGAGCGGTACCTATTTATCTTCTTGCACCTGACGTGCTTTCGAACTGCTAGGTGACAGAAACAGGGACCGAACAACGGGAGCTCACCCCGTCATGGGGATTTGAACCGCTGACCTTCTGATGAGCAAGCCCTAGGCTCTGTGGTTTAGACCACAGTGCCACTCACATCTCCTGCCTTAAAGGGTAAAGGGACCCCTGACCGTTAAGTCCAGTCGCAGACGACTCTGGGGTTGTGTCGCTGTATACATTAGGTATGTATTGACCAGATGCTGAGATCAAATCTCCCAAATTTTGCATGCTAATATTAACCCTATTGAAGCTCTTGGTACATACATGAAAATATGAAAATATGGATGTGTTTAAAAACCCTCAACCACAGATGACAAATGAGCTTCCTCTACTGGGGTTTCTTCCTTTTGTACCAGATGATAAAAAGTGAGGATCATAGATATATAGAGTTGGAGGAACCACGAGGATCACCCAGTCCAACACCCTGCAGTGCAGGAATCATTCATGCAATGTGGGGCTCAAATCCACAACCCTGAGATTAAGAGTCACATAATCTACCAATTGAGCTATCTGAAGGAAACCATTCTGCATGAAATCCTTTCAGTCAAATACTTTTATATTGGCTTCACTTAAGTGTCACAGTGTTGAGCTTCACTTAAAGATATAAACTTTTTAAAAAAATAAAAAAATCTGAAGTAACAGGAAATGATAAATGAATGCTTGGAAAGTTAGTATATGTTATGAGTATCTAGTACCCACACACGTGTGTGAAAATAAATGTACCCTGGAATTAAAACCAAATTGTGACTTTACAGAAATGTTTCGGATTTCTCCTGAACCCAGCTAGCCTCCAGAATTCAGCTAGTAAACTCTTCCTGGTTAGATTTGATAAGGTTATATTTAGCTTGCAGAGCTGCACTGGCCTAGAACATTGAACCCACAAAGGTTTACTTTTAATTGGTAAGAGAAAAACATTGACAGACACAGGGCACTTATGAAACGAAACCAAAGAGATATTTAACCCAAGAACTTCTCCTGCGCTGCATTGATGAGAGCTTACTGAACCAGCCTTGCTTTAGAAAGTTACAAAGCCAATACTGAGCACCTATATACTCACAATTAGTTCAGAGCCATTCTTGATCACCACTTCCCCCATCCTGCACTAAAGGGAAAACCTCTCTTGCAAAAGGATACTTTTAAAGATGGAATTCTTCTGTTGCTTGGCCAACCAGGGCTTAAGGATTGGCTTCAACAGGGTTTGCAGACTTAGGAAAAGATAATAGGTAAATTAGCTTTGATAGCGGTATGTTGCCTAGCATGTAAGTCAGGGAGGGTAACTGCTACTTATTATGTAACTTAACTGTGCTCTTATCTGTCTTCCGAGCATTAAAATTGCAGAGGTACCATCCTGTGCTGGTCACATTTTCTACTCCCTGGAATGTGACATAACCCAGTATACTCTCAGAAGAACCCTGGGGTTAGTTTTGATTTTAGCTTGGGTATCAAGATGTAGCCTAAATGACTCCTCTATTCCAAGCTGCTGTACACTTTACCTTGTCAGCAGTGGGAAATTCAGCATCAAAAAAAGGACAGACCCAGCTGTATCCATGTAAAAACCTTTGGTTGTTGCAGTTGGGTTGGTGGAGGGAAGGCAGACACTGAAGATGAATGGAAATGCTGCTTGTATAAGACCACCTAGTGAGTTTACTGTTGACACCACATTTGAACTGTGGGCTTCCTGTTTCAACCACTGCAGTACAGCAGTTCTCATGGGTATATTCTTTCTTCCATACTTCTATAATTTTGTCATTACGAACTGCATCATTAATATTGAAGAGCCTAACTTGCCTTGATCACTCACCCTGAAATCAACATGTGAAAGAAAAAAGGCTTATTTGTGGGAAATGTGCTAGGAGGAACTGAAAGCTGCTGAAACAGAAGTGCACTCTTGACCACTTCTTGTAAAATTTTATTGTTTGTTTGCACTAAACAATGCTTTGTTTGCTGATCCAAAGGTCATCCGTGAGTAGCTAATTTATGAAGAAACTGAGGGTCGTAAATGGAGAGTTTGCAAGCAGAAACAGTCTACTATAGGGACGTATAATTGAACATTTCCCACAAACGCTATTGTTTAAATTAGATAAATAGTTTAAGATGCACTGTGACCTTCAAGGATGCATAAATTGTAAGGTTCTTTATGGCTGGAAACAGTATGCTTTCTAGTCAACAATTTGTGTTTCAGACTGAACTAATATGGATTGGGATGCTCTTTCCTCCAACCCAGGTTGTGAAAAGAAAATAATATCTGGAACTTGCACAGATATAATGCAGAATTGGGAGCAAGCCAAAGTCTACGTTGACCTACACTTCCCCTGAGAGTGTTGACTTCAAGTCATACTCATCATCGTGATTAAACCTCACTGAAGCCTGAGAATGCTCATATTAGAGACTGCTGGCTATCACATCATGAGATTTACGGTAATCCCTGCACTGGTCTAGACAATCAAACACACACCTAGTCTGGGGCAAGCTGCTACTTCAACCTGTGTTTCCATTTATAAAACCACACACGTCTTTCCAATCCATCACAATAAAATTCACAAGTGCTGTGCCTTGTTTGTTTCAAAATTAAGACTGTATTATTTAGTGTGTTTCTAATGCAACGTTGTATACCACCCACAGTAATCAAGTACATGGAAGCAATGAGATAATGATAATCATAATGATAATATAACACCGGTCTTGAAAGACCTACACTGGCTCCCAGTATGTTTCCGAGCACAATTCAAAGTGTTGGTGCTGACCTTTAAAGCCCTAAACGGCCTCGGTCCAGTATATCTGAAGGAGCATCTCCTCCCCCATCGTTCTGCCCGGACAGTGAGGTCCAGCGCCAAGGGCCTTCTGGCAGTTCCCTAGCTGCGAGAAGCCAAGTTACAGGGAACCAGGCAGAGGGCCTTCTCAGTAGTGGCACCTGCACTGTGGAACACCCTCCCACCAGATGTCAAAGAGAAAAATAACTACCAAACTTTTAGAAGACATCTAAAGGCAGCCCTGTTTAGGGAAGCTTTTAATGTTTAATAGGTTATTGTATTTTAGTGTTTTGTTGGAAGCTGCCCAGAGTGGCTGGGGGAACCCAGCCAGATGGGCGGGGTATAAATAATAAATTATTTATCTTCATCATCATCAATTTTATTATTTATACGTCACCCATCTGGATGAGTTTCCCCAGCCACTCTGGGCAGCTTCCAGCACATATAAAAACACTATAAAGCGTCAAACGTTAACAATTTCCCGATACCTTTCAGAACCCAATTTGTAAAGGAACAGCATTGATCTTTTCTGAGATAGAACCAAACAGTACTTGAGAGTGGAGGGAAGAAAACCTATTGTATTGGGTATCCCTAAGAAAAGCTGGAGCACTTCAAGCTGAACATATGGGTACAATAAATTAAACTAACTTAAAAGTGGGGTGGAGGCTGCAGGCCAAATCAAAGATCACAGAACAAACTAGCAGAGAGTTGTTATACTGAAGACATGCAGAAGCTGCATTTATGATATGATGAAACCGTCCCTAGCTTTTCATATATTAAAATGTATGAGTATTCACAGTTTCCCCATCAATGTCCTCCAGCTATTTTAAATTCCAAGGAACTTCTTTCTAATCCAATACAATCTTCCCGACTCAGTGTTTCAGCAGCTGTCTTTCATGATTTCTAATCAAAGCTGATGATAACCAGCTTTGGCAACAGATTGTAGTACCTCAAATGAGTAATTAAAGAAAGAAATTTGTTCACTTTTACCTTAGAACTGCTGGTGCATTTGGTAGTCTTTGTATCTCCAGAGCCAGTCAAAGGGGATTGATGGATTTTATAATCTGGTCAACACCCTTAATATATTTAATGAACAAATGTCATAGGTTTGTGGTATTTGTCTGCTTCAGAAAGTAGACAGCTACATGACAAAGATGAATGCCAACTTTGGAAACACACACACTTGAGCACAGCAATTTATAAGAGCATACGATAGAATCCTTTGCTTGCAACTGATTTATGACTGATTAAAAATTAGGCATACACAGAAAAAATAATGACGTAAAAAAATGAAAGTTCTCAATCTGGCTCATTTTAAAGTACTTGTTAAATGAAAAAAGGTAATTCACAACAAAATAACATTATGTGGAAAACAATATTGATTTGGAAAAGCACAAACTAGAAAATAACCAGGAAGTGGGTGGACAAAACTCATCAGAGCAACAGACTTGGGTTAGATGCATTGTTATGTGTTAGATTGATCAAAATACTGTGATGTAAATATGTATAGTATAAAGATAAACACTTTGATGCATAACTGCAAAGGCTTGCACCAATGGCACTGCACAACATCCCGTAGTAGTGTGTCTATGCATCTTTCCATGAAGGCACAATATCAACATATGAAACCAACTTAGCACAAATTCATGACCTTACACAAGTTGGACTATTGGCCAATCTAGCTCAGTATTACGGTATGTAGTATGATCAGCTGTAGCTCTCCAAGATAGGCAAATATAATTTAATAATTAAATTGTAATTGGAGGTTCCTGGGGGGCTGTATTCAACACTGCTGTGCTAGTAATAAAGCAGGCTTCCACTTGCACAATTAAACTTTCTTCCCCTTGACTATTTTCTGCCCTGCAGTCTCTCACATACTTTCAAAATCTGCTGAGGACACATGGGGAGAGGAAAAGGAATGAAATTCCTATTTGAGCAGAACTGTGTGTGTGCCATTTTGGCACTATACTAATGAGCTATGGTCCCTAGATATGCTGACGAGGAATTCTGAAATCTGTTGTTCCACTAGACCTAGCAGTCTGCTCAGTCCTCTAGATTGGTCTCAGAGAGCCTGGCCAGAGGCCCACCAGTAAGATCCTGCAGGGTAGTGGGCACAAGAGAAGGGGCATTCTCTGTCATGGCCCCCTTACTGATTAACTCCCTCTTGCAGGAAGCATACTTGGCTCCCTCATTGACTGGTGATAAGCAGGGTCTAAGTAACGGTTCATGGCTGTTCACACCAACTTTGACTTGATAATGATGGTGATCATTATCTATGGATGCTGAAATTTTAACTGCTCTTTTTGAAATGTTGTGAACTGCCTGTAATATAGCTTAAATTGGAAGAGGGGGAAGAATCTAATTTCTGTCTGTCCTTACATTCGTATGTATCTGTGATTGTTTGTATGAATAACATGCCACAGTCAAATGACCGGATTTTCTCATCCTTCATGAAATAGAAAAAAACATTGGACTTGAGCCAGAACATAGCAAATTTGAATGTTGGAACGCACTGATACAGATCCAGGACAGAAATTTATTATGTACAGAATTACAAATTAAAATTAATCCCGATTGGTGCCCAGTCTTTTAATTAAATTGACCCCATCAATGGTCTTTGTTCAGCAGTTGTTTGTTGGTTCTACAATTTGACCTAGAAGTATCCAGTTCACATCTTGAGCCTATTAGTCTGCCAGTGTCCCAGAATACCCCTTGGAAACACTGGTGCAGGGCTCACCAATTTAGTTATGGATTCACAGGCTAATCCGGCTTTCTATCATTAAGAGATGTCAGCTTTAAGCTGCTTATTTACATAAATAAATGTGCATTTCCAAAATATTCTGTTTTTCAGTAAAAGCTAATTGACACAGGACTTAAGTGTAAGCGGTAATTAGAAAGTATCCAAATAAGGTGCAATATTCATTTTATTTACAAAGGCCTTTAAAGGGGGAAGCAAATTTAGCAAAAATAATTAAGTCTAAGTAAAAGTGGCCTCAATAAATGAATGCTTATGCAGAGATTTATGCTGAAATCCCACCAAGAAGTGTTACAGATTCTCAAAATAAACCATCACAACTGCATTTATTTTTACACACCTCCCTGTTCTTGAAAACGGCCAGCGTCAGCAGTAACAAAACGCAGCCCCTGAAGTGACATAATTATATTCTCTGCTTTAAAACCTTAACATGCTATTTGTTACTGTAAAAAGCATGCCTACAAATCAAACAAATAAAGGAGAAGGAGAGTAAGAAAATCTATGTCATTAGTTTAAACAGTCTTTTGCAAGCACAATGATGGCAGATTGAGATAATCGGTTGATTAAATCAGACGATTAAGAGGGCAGAAAAACTGTTGGAGCTTCTTAAAATTGTTAGAATCACACAAAAGCAGGTGGCTGAAACTCTGCGTTAAGGGGGAACCTCAGAGAGGAGTGGCCATGCGTTACCAAGCTCTTGATGGCTCCCCACATGGCATTTTAAGAAAAAGTGTGAAGTGGGTCCATCAGAAGATGGAGGCAGTTGGGAGATTAAAGCAACTAGGGGTGTAGTGGAATTCTATTCAGTGGTACTTTGGGTTACATACACTTCAGGTTACATACGCTTCAGGTTACACACTCCACTAACCCATAAATAGTGCTTCAGGTTAAGAACTTTGCTTCAGGGTGAGAACAGAAATCGTGCGGGAAATCACTGTGGGTTGCGTTCTTTTCATGTTGTGAACGGGCCTCCGGAACGGATCCCATTCACAACCAGAGGTACCACTGTATAACTCTTTCCCCGTGGTTTTTCAGAGAGCTTTCAGGACACCATGCCTGTGATTTTCTTTGTTTGCTGTTCCCAACTATATTTGCTAGTAAGTGTAATTAGTTATGAATTCTGTGTTGTTTTGGTCATGTTATTGGGGTACATCTCAGGTCCAATGGCTACTTAATTTCTGTAATACACATTTTGACATTTTCTTAGTCAATTGGGCAACACTAAGGCTTCCTCCCAAGAAAATAATCTGATGTAGACACTGTTCTGGATCAGCAGAATCAACAGAGGGCCCAGTTACTGGGGACTTTCACATAACTTGAGATGGGCCAAGCTTGAAATGGAGGATGCTGAATTCTGAACTTCTGCTTTTCTTCCCAGCTCAAAAAGACCGGCCCCATTTTGGCACAAACTCAGAATGCCCTCTGAGCTGGATCCAATTTGAAATGGAGCTTACACGCTGTTGCTGTGGCTCTCCAGCCTTCCCCTACATTTTCACCCTATCCTTCCAATTTTATAGCCTTATTGAAGAGAGAAGATAAGTGGCAAGAAGTGCTCACTGCTATATAGGGTCCCCCGCCCCACCTTTTTGCTTAGTGAACTCATGGGGGGATTTTGCAGGAAAGAGGAAGCTTCCTTCATCCATTTGGGCTTTTCAAGTACCCTTGTCAGCTGCTCAAAAAACACACTCAAGGCTTTTTGAGCATTTGTCAGGAATGTCTGAAATTCCGAAAGGCTTTGGGGATCAGTTCCGGGTGGTGGTACGGGACAGATTGCTATTTGCACATCATTACATGCAGTGCTTTTTTCTTTAAAAAATGCTTAGGGATAGTCTCATTTTGACTCAAGAAAATCACCATTTTATAGTACAAATCAGGAAAAATAAATACAGTAAATGAACAAAGTACAAAGATACACAAAATGTTTAGTGGTATGCGTACCCCCAGAAAAAAGCACTGATACATATAACTGAGGCATGAGTGGGGCAGACAAGCTACAGTACGTATACTAATAGTACAGCACAGTATATGTGGAAATGGTATAAATGTTTCACATTCTACAAGCATATTCCCTATGCGTTATCTAGGCATAGATAGCACAGATATATGAGGCGCCAAATCTTTATAGATGTTACCAACAGATTAAATGCACAACCAAAGCTTCTTTCATGAGTCTTTCATGTTAGACAATAGGTTGGGGTTTCCTTTCCCCCTTGATAATCTCCCATACCTACACTTTGCATTAATCATCACATACCTACGAAGAGACAAATGTACACCACTCTATATTAAACTTGTCAAAATGCATCAATTATTCGGTCAGAATAAGATTTGACTGCCTAAATCACTTCAGTGATCATTCATCACTGAGGAGGTTTAAGTTTCTTTAAGGATAATGAGCCAGATTTAATATTTTTTTAAAGTAAGTGAGATGTAGGTGTAATCATTCTGCATGAGCAAGGCTTGCAGTTGCTGGAGGAAGAGCGTGTTTTTCCAATTCTGTTTTGATGAAACTCTGCCACTTTCGAGAATATTTGCATTAAATTACATCTGGCACATTATATCTTAGGGAACAAGCTAATATCCAGGTGGCTGTCACCTGGTGACATCAAATGCTACCGCTTCCTTCTAATCTTGCAGAGCTTCTTCCCTCCATCTAACCCCCCACCGCCCTGCTCCTGGTATTTCACAATGTCTAAACATACAATAATACATATACACCCTACAGTGTGTGGTGTAGAAGCTTCAAGCCGAACAATAAGGCTCTTCCTCACATTTATGTACAGGAGAGAACCATGAAAACATTTCTCTCTCAAAGTACTCACAAATAGATATTTTATCTAAATATTTACATTTGCATCATTAATGCCAGATTCCTAACTACATTCTGTTGAAAAATCATGAAGACACTTAATACCATTGTGCTTCAAGGCTGAAAAGTATACTGACATTTTCAGCTCTCCCTGGAAATGATTTGTTAGGTTCCTCTTCCAGCAGTGGCCAGTTCACACTTAGTTTCCCTTGGCGCACTGAATCTAGGACTGGAGTCCAAGTTCTTTTATTTAGTTTCCCTGATTACTTGCTTATTTGTTTGTTTCATTATAGTCCACCTTTTCTCCAAGGTGCTCAAGGCAATGTACATGCTACTTTCTGCCTGATCCCTTGAATCCTCCCAACAACTCTGTGAGGTAGGTTGGGGTAAGAGACTGGGGTAAGATACTGGCCCAATTTGTTGTTTTTGTGCATCTATTAGTCACTTTAAAAACAAAACAAAAAGTAAACTTAGAAGATAACACAAAATTAAAGCCAATCTAAAACAGAAACCAGTTGGAGCTGGTGCAGCCATGCCAAAATCAGTTCTATATACTTAGATTGTCTTGCGCTGGTCAGCAATCAGACCACTGCATTATGCACCTGCTTTAGTTTATGAACAGTCTTCAAAGGCAGCCCCACATACAACACATTGAAGTAATCTGGCCTAGAGGTTACTGGAGTGCGGATAACATAAGCTAGGCTGTCCTTGTTCAGATAGGAGCACAACTAGGCCACTAGCCAAAGCTGATAGAAGGCAGTTCACACCATCAACACCACTTGAGCCTTAAGTGACAGGAATGAATGCAGATGTACTGTAAGCCCACAACTGAAGTTCCGGGGATTGCGCCTAAAGCCAAAACCGTGTACAGTCGAACACACTGGGTTCACTGGTGGGTGGGATTGCCAAAGGCCTTTCCCCAGACACCAGTCCCCTTTCCAACCTCTTTTTAATTTTTGCCAGGCCCATAAAGCTGAATGCTCACAAGTTAAATATGTTTAAGTTGCAGGCTCCCTGTATCCCAAAGCACTTGCTCCTTCAGAGGGAGTGTAACCCAATCCAAGCAGAGCACATCATACTCATCCAGTCTAGGGACCCACCTGCTAACAGTGCCTCAGTCTTGTCTGGATTGAGTTTCACTTTATTGGTTCTCATTCAGTCCATTACCAAGACATCAGTCCATCCCATCCACTGCCATTTCAACCAGAGTATCTGCAGACCTAGCCGGACACCCTAAGCATGATATCAGTGTCTGGATGTCATTTGATCTGGGGGTTTAGGAAGTTGGGAGCCTAAACTGTAATAGGCAGAGAGTACTGCTCTCTTGACTAGATGAGGACAATACAGTGTTACCTTGGATTACATACGCTTCAGGTTACAGACTACGCTAACCCAGAAATAGTACCTCGGGTTAAGAACTTTGCTTCAGGATGAGAACAGAAATCGCGCTGCAGCAAGGGGAGGCCCCATTAGCTAAAGTGGTGCTTCAGGTTAAGAACAGTTTCAGGTTAAGAACGGACCTCCGGAACGAATTAAGTACGTAACCAGAGGTACCACTGTATACCACTACTTGTACTAGTCTTAGCTAACCTGGAGACTTCATACTGCCCGTTAAATGCATTGACTTAATACTGAAGCATTCCTATCCCCCTATTTGTTTGGGTCCTGATGCACATAATTCATGGCAGCTCACTAGACTTGAGTCCCAGCCTTTACGTTTCTACTTAAAACCCAAGAGTCTCTCTAACAGTATCAGAAGTGTGTAGCATGCAAAGATTTAGCAATACTTTGTGTGATCTAACACTTCAGACTCTAAAACTAGTATTTAAGGTCTCAATAGCTTGTATGCTTAAAGCAAAATATTTTGCAACATGTCTCATGTTCTCTGCAAGATAATTACTAGTAAGGAGCTGGGTGGTTTATGAAGCTGTTTATAAAAGCCATGAGCTATTAAACTTTTTTGGGTTTTTTGTTTGTTGATTCAGCAAGCTCAGCTCTTGCTGATAACGTGGAGCAACCTTCAATGAAGTTGAAACTGTCAAGAACAAAGTTGTGAAATCAAAAACCAGAAAAGGTTGGTAAGGAAGCAGGGCAGTCTTAAAAACCTGCTGTATTCCCATATTGCAGTTTCTGTGTGATCAATGGGTGCATAGGAGACCGAGAATGAGGTTCAGAGAGTTGTCAGTGCCGGGTGGCTTCACCTTGTACCATGCATGCAATCATGCAAATTGGCCAGTGAGTCAGTCCTGATGTTGGAGCTGTGATGCCTGAAACAGGAGACACTTAACAGAAACTGGGGCTATGAAGTTGTGTAGGAAGAAACCTCTTTGGTGATCACTTGTAGCTGAGTAAGATTGTCTTCCATAAACACAGTTTTAACAATGAGTCTGTAAGTGACTGTGGATTCGAATTCTGGATCCACATGTCCTTCCACAGTGGGGATATTGGTTTCAGGGCAGGAGTTGATCACAGTATGGATTTGCCAATTGTGCCTTCCTCTTAGCACGTTTCTCCCTTGTGTCCTGAATTCGAGTGTCTTTGAAGCCCATGACACCTTTGGTAAAGGTTGTTCTCCAATTGAAGCGGTTGCAGGCCAGTGTTTCCTAGTTGTCAGTGTTTATACTACATTTTTTTTTAGATTTGCCTTGAGGCAGTCTTTAAACCTCTTTTGTTGGCCACCATTTTTAAGTTCGGAATAGAGTAGTTGCTTTGGAAGACGATCATCAGGCATCCGCACAACATGACCAGTCCAACGAAGTTGATGTTGAAGAATCATTGCTTCAACACTGGTGATCTTGTTTCTTCTGGTACACTGATATTAATTTGCATGTCTTCCCAAGTGATATGTAACAAATTTTGGAGACACCGTTGATGGAATCTTTTGAGGAGTTGGAGATGGCGTTTATAAGAAACTAACAAGCCTTTAAATCAATGTGCATCTGGTAACCGTACAAACAATGGTGACATATTGTCAGTGGGAAAAGAGAGCAAAAGAAGTTCAATAAAAACTAAAGCAGTTCAGAAGAAGGGCCCATTCTTCTTTTAGTGCTTTAAAAAAAGGGTTAAACATACAGGATCACGATGACCCCTCCGTGACCACGATTAGCACTAAAAAGCTCAATGGGACAATAGTTCTGGAATATTTCCTCTTTTGATTTCTAAACTTGTTTATTTTTCTTGAAGTTTCCGATCCCACAGCTCTGGGAAAGACTCCCCCCCTCCATGCACACTTATGTTTCTCCAGGATTCAAAGTGTTTTAATTGCATGAAGTGACAGACCAAGGCCCTTAGAGAGGGAAAAGAAATGCATTTAGCACACAGGCAGCTCCCTAACACTCCATCTTGGATGTGTCCAAAATCTGACCTTTCTAATGTTCCCTTCTTTGTGTGTCTGAGATCCTGAAAGAAATTGTGTGAATAAATTCAAAAAAAAGCAAAACAGGGTTTGTGTGTGTGTGTGGCTGAATTACTCTTTCCATGTGCTTCACATCACCATTTGCTTTCACCTTTTGTTTTAGAAGAAATCAACTTTGGAAGGTTCACAGCTGAGGGATCTTAGCTCCGGGAGGTGTTTCTGTGACTTTTACACAATTAATTTATTTCAGAGACTCTGCTTCCCCTCCTTTCTGCTTTCCTCTCTTCCCACTTGTTTCTCGTCATTAATTTTCTTAATCAACTTTTGTAACACCCTCATAGACATGGCGCAACAAATGTGATTGAACTGCAAGAATCTAAATAACGTATATTGCTTGCCCTGCTGTGTCAACCTTGTTTAAATTGCTCTGAGGGAAAGGAATAGAGGCAATATTGCTATAGAAGGAGAGGAAGCAGCCAGGCTCTTTTAGAACTTTGGCCAGCTAATTCCAGAAGAAATGAACCATGTATAAGAAACAACATTGAAAAGCAATGTTAAAAAGTTAGTAGTAGTTGATAGCATAGCACTAATAAATGCTAAAAGAATACAAGGGAGCTAGTATATGTTGATTTCTGCATTTATTTATTTCATTTATATCTGTGTTTCCCACTCTCCAAGGAGCTTAAAGTGGCGAACATAGTTTTCACCTCACACACATTTTATCCTCATAACCACCACCCTGTACGGAAAGTTAGGCTGAGGGAGTTTTGTTCGAGGACCCAGGTGATTTGTAATCAGTTCTTCACCGATCCACTGAAACCAGGTCACCTCAGTCTTATAATAGTCCTGTTTCCTGTGACATGGGGCAGAAACATTTCCAGTGCTAATTTTTTCTGTTTTATAAGATGGTTAATAATAATGAATGGGTGCCAACTGCCAATACAATACTAGGCAAGCTTGGCAGTTTCAAAGTTTTTAGCTTTGTTTGCTAAATACAATGAAAATAAACATGCTCAATTAGATCACTCTCTAGGGCATCAGAAAGTTTTCTGATGCAAATTACCATATTTTGCATTTTAAAAATGCAAATGCAAAATGCTCTGGAAAACCCACATCTGAGTCTATTTCTGCACTTCTATGTAACGTATAATTTGGAACTCTTGCATCTATCCTGGCAGCAAAATGTGTGAACTCCACAACAGAGGACAGCATGCATATCTAACTGCAGGAAGAGAAGAACAGTTCCACTATGAACTTTACAGAGAAACAGAAAGCACAAATTACTTCCTGATCCCCTTTGCTTCCTTACATCCCCTAAAGCTGCCTGCTTACAGGAACCTTGCACTGGCAAATCCAATATAAGAGGCCTCTGGAATGTTTTTATCCTTCCAAAAGAAGGCTTTGAATTATGCAGCTGGCAGGAAAAAGATTATACAAATTAAAATTACAGATGAGCTAAACTGATTAAGAGGTTAAATGTATGCATTAAAAAAACCCAAATACACATTAAACGTAAAATCACTAAAAGTTGCATCTCTATAGCTTTACAGAGAACTTCGATGGGAACTCAAAAGCACCTCAACTAGTCAGGATGTTACTATGAGACAATTGTTATATTGAGAATGTAGGGGATACATCTTGCAAAAGTTATGGCTTTAGTTGCATTTAAGTTAACATAAAGATGTACAAAGAAACAAAGTTTTCCACACTCTCCTCAATTCTGCAGCCCTCCATGCCCCGCAAAGCCCTTCCACTTTCCCAGAACAATATGGGATGAGGTGCAGGGGCTCAGCTCTAAGAGAAGGAAATTGCTTCAAACCAGACAGAGGTTCCTGTTACACATTGTTCAGAAAAACCCCACACTGCAATGTATTAGAAGGAGTATTTAACAGGCCAGTTTATGTGTTTATGCTCACTTTATGTGTTTTGCAAGATACTGGTAATGAATGAAAGTTTACTACCACCTCCTCTCCCCCAGGCTCTCCCTTCCCACCTCTCTTCTCCCACAACTTTATACTGACTACAACATTAATGTCTCACATTGAATATAACTGAACTGTAGAAAGGACTTTATGATCTGAAAACAGAGACTATGTGTGTACTTTTTTAACCCAAGAAAATCTTCAATAAAAACAATTTTAAAATAGAATATCCTTGCTATTTCAGTGACAAATTTTCCTAATTAGAATCTTCACTTATTCAGTGTCAATGTCTACATGTTATTATATATATCAAGACGTGGCCACTCAAATGTCCTCACTGGATTCCCCATTTGATTATAATATCTACCTATCAAAACACTCCTTGTTTTGGTTTTCTGAAACAGGAGGTTGGCTAATCATTGGAGGTATGGGAAATTTACTTTGTTTCTCTCTTTGTTTACATTTCTTCAGCTACCCTTAGAGGCCAAAGGTCTATTCACCATGCAGCAGAGATGAAAAGGCTTAGAAATATCTCAAGGTTCATTACACAAAGCACCTGCCTTCCATAGCATTCATGCATGCAGGACTTTGAGGTTTAGGGGCGAATGGAAGGAAATAAATGACTGACTTCCTTCTTTTCCCATCCTCCATCACAGCAGTGCTCAGGTAAGTCAGCAGGAAATTCCTGTGTACCCCCCTCCTCCTTCCCTCCCTCCCAGACCCATCAAGTTTCAGGAAAGTAATTCCATGCACCACTTCTATATCCTTTGCTAGAAGCCATCTACTAGTAAGTTCTTTTTTCTTTAGAAGAACACACATACACAAATAATTTAAACATGTAACATATTTGAAGGCCAATTTACCTGCTTGCTCACACATTGGCGAAAGCATACATGCATATGTATGTTTGTGTGTGGTAGGCTGAAATATGACAGTTTTCATATATTATCTTGAACTTCAACTACTTCTGCTAGCTTTCTACAGTAACAATCCACAATAAATCGTATAAAAAGTCAAGCCAACATAACCCCACCTCCGCTCCCCAAAACCACAATTCAGTATGATACAATACAAGTCACAAGAGCTAAAAACAGCAAGAAAATACAGGAGCTAAAACCACCAGCCACATCATGGGGCTAGGATTCATATTTATTCCACTAAACCAAGAGGAAAAAATCTGAACTTTGTCCCAGAGAATGAAAGACATTCATGCATTCACCTAAGAAGCACATACATTATTATTTAGATAATTAAGGCAATGGTGACTCGTATGAAGGAAGCTTGAAAGGCAGAAATTTAGGGTCCAGTGGAGCAAAATTATCCCTGCCTAGGTTCTACCTATTGTCCTATTAAATTCTGATTCCTTAAACTGCAGCAATTTTAGGCGCTATCAAAAATGCTACAACTAATGACAGTTAATGAAATTCAGTCTCCATGAACTGTTCAGTGTGGCTTTAGAAGCCAAACAATTTAAGCCATGACTATCTATGCAAGACTTTAGAGGACATTTTTTGAAATTCAAATGAGATCTGAGGTGGATCGTCATGCATACTAACAGAAAAGGATGCTTCTCCTCTAAACCAGAGGCACGTGTGCCAAACATGGACAGAAACTCTGCCTGCCAAGTGTGACAGGCTTCTGAAGAGCGAGAAAGAAGCAACGCAGCAGATCTACACACAAAGATTGTGGATTTCTGGGGACAGACACAGCCTCAAACCAAAGGAAAAATACTCCCAACTGCCTAAGCTGTAAAAGTTAGTGTTTGTTGCACAAAACAGAATGTATTGATCGGGGGGGGGGGTATATCTATTTTAGATAGGAGTGTATCTATTCCTGCTCACTGGAAGGACAGATCGTGAAGCTGAGGCTCCAATACTTTGGCCACCTCATGAGAAGAGAAGACTCCCTGGAAAAGACCCTGATGTTGGGAAAGATGGAGGGCACAAGGAGAAGGGGACGACAGAGGACGAGATGATTGGACAGTGTTCTCAAAGCTACCAGCATGAGTTTGAGCAAACTGGGGGACGCAGTGGAAGACAGGAGTGCCTGGCGTGCTCTGGTCCATGGGGTCAAGAAGAGTCGGACACGACTAAACAACAAATATCTATTCCTATCTAAAATGCTTGCACAGTATGTTAGAACTGGACTAGACTTAGCTGAGTGTCAAGCAAGAGCCAAGGATCGGAGCCAGAAGTCAGAAGCAATAAATATGGTTGTTGCCCAGGTAGAGTCCCTATTTGACTTCCAGTTTCAATAAGACTTCCCAAGTGCCACAGCGCCAATAGGTGGGCAGTGTCAACTTTTATGGCCCAGGAAATGCTTCAGCTCTCAGTGAGTCACCATGTGAGGCAGTAGCTCACAGAGCTGTGGTTTCCAAATCCTAGCACTTGTCACAACGAAAGTGAACGGTATTTCTCTCTCTGAAACTACTTCATAATGTGTATTTTAAGACTAAGGCCACTATGGCTATTCATAGGGTTATAAGTTTGTGGGTGCCCTGAACCCAGCACATGTTAAAATCTAGGCCATGTTTAAAATATAAGCCAGGCTGGCTTCCAGGTGAAGTAATTGCCTGGAGAGAGAGGTCATTAAAAGAAGACAAAGGGAAGGGTGATGAAACCCAAGCACAGAGCTAACACTGTTGGCAAGCAAATGGGTTGAGCCCTGCCTTGAGCTCTGGGTATTTCACAGAAGACAACAGAAGGCTTTCAAGGATGGAGTTTCAGGATTGCAGCTGGGGATGATGTAAAGTAGAGGAAAAGCAGTTGCAGTTTGCAAGTGGGGACAGGCTGGACAAAGGGGGGCCAGAACACAATGTGGGCTGACAGTTGGAATCCAAGACAGCAGCCAGGGGAGAAACAGAACCCACTGGGAATATAATGCTTTCTATCGTATAATGCCCTTCTATCGTAGGCTCAGGTTGTGTCCTAAACTGGCAGGACAATAGGGAGGAGGAAGAGGATTTCAATGAGGGATTTAGCTGGGACTGGGACACACTCGGGGAAAATGGGGTTAGAGAGGGTGGTGTAGGAAGTACTCACAGGGTGATGGAGGAAGATGAGAGGTGGAGGTCATTGCACAGGAACCAGAGAAGCAGGATCCATTGCCAGAGGACCCCTGGTTTCACAAACACAGTGGGCTCTGAGGCATAGGGAGCAGTGGGCAGTGCTCTGCAGGAGGCTGAAGCAGGAAAAGGCCCACAGCCCAGCTGGCTAGGTGGAGCTCGCTATCTCTGGGAAAAGGCATGTGATTCCAGCTGGAGCAGGGTTGGAACAAGTGAGGGTCACCTGCCTCATCAAGCCCAGATGCTGCAATCAGCATGCAAAGTATAAAAGGGCAGCAGAGGTGAGGTACTGTGTCAGTTCATGTTGATGGACCTCAGCTTGGATACTCTAGGATCTCTAAGGGACTGTGCTTCAGTTTGGGCTTTGGGCACGTGGAATGACCCTGGGCTGGGGACTTGACACCAGGTAGGGCACTTCTGGAATGGTCTACACAAACCTGGTGAGTGTGGTGGTGTGAATACCAGCACTTTTATTTGGTTGTGTGAGAGAGGCACCAGAGATTAATCTAGAAGTAGCTGTAGTACTTTTGAGTATAGCTGAGGAGAAATGTTATGTTGGATAGTCAGTTCATTTCAGTTGGTTCACAAGCCCTAAAAGCAATGACCAAATGAACTTAGGGCTTCAACCTTTCCATTCCAGGCACTTCTGCTTATTCTCCAATATTGTTCCATTTCCACGTTTCTCCCAAGCTATCTAATTTGAACCTCTGAACTCCATGGGGAATTTAGCAACATCTTTCTATCTGAGTTTTGAAAACACCATGAATAACAAGTTTCACGCATGAAATGGCTTCTGAGCCACTGTTGTTGTGTCACCTTGAAACTGTAAGCTGTACTTTTTTTATAGTATACACCTATGAATGCAACTCTATTTTCCTAATGCAAGGGGGGGAGCCCAAATATCTCTTATTTCCACCATATATATAATAAAATGTACACACTGTTACCTATTAAGCAGAATCTAATGAAACTTTGAAGACAAACAAACACAAATTCCAGGAAGCAATGCTTCTGCTAAACAGACGTCTAAGCCTTAAGTACAGTTTTGAATATGTTAGATCAATTAGCAACCTCTGAATGTTAGAAACATCTAAACAGTGTCATGGAGATGAAAGAGGCTATCTTTGAATGAGAAAAAAGGGAATCGAGAGAAGATTAAATTATGTCTGCAGTCTTAATGAATCAAAGACTAGAAGGTGGTCTGCAAATTGGCGAGTTTTGATGAAATATTAAGGAGAGTGATTATTGATGAAAAATGAATAAGCCTTTTTGATTTCAGCAACCTTTAAATCACATCTCATTAATTAACACAATTTGGATGCATTCATCCCTATCCTTTAGTCATACTTTCTAAGTGGGTTGACACCACCTCCACATCTGCTCCTGTGCCAGAAAATGTGTATGTGTATGTGTATACCCACGTACTTAAGCTTCCATCATGTCTACAAATCATCCAAGTGATAGAACATGCTAAGGGGCAGATGCTGTTTGCATGGTTTGTGAATATGTCAGGAAACCTGCAGGTCTATCATTTGTGGCCAGGTAGCCGGACCATGTAGCTTGTAACTGCATCAGCAAAGGTGAACAGCCACATCAGTAAAGGATAGAGGGCCCAATAGATACATATACCGTACTTTTCGCACCATAGGACGCGCTTTTTCCGTCTTAAAAACTAAGGAGAAAAGTCTGTGCGTCCTATGGAGCGAATGCAGGGGGGAGGCAGGCAGGAAAAGCCCCCAAGAGCCCCACACAAGCTTCACGCGGCTCTTGCGGGCTTTTCCCCAGGAGGGAGAAGGGAGAGACACCACCAGTCAGTCCCTTCTCCCTCCTCTAGAAAAGGCTTGCGCAACCTCTGCAGCCGGGGTGCGGGGAAGCTGCACAAGGCTAAAGAGGAAGCCGGGGCAGCGAGCGCGATCCATCCCGTTTGCTGCCCTGGTTTCCTCTTTAGCCTTGCGCGCCCCTCCAGCCGGGCGGGGGAGGCTGCGCAAGGCTAAAGAGGAAGCCGGGCAGCGAGCGCGATCCATCCCGTTCGCTGCCCTGGTTTCCTCTTTAGCCTTGCGCGCCCCTCCAGCCGGGCGGGGGAGGCTGCGCAAGGCTAAAGAGGAAGCCGGGCAGCGAGCGCGATCCATCCCATTCGCTGCCCTGGCTTCCTCTTTAGCCTTGCGCGCCTCTCCGTGATCCACCAGAGGTAGATCTTAACCCTTGCCTCACCTAGGAGCTTCTCTGGGCAGAAATTCCCTCAGCTTAAGTGGGGTGGGGGAAGTGTGGCAGGTAGGGGGGTACCTACCTAGACACTGAAGCCAGTGTCTCTCTGATGAAAATTGGGAGTGGGCATTGTGTGAAGTGGCTTGGATCTCCTGCCGCAGAACTATAGGACTGTATAGAGTTGGGGGGGTCACCCGAGGGTCATCTAGCCCAGCCCCCTCACAATGTAGGAATCACAGCTAAAGAACGCCAGGCAGATGGTCCCCCAACCGCTGCTTAAAAGCCTCCAGTGGTGGAGACCCCCAACACCTTCTGAGGTCATAGAATTGCAGGGTTGGAAGGGAACCCCAGGAGTCATCTAGTCCAGCCCTGGTGGACAGTGGGCACGATCCATCCCGTGGCACAAGGCTAAAGATGCTGCGCAAGGCTAAAGAGGAAGCCAAGGCAGCGATGGATCGCGCTTGCTGCCTTGTCTTCTTCTTTAGCCGCGCTGGAGAGGTTTAGCTCCTGGCTGGAGAGGCTGCGCGGCTATGGATCCCGCTCGCTGTCTTGGCTTCTTTGCTCTTTGGGGCTGGGGGGGTGGAACCCGGGCCTCCCCCGCAGCCCCGAGAAGCTCTGGGAGAAGCAGACAGGCTGCGCGCAGCCTGTCCATTGCTCTTTGGGGCTGGGGGGGGATAAATTTTTTTCCTTGATTTCCCCCTCTTAAAACTAGGTGCGTCCTGTGGTCCGGTGCGTCCAATAGAGCGAAAAATACGGTAAGATTGTAGCAACTGTGAAGTAACATTTTATGTACCAATAACGCACAAGGAACAGTTTCAGTTCTCCTTTAATATGTAACCATCCAATGCCATATGAACTTTTTATTGTGTATGTCATGAAATTTAAGCTTTCAGATCAGTGTAACAGAATTGCAAATCTAATAAAACCAATACTGTGTCATTATGCCAGGTTTAGCCAATATGGTGTCTTCCAGGTATTTCGGACTACAACTCCCATCATCCTCTTTATGAGCGTAGCCAGGATTTTTGTTAGGGGGGCAGGACTTTTGTTGGGTGGGAGGCAGAACCAACATGACTGGTCAGTTAAGTATTTCTATTTTATTTGATCTAGGGAGGCATTCCCCCTCCTCCGTCCTCCCTTGGCTACACCCATGATCCTCTACCATTGCCCATGTTGGCTAGGGCTGATGCAAGTTGCAGTCCAGAACCCCTGGAAGGCACCACGTTGGCTACCCGCTCCTTAACCTATGACCAAGCATTTGACAATTATTGTGGTGAGTACATCCAACAATTATATATTATTGTACATTGAATAAGTAATTATTTCATTGAAAGCTTGGCGTTATGAGTCAAATTCTGGAACCAATAGCTAAAGCTAAAATTTGGTGTATAACGCCATAGTCATCCATGAGATAGTACAGGTATAGAGGTTTACAGGGATGAATAGCTGAACTGAGCTGACAGCTAAGGATGTCTAGAGACCATGATGTTATGCCTGTGATGCTTTTATGAGAAGATGCCATATATAATGTGTCAGTTCTTCTAGCTCAGTATTGTCTACACAAGCCTCCTGTCAAGAGCCAGAGTCAGGAATAGGGCAGCAATAAAATAACACCAGTGTCCTTCATTCAAAGTGACTTGATCAAAGCAGCTCTTCCCAGTTTGTCTTGCCCCAATGAGGCTGTTGTAAGAACCGAAGGTCCCTGCCTTTCCACTGCTTTTTAACTATCGTCTCCCAGCAGCCTAAAGCTCTGCTGTCTTATCAGTCATTGCTCTGCCCTCTTCATTTCTCTACGTTCTGATAGACCAGGTGGGGAGGAGAGCTGGTCACAGTGGGAGGGGGAGATGCCCTGGATTCTTCTGCAGCCTGTTTCCACTGCCTCCTGGCAGTGGTGGAGAGCAGGTGTCCCAGGGGCGTGGCGTGCTGCCCATAGGGGTGTGGCATGTGTCCTGGGGGCATGGCATGCTGCCCATAGGGGTGTTTCAGGTGTCCTGGGGACATGGCGCTCCACCCATAGGGGTGTGGTGCACGTCCTGGGGGCGTGGTGCCCAGCGCGGGTGGGGGGAGCAGCTGCAATGGCACCCTGCCGGGATCATGCTGCTGGGGGCAGTGCGCTCCACCTGCATGCATCTCTGAGTCTGGACCGCTCTCTGCCACAGCCTCTGCCTGTTTACTAAACCCTGTTGCCTCTTCCGCTTCTGACACCACCTCCTCCCAGTCTGTTCTCTCTTCTTCTTCACTTATTTTTGTCCCACCACCAATCCCTGAGCTCTGAGCCTTCTTCCCCTGGGAGTTCCTGAGTTGTTGCCTTCCATCGCTCCTCTGCATTCAGCCACCTCCCTCTATCTGCTACCCTCCATAAGTTTTGACTACAACTCCAGACTACTGGCCATGTTGGCTGGGGCTGATAGGAGTTGTAATGAAAAAAACACACAGAGGGTATCAGGTTGGGGAAGATTAGTTTACATTGATTGCAAATGGCTCTCCAGATTTTCAGGTTTAATTCTTTACTGGCCCCATCATAAAATGCCAGGGATTGGATGTGGGACTTTTTGCATGCAAAGCAGGCATTTTACCACTGAGCGACAGCTCTTCCCCAACACCACTTTTTTCACGAACCAAACAAAATATGGATTTTCTCAGACTGTGCATAGATACATTTTAAGGTTTTTTTATCTCAAAAATGTCAGATTTTTAGAGTACAGAGGTGACCTGAAGGCAAATAATTTTGTGCTAACCTAATACCCTTTTAAACGCACCCCCAGGTATCTTGAGATGACCAAGTTTTGCGGTTTGTTGTGATTACAAAGATTTTCCATATTAACGAGCTGCATTCTGTAACATGAGGGAAACAAAAGTAGTTTTCCTTTTTCATCTTCTAGCAGTAACATGCCTTACCATTCCTTTTTTGCATATAAATTGTAGCATTACACTGATTAAGGGTGACAAGTTCTGACTCACTCCTAAAGTAAATTGTACTTTAAAAAAGCTCTCTTGGCTTGCTACTGACAGCTGTTGTGCTTAAGTAAAACATTTGCAGAACTGGATTGAGCTATTGCTAGCTCATAACAAAGAATGATTGTTAAGTGACCTTCAATTATTTTATCTATAAGGTGAACTTTTGGGTGGGCCTCTCATTCTCTTCCTGTTTTGCAACCTGCTAGGGGAAGCCCATTCCTTCCTTATCTTTCCATACATTCTCCCATGTATAGAATGTCTTAAAGAACCATGTCAGGCTTTGAAAAAAAAGAATAATAAACAAACAGTTTCAGCCCTTTGATTATAAAACAAACCTCATTAAGGCGATAAAGGAAGGGAAAAAATGGGGCAAGAAAGCCACAATTATTTGTCCACTGTAACTGCAAAGTTAACTAGTTTTGCAGCCATATCAGCTTAGTCTTGCTAGAAAGACTCAAGAATATCTGTCTAACACTCATTATGAATCCTCCCCGCTATACCTTCAAAGTCATAACCCAAACACTGAACAGAGTCACAGCAAATATACTTCACAATAGGGGCTCTGCATAAATCCTCATGAATTTATATTAAAACCGGATTTTTATTGCATCCGTCTTGGCAGGAGGGAGAGTAGTAACCTAAGACCACTAAATACCAAAGTTAGTGGGACCAATTGCTTCCTTTATTCAGAGTGTGTGGAAGAGCAAACAATTCTTATTGGTCTGTTTGGGGAACAGATGAAGGGCCTGTTGGTTCATGTTACAAGCAGCAGTAAAATAGAAAACTGCATATCAAAGTCTATAAATCAAGTGCAATATTCAGAAGTCAGTCATTGTCAGGATTTTTTGGGGTGTTGGTGATGCTCATGACCACCTTTGTCTATAATATCAATATTCTCTGCTCCTCAGCAGGATATGCTTGTTTATGGTGACAAGAAAAGGTTATTTTTCATATTCCCGTTGAATCCAGACAGAGGGGTTTGTGGTAACAACTGGGAACCCACCAATAGCTGAAGAAAAACCAGTAAAAAAATACTCATCAGATACATGTTATCCAAACAAGAATACAGGTATGTTGAAGGAAATTAGCTGGAATTTTAAAAGTCTGACCAATTAACTTGTCCAGCTTCATATCAGAGGCCAGGGTGTTTGAATGTGTTCATCTGTCAAATCCTTTGGATTGTCAGATCTCATGCTTTAGTTCCTAGAATCAGGTTTTGGGATTCACCCTCAGAGCCTCATAAAGGTAAAGGTACCCCTGCCCGTATGGGCCAGTCTTGCCAGACTCTAGGGTTGTGCGCTCATCTCACTCTATAGGCCGGGAGCCATCGCTGTCCGCAGACATTTCCGGGTCACGTGGCCAGCGTGACAAGCTGCACCTGGCGAGCCAGCGCAGCACACAGAACGCCGTTTACCTTCCCGCTGGTCAGCAGTCCCTATTTATCTACTTGCACCCGGGGGTGCTTTCGAACTGCTAGGTTGGCAGGCGCTGGGACCGAACGATGGGAGCGCACCCCACCGCAGGGATTCGAACCGCCGACCATGCGATCGGCAAGTCCTAGGCGCTGAGGTTTTACCCACAGGGCCACCCGCATCAGAGCCTCATAGTGGCAAGCTAATTGCAGGACTATTACCTAGTCCACAACACCTGCTAACTTAAAGACATCTCCTAAGTGCATAAATGTGCAAGACTAGTTGACACATGCCTGCCACCTGGGAAAAATGGATGGGAATACTCGGAACAAGACAAAATGGTATTTTCCCTGATTTCTTCCGTTTTTCAGGGCTATCAAATCTCTAGCCTTTGCCATTATGCTTGCTACTATAACATGCTCACAGGTCAAATCAACATACCATATTTTTTTTACTTCCAGGATTTGGCAACTCTGCTGATGTGACAACATATATTACAGAACATAGCAGGTACAGTTTGTCCTGCAGGGCCTTCCTTTCTATGCTGGCCACCAAACTGACATGAAAGTCTATCAAGTTTTTGTTCTCTAGCAAGGATGCCAACCTGAATAAAATATTGTGGGGGCCCAGGTAAGCCCCACCCCACATAATTGATTACCATACATGATGCAGTGCAAACAAACCATTTGAATGGGAATGCCCATCAACTTTGTGGGGGCACAGCCCCCTCAAATATTTTATTGTGGTTGGCCCACAGCCGCTAGGAGTTGGCTCCTACGTTCTCTAGCCACACAAAGTTTCTGCATCCGTGTTTCCCCCCTGAAAGTGCTTTCTCACACTTTCAACAGCAAACCCCAATGGCGGATCATAAGCTGCCTTAAACACCTATCAGATTCAAAAGTAGTTTGCCATGGTGTGGGTGGGTGTTTTGTGTGAGAGAGAGGTTTGAAGACAACCAGTTTAACCATCGCTTAGGTTCATGAAACTAATCTCATGATCATTTGGATCTCAGCCTATTATACTGAAATTTCTGAGGTCAGTTGAAAGGGAACACATTAGGTATCTGGCAGGGTTCGATATGTGAAATGAAAGGTATCAGATCCCAAGGTCCCTTTGAGTAGGCGCACTCATTCACAAGCAGGGCTTTCATAACCCTACTCATGGACACTAGAGAGCAATGTTTGAGTGCAATGCTGATGCTGTTTTAAGGAGGTGAGAAGGTGAGTTGCCTCAGGGGCCTCTTCTTTCGCTTCACAAAAGGGAACAGGCCCCTTTCTCAAAAACGTTTAGCAGGTCTGGCTGTCCTTGAGGCCATCAGCAGTTGAACTGACTTTCGAGATCCTGAGGCGCACGTAACAAACAGCAACCTCACACAGTTATTCATTCCCTTTCTAGCAGACTCATTAAAACTGTCCTCAATGGGACTAATTCGCAGAATGAGGTGCAACTCAACATAAGCAAGCTTGCCCATTTGTGGACTTATAAGTAACCACAGCAAAAGGTGCGGGGGAGTTAATAAATCCACAGGCTTTCTCCAGAATGCATTGCGGCTGGGAATAGTAATAAAATTGTGACCTTTCACTTTTGCCATAGCAGTTCTAAGGTACGACTTCATAGCAAGTCTAAACCTCTCCATTAAAGAGAAAAAAGAAATAAATTCCCACCACTTACAGAAAGTGTTATCCTGAGGAATAACTCGTATCTCTCCATCTATTATAGGTTTGGCAGAAAGCTTAGATTTATATGCAGTGGCACCTCAGCCTTTAAAGATCATTCACATGACTGACATTACAAATAATGAAGTTTAATATAATATTCTAGTATCTTGCTTTTCCATTTTAAAGAAATATTTACCTAGATATTGCTATGTAATATTTTACAGCTCTAGTAAAATATGACTCGGAAGGTGGTTTTTTTATAGAGGCCTCTGAGAGCAAGTCTTTTTATTCTTTTTCAGTGCATTTCTAAATTGTATTACTGAATAATCCACTGCCTCTCAGAAGTCAAGCTGAGGTAAATATTACGAGATAAACAACAGCAAAATCAAATGGTCTATTGCTTTCCTATGACAGCAGTGTATCAGGATCATGTGTGACAATTTTTAAAACTCAGCATTCATGTTTTTTTTCCAATAGACTAAACAAAGGACGAGATGAATTTTTTCCCTGCTTATTCTCTCCTGGCCAAAAATTCTTCCATCTATATATTTCTATGACATAACCTCATTCCACTTTTAGCGGAACAGGAACCAGTTCAGCATAGGTCTCCCTTTTCATTTTTCCTCTTTTAATGGCAAAGCGAATGCAAAAAGCATATGATTACGGTATTTACGCTTCCATTAAAGTGTCCGCAGCAAGTTGGGTGATTCTAGCCTACTATTTTGAAGCTATTTAGGTTTACAGCAGCACGGTGCCCATTTCATTTCAATTATATTTGAGGACAATGCACTCTTGGTGGAAACTGATGGCACAGCGACAGCCAGTAAATGTCCATTAGCAGCTGTCTTTTCATGGGGTTCTCTCTCTGGATGGTGGGTTACAGCATATTCTCTCTCTCCTCCTTCTCTTTTTCTCCCTGACCCTTCTCTCTCTCTCTCTCTCTCTCTCTCTCTCTCTCTCTCTCTCTCTCTCTCTCTCTCTCTCTCCCTCCCCACACACACACACACACACACACACACTTAGCAGCATCATTTCAATCTGAAATAATTATTGTAGCAATAATGATAAAAACCACAGCCAGTATTGATCAGTCTTTTTCTTTCTTTCTTCCCTATGATGTAAAACGCACCAGCAACACACTTCTTAGCTTGGCTAAAAGCTCTTGCTACAGGAATACAATTCTCCAGACACCGTTTGGTATGGAAACAGAAGGAATAGAAGGAAATAAACCAATTATAAACTCCATCTAGAGTCCCCCCCCCCAACTCTCTGTGACTCTCTGATGCTCATAATGAAGAGGTAACCATCGAGGGGGGGGGACTTAGAATTCCCAAATAATGTCTGAATAAAACAAGGAACTAATGTAGCAATGACCATGGATAAATCTTTAGCTGAACTTAAAATTAACTCTTGGTGAACAATGCCAAAGCATTCTTAATGAGAAATGTTTGGTAAAAAAATCCAACCATTTGTTTGTAATGGAAAATACCTTAATTTTTAATTTCTCTGAACATTACCCAGTAAACATTTTGTTATGTTTCAAAGGAAATTACTTGATAGGAATTAAATCTATTGGAATATAAACTTGTGAGGATCAGGATGGAAACTGGCATAATTTTAACAAAACCTTCACTCTGTTATCAGTAACCTTTTACAGTGATTTCAGTGGGACCCTTAATATAAAAAGGGACTTTTGACTATCGACTTGCTTGTAGACTGAACCACATCTTGACTCAAGCCCAGCAACATGTACACACTAAATTGTCAGGCAGCTTGCACCAAAGCAGGTCCCACTGTACTAATGCCTGCCTACCTGGTCTAGCACCCCCACTACCAGAGAACACAGATCTGGTGGCTGCAAATTTGCTGGCGGTGGACCTTTTGTGTCCCCCCCCCCACAATGTCCTTGATGTTGTGTTGGTCTGGAGCATTATGGGAAAGCAAAACGGTGCCTGCCATAAACATATGATGGCCAAATGGCTGCTGCCATTTTGTTTTCCCCACAATGCCCTGGGCACATGCAACATCTAGGACATTATAGGAAATACAAAATTGTGTATGCCAAGAAGCAGCTGGTCCTTATTGTGAACTTCAGGAGGGCCCCGTTCATATAGGAGACTGCCTGCCAAGGGTCCTAAAACCTGGAGCTACTCGTTGCCAATCTACATATTAACACTAACAAAATGCACTTAAGACAAATCCTTTTTGTAGCTTCACATTAAGCACAATGATAATGTTGGAAAAATCTGGAAAAGATTTAAGATTGCTTTCTCAGCAACAGTGCACTTATGTGCTGGACCATTTTCCTTAGAGTTTAGTTCAGGTGAAAACTTTTAAAACAACCTTTGGTCCGAATGTAATTTTTTTCTTGGCATTACACACAGCATACTGTGCTGCACCATAATAGCTGTATTAGAAATTAAATAGCTCAATAAAACTTTCTGGGAAACTACTGATATTTGTTGTTTCTTACGGCACCAAGAATGACAGGTAAAAGAAGGTTGAGCAAAGCTCGGTCTGGGAAATGCAACAAAAAGCTTGAAACAGCAGACTGGTCTCATCTACAGTAATATTTAGCATAATTATAGGAGTGCAGGAGCCCTGTATTAAGGCTGAGATGGATGGATCGCATTCTGTGCCTATAATGAGAAGGGAAACAATAGGTTCTGCAGCTTACAGTTAGAAAATAGCTCCATAGATAGATATTCTGATGTCTGCTATTGGGAAAGGTGCAAGAAAAGCCATTTGCCCCTCTCAGATAGAAAACATTGCAAAGCCAAGTGTCAAACTTGTCATAGTCCCTAATCCTGGGGTGTGACCACCCATCAATCACGTGACATCACAATGATGTCTTGTGTCTAGTTTTTGCAAACTGGTATGAACAAAGCCCTTGGCAATTAGCCGACTGTAGTGCTCTTCATGGAAACTGCAATGATCATCACTGCCTGGATGGTTAGGTGATCAAAAGGGCTGCCATGAACAGCACTCTGTAAGCTGCAACAACCAGCTCTTTGTCAATGCTTCAGAAATGCTGGGCAGGGAACCTTGCAGGTGCTACTGATAATCAACCTCTGTTTTAGCTCACCCATGTCTTTACCTGCCCCACACCTGATCCCATATGCAACAAGTGGTGTGGCTTGACCCAAATGACTTCATGGGCAAATTGGGGAGGCCTGGCTGGCCTGTGGTTCAAAAGTTCCCCAACACTGCTCCAGTCTATAAAAATACAAAGTCATTCTATAGTGTCAGGCCATTGGGTCTATATATTCCAGTATTGTCTACTCTGATTGGAAGTCAGGGGAAACTTTCTTTGTGTTGTCACCTTTAACTGGAAATGATTGAGATTGGAACTGGAGATTTCTGAATGCAAAGCATGTATTCTATGGCCTCTGCCCACAGAGTTCTTACAAATTCTTAATCTTTATATACCCTGACACCCTTCACTTCTTTTTTCCACTCTCTACTTCTACCCCTTTGTTTGGTTTTTATACCTTCTATATCTTGCCTGCCTTCTTTTCACATGCATGCCACTGGATTTGGTGAAACCTGTCCTGCCTAGAAGTGGCTGAATATGGTTCAGTTTGGAATATGAACAACAACAATGAAAGAGTATCTTTATTACTTTGAGCTTAGTATGAATTGTTACTAGCATACCAATCATAGATCAAATTAAATGAATGTCCACGAACAGCTTAGCAGCAACCTCTAGTATGGTAATCATTAAAACAAAAAACAAAAAAATCCACAGTTTTTAAACTGTGCAAGAGGGAAATTAGGAATTGGGTATAGCTAGGTTGTCAGATCTAAAGCTTCAAGATTAAAATGTGTTGCTTATATCAGGAATTGGTTTGAAACGGTCAAAAGGCTGACAGAGAGACCCACCTTGGGGTCAAGAAACAGTGGCCTAAATAATTCTGTTTGCACCCCTTTTCCAAAACAAAAGCAATATTCTCTCAGGCACTGGCCCAGAGAACCAAAGTCAAATGCTACCCACAAGCACCACAGCTTATTACTAGAACTGCCAATAATTGAACCAGAAGCTGTTCCAAGTTTGACTTTAATTTGAATTATACTAAACAGTGCAATTTGGATCCAAAAGCATTTCCAGGAGATGATGAATTGTGTTAGGATCATCTGAAAAGATTGTACTGCTCATTCCATTATGACTTGATTTGTGTGAATTCAATATTTTTCTCTACAAAGGCTTTTAAAAAGCCATTAATAAAATGCAGTTCTGGCTTTACAGCTGATGAACAGTCACCTCCCACAGCCAAAAATAATAAAATAAAATAAAATACAAACCAGACATTGGAAGCAGAATATTGACTGCAGCCTGGTGCCTACCTGTCTGCAGGTGAAGACTTGGAATTGCGTGCTTTCTTTACTTGGGCATATAACGCTTCAACCGTTGGCCCTTCCCTAGGGCTCTGTGGTCTATTGTTCATTGTGCCACTATTTATGGAGGAATTATATGAAGCAATTCCAGCATACATTGAGTCACCATCGCATCCAAAAGTCCTGTTTAATTCTTGGATCTCGGCATAATCCCGTTCCCGAGCTTGTCTCTCACGAAACTCTCGAGTCTTGGCTTGAATTCTGGAAATGAGAAATAAGGCTAGAAATATATTTGAAAGCTGGGTGCAAAAATGCTCATATTCATGGGTAAGTAAAACCTACTAGGGGGGGAAATCACAAAAGTGCTAGAGTGCAGTACTTAAGAATCATGGGGCTTTAGTCAGAGTTAGACTCCGGAGTACATACATTTCCTAACTCTTTAGAAATTTTGTGGATGGGGAGACACATATAACATACGTAACTCAAGGTTTGCAAGTTGCAGGCAGCACAGTAATGTTTCCATGTGACCATACTGATGGCACCAAATACCTCTTTGGGTGTTATTCCTCCTGTCCTCCTTCTCCATGGGTTCATTATACCCAAGAACATAAGATGAGCCTTCTGGATCAGGCCAAAGACCCATCTAGCTCACCATCCTGTTCTCACAGTGGCCAACCAAATATCCAAGAAAAGCCTGGAAACATAACCTGAATGCAACAACACTCTCCTAACAAGTGATTCACAGCAACTGATATTCAGATACTGCCTCCAACAGTGGAATTGAATATAACCATTGTAGAGTTTTAGTTTTATTATGCTATTTATTTTAGCATTGGAACTCCCTTACTCTGGATATTCAACTTGCTTTCTCATTAGGTAAGATGCTGTCACTCAAACAATTCTTACCCTGCCATATGTGGCTTGCAGATTGCCTCATAAAACTACAAGTGCTTTGATTCTGTTGCATGTGGTAATTATTAATCATTGGTGTTTGTATGATGATGTATTTCACACCATAATGATATCACATTGCAACACAATGCTTTCAGTATCCTTTACCATTAAAAGCATATGGTGGAGGTTTTAATCTTATATTTAATCTAACTCTGCCCTTCATCTATTCACAGATTATTTAATGCTTTTTAGCAATCCCGCTTTATGGTTTCTATAAAGAACTCGTAAGAATATCTCGGAAGGTTAAAAGCTGACGTTATTTAAATCAATAGAAAACTTTCCATTGACTCGGTGAGGATAGCATATCATTCATTCATTGACTGTATAAATATCTCATTGAGTAATACCTATAATTAATAAGAAAATAAGCATCTCCACATATTGCAGCCACATTTCTTCTGTGAATTATGTATTATAGACATTTGAATGTAATTTAGATAATGTTTAATACAGTAGTATTATGGCTAGAAATATTAGCCATTCCCATTTAGAAACTACACATTTTGGTTCTTTAAGTGCATTACTAATATTTGCACCTGCACATGGAAAGTGTAGATCTGAAAAGAATATTGGGAGGGCAGCATGTTGGTTCCCCCTGGAGTAGACAATACGAACAAACAGCACAGATCTAGGCTGATACAGCAGCACCTTTGGGCACTTTACCATGTGAGACAGCAACACAAAATTCCCCCGACTGCATTTATGGGTAGGGTGGAGGTATAAAATTGGTATGAAAGCACACAGGCAGCACCAAAATGACTGGAGGCGTAAGTAGTTTAGAAATACATGTTACAGCTTGACTAACGCTACAAATCAGAGACACATGCGGAGAATTCACTATCCCTTTGATTATTCAGATAATTGCCGCTGCCTTTAAAAATTAGAGTAAACATGATGTTTAAGCGCTTTTAGCTGCAAAGTATTGGACTCCTGTAGTGCAAGTTGGATAATTTGATAGGTTTTCCGGCACTGTTAAATTTAACAGCAATAAGAGCAGCTCACTTCCAATAATTGTGTATTAGAATGAATCATCCTTAAATGGTTATTTGGTATTAAGAGGGTCCCTCATCTGCTGTGGCAGGGAGAGGGAAGAGTTGTAATGGGCGTGCCTTTCAAGACTTCAGATCTATATCACCCAAAGCCAGGCATAGGCAAACTCAGCCCTCCAGGTGTTTTGGGACTACAACTCCCATCATCCCTGACCACTGGTCCTGTTAGCTAGGGTTGATGGGAGTTGTAGTCCCAAAACATTTGGAGGGCCAAGTTTGCCTATGCCTGCCCTAAGCCCTGCAAGTATGGGGTGGTCAAATTGGAGAAACCCTGTTTCTGTTTTATAAGCTATCAGTCTTGGCCGGCAGACCAACAAACCTACCATCACCACCTGCCCAAAAGAACACACAGTATTCTAGATGTTCTAAAAAGTATATATTATTTTTACCTAGAAAGGAATCTGTACTTTGGTCATGACTGCTTGGCTATATTGCATATCCTGTTGTTCTTTCCTCGCAAGTATCATAAACATACCAATGTGACATGGAAATAGATCAGCACTACTAATCCTGTAATCTGCCCTGACTCTGCAAAGAGTAACTGGGTGTGAATGGGTTTAGTGAGTACTTTGGATGTTGTAATGTACCAAGCCACAGTTTGTTAGGCATGTCGCTCAAGAGAAAGGGCTATTTCCCTAAATCTTTATGTAAGATCACAGGAACATGTGAAACTGCCTTATACCAAGTCAGACCTCTGGGCCATCTAGCGCATTATCATCTATACAAACTAGCAAGAGATCTGCAGGATTTCAGACAAGGGTCTGATGCTGCAGAGTGCACCTGTGAACTTTTACATCTCTGCTGGTACTGCGACATGTGAAATGCAGTGCAACTATGAAAGTCTAACAGCTTCCAACTAACTGCCACTGTTAAACCCTTGAATGATACATTTGAATAAATTAAATCTTAATTACCAATGTGGGCTGCTCATTTTGTTGGTGTTCCTTTTTAAGGCAGAGGACCACTGGAAATTTACAAGCGAAAGGACATTACAGAGAAGACCGAGAACTAGGATGGGATTACATGGCCCACAGATATTTGTTTTTCCTTAGCTGTCAAATAGGGTGGTCCATGTACAAATATATGTGTCAAGTCATGGCCAAAGTGCAAGTAATTGTGTGTTGAGTAGGATTCAGAAGACTATAACAAAAAAACATTACTGCACCAATTAAAAATACCAAAGTGAGATATCAGTTTGTATTTACAGTCGATAGAGTTTCTACTCCCAAATCTCTTTGTCTAGTCTACAAGTGCAATGAAAATATTTTGCTCTGAAGAAACAAAGTGTAGATTTCCCAGTAAAAATATTATGGTCTCATTGGGAATTCTGGAAATACACCAGAAGAGCATCCTGCTGTTGAAGCCCTGACTCCATCTGATATTTTAATAGCTCCAGATGGCCTTTACTGGAAGACAACACTCTCACTATTCTTTTATCATGACCCCTGAGGTCACAAATGATCTGCAAGGATGGTGCTATTGTCCTTTCAAGAGTACGTTAGTATGCTTCCCATTAAATCTTTGCTGTTATTTGACCATACTTTCACTGACAAAACGAATACAATCAGTTTTCTCAAATGGCACTATATGCAAAATTATAAGAAATGTGTTTTTCTGGCTGTTCCACTATAGTCCACGTTAAAATGAACAATGCCATTTGATGCATTTTTTCATCAGGTGGTTTTCTAACACAAACCACATGAGCAATCCCACCTATTCATTTATGTAAGAATGTTGGCCCTGAAAATAAAAATCTAAGCGCATTAAGGTCCATGTCTACCAACTTTAATGGATGTTCTAAGAACAGTGAGCCTATTGTAAGATTCATTGCTGTGAAATAATTAATATTCACATTTTTAATGAATTATTTGTCCTTTGCCATTGTCATAAATAAAGCACTCTGGATTTGCATAGACAAAAATATTAAATAAACTAATGCTCTAAATAAAGTAATAAGGTTAATTTCCTTCCTGCTGTCACTAAATTCATGTTAGCAGCCTCTCTTCAGCTTGACATCAATTAATGATTTTAATTCCACACTCTTGTCACTGTGCTCACTACCCTTTCCTCTAATTAAAATGGATGATGCATGATGAAGGGAAAACACAAGACTTCTGTTCTTGTAACATTTCTATTCATTAGTATACTTTTTTACAGCAAAAGGCTTGTAGCTTTAATGGCACTAAAGGAAGATGAAGAAAGGCTGTATTATCTCTGAGAGGCGTAGGCTTTAACACCCTTAAGGGGAACAGACAATACATAAAATTACCATTGTTGGAGGACCAAGTCCTCCAGAACAAGATATCAATATAGTCAATTATTTAGTATGCATTATCTATTAATAAATGTGTACATGCACATATACCTTTAAATGTATGCACATTCTATTTCATGATTATACTTTGGGTGTCCACAATCTAAATAAATGCAATTTATTGTGACATCTAACACTAAGTACTATTGGGCAAGAATGCGATGATTTTGCTGTGATGATATGACATTTATATAGGACAGTCTGGTGTGACAAGAAAACTGAGGAATGCTGGTTTTGTAAAGAGAGAAAAGAAGTTTTTTACCATTTATGGAGTTATGGTAGTAAATGTGACTAATTAAATTTTCCAGAAAGATGAGATTCTTCAGTATGCTTCTTGAACAATGTAAACTTGAGTGTCCCCATCAACATATTGGGTCTCAGGAAATCTTCATATTTTAACTATGGCAAGAATTCTGTACGGCAAGTCTTGGAAGAAGATTCAAAACTTAAAAAATATATAATTAGAAAGATGTGGGAACAACTGGTGGCTATAATGCTAAGAGATTAAGGAAAGATAGCAACCCTACTGAATACATAGAGATTGGTAATTTACTATATGAAAAGAGATTTAGAAATATTAGGAATGTTGGGATTGATTATATGCTGCTGTAGGGTAATCTGGTGACAGTGTAAATGCATACTTGAGAAATAATTTCATTCCAAGATGGTGCAAAAGGTAAGATATAGGCAATTAAAGCATTTTACTGTAAGTTATTTATATTTAACTTATGTTCATTAATTAATTCTGTTAAATGTATATACATGTACATACATACACATATCAGTCTGCATTACATCTTCAAACCATAGTTCATATACCCACATAGTTTCTAGTTATTATTTACATGATGGGTGAGCAGTCATCACCTTGACGTGGACGAAGGTCTCACTGTGTTTTAGGTCCCTACTGCCTTAAGTAAGTAATCTGTTGCAAATATAACTTCCAGCAGAGACTGTGAAGCTTATAACTTTTAAAACCTCACTAAGAGTTCCTTCTGGTTCCAAGGGAGAAACTTTTCTCACATCACTTTTCAATTCAGAGACAGGCTGATGACAAAAATATCATGGTACAAATTATTTGGAAAGACTACTGTACTCCTTTTAGCCATTTATAATACATTCTTAAATATAAAGTAGAGTCCTAATGCCATCCTTACAACTGAAGAGTCTTGGCAATGCACAATACATTTAGAAACCAAGACTGAGAATCTTTGCTGCAGTCATTATTTTCAATCCCATGAGCTCCTAGACATTCCACTTGGCAAATTTCTGTCTCCACTTTCTTCACACTTGGGATCAGAAAGACCCACAAAACCAGTGCGGGGAGCTCCCCCTTCTGGTTCAGGAGCTGTGAAGGACAGAGGCTGTTTTCATTTCAGCACTGATACCCACTGACTAAATTTGCAAAGAGAAGGATACTAACAGATTCACTTCATAAATGTAATCTTATTTGACTAAGAAGCAAAAGGGTAGCAAAGTTTTGAAACAATAAACACCAAGGGTGGTTGATTTGTTTTTTTTCTCCAAAGGATGGCTCACATTTAGAAATGCACAAATCCAACTGTTAACTTTTGGAGACTGATCAATCTTTAGCACTAACTCCCGAAGCTCTTTGCAAGTCAACAATATCAGGAGCTCTTAAATATTTTAAAACAGCATTTCAAGAAAACCCCATCATGACCCCCTCCAAAATCTAGCTATCCCTGTAAGTAATGTCATTCCAACTTGCCCTTGGGAGCTAACCACTGGCAACATGATTTTTTCTGTTCTAAACCAAGACAGCCAATAGTTAAGTGATTAACAAGTAAACATGCATTTATAAATAAATATCTAAATAGTATTATTATTGTTGTTTAATTAATACACACTGCCAAAAGAACTGACAGACAAGGATGCATATCTAAGCTGTACAGAGATTATAAATGTTTGGAATGTAAGCTTTTGCGCCTCTCAAATCTCTTCTTTAGGGCCTTTCTGGAAAATCAATTTTTTAGTGCGATAAATGTGTAGCGGTTTTCCATTTGTTGCATGGGATCCAGACATTTTCCCTTAAGGAAGCAATTCTGTTTCGGGAATGTCACAGTTTCCCCCGCATTCAAGCCACAATATATTGCTGCTTGGAGGATGTCACTTTTTTCCCAGTTAGCAGGCTGCAACAGACTGCTGTCTTCAATATGATTTATGGGCATCTATTGCGTAGATTCCATGACATCACTGATGACAGGGGAGACTACCATTATGCTTCTGCCATCTATGATTCGGACTCTAAATCCTTGAAAGTGGCTTCTATCAGGAGCTGAAGTTTACAAGTATGGAAAAACCTTGTTTGCTTCATGCTGCCTCTTTATCAGTTAGCAAGTCTTCACACTTTGCCTTGAGACTCCAGAAAGAATCCTTGCAAAGATTAAACTGAGATGGGAGTTGTATAATCCTGTGCTGTTACCCCCTCTGCAGGCTTAACACATTCTCTCTGTCTCTGCCGAATATCTTACTATATTGCACTTAATAGGGAATGACATAATTGCATAATTAAGGGAAAGGGTCATATATCTGTGGGAGAGTATCTGTTTTTCCAAGTTTCGTCTACATGGTGATCAAAATGCTATCATTCTATCAATACAGGTGCACTGACATATGTGTCATGTGTAGAATGCAATGTACTACTGTACTTTAAAAAAAAAAGATCATATTACTTGAGTACTATTATAGGACCATGCCTTATTTTCATTGGCCAGTCTCAGGAATTGAAACTATCAGCCATGTTTGATATTTATATAATATAAATAAATATAAAGGGGGTAAAGAAATATTTACTATATATTTGGGCACACTTAACAATCTCCTTTTCCGAAATAGCTTCCTTTTCTGTGGGTTTCAAGGATACACTAAGAATGGCTGAAGGAATCTTGCTTCATACAAGATGGGATTCATAATAAAGCAGTGGGATACTGTATAAAAATGGCAGTCTTAATTCAATTCGTTCAATGAAAAATTAAGCTACATTAATTTACTTGTCTTCTAATCAATGTGAACAAAATACTTTCAAGACTTCGAGCAAAATATAATGCAAGCAAAACACTATTAAAATTATAGAGTCAGGGCAAAATAATTTTATATAATTGTGGCCCTGATTGATTTTTTAATGGAGCATCCACTTGTTCTCTAACCCCGGTGGACTTTCGCTGCATTTTGGTTCTACACAGCAAATTCATTACACCAAACCTAGCTCCCCTGTGCATTTCATCATTAGAGCAAGCAAATTTGATATTAAGTTATTTGTGTCATTAACAGCACAGGAAGAAGCAAAAACAGAAGTATTTCTAAAAACAAGCTACTCTCTAAATTGAAATGTTCTACTGGATCCCTAACAAATTTTTCAAGGATGGGCCAAAGTTTCAGCCACAGAATTTTTTTATTATACTGTTTTACACTTCCTGCTTCTCCTTACACTCCCTGCTTCTCCTAACAGCAGTAAGTTTCAGGGCAGCTCTTTTAGCTGGTCAGTTTCCTTGCAAGGAGTCATTTAAAGTCCCCTTAATTATATACTATATTTATCCCAAGCAGTTTACAATGGGTTGGATCTTAACATATCTTTTTTCTGTTTTGTTCTTATTAGAATAATAATGAGCTATTGTCAACACTGTTATTTTTCTTAAACAATCATCACTCAAATAAAACGAAAGAGAAAAACATGAGAATATAACAATCATAGGCAATTTACATTGGGAAACACGTTAGTAACTGGCACTGTAGGAAGTGGGTTGGAAAGAAACTCCCAACTTCAAAGGAAAAGGGAACAAGTAGCACAGGAGATCCCAAGACCAACACCTCCCGTGTAATCATGCAGGCCCAGTGAATGTATCACTAAAGTAATTATTCCAGCTGGAATAGGCTTGGTGTAGGAACAAAATGTGGGAGTCAATTCATGTAAAATTATCCCAATATATATATATATATTTGTTAAGACACAGACATGGCTTAATATTTAGGGCTGCTTTCTCACAGTACAATTTTGGATGTGCACATTAGACTGAACATTTGTAAACTTAGATATGTAACGTTAAGTATTTTTTTTTGGGGGGGGGAGGAATCACATGCTTATGGCATGATCATACCTAGCTTGAGCATAATCCAAGTTTGTGAAATGTTCTTGAGAGATGTGTCATTAAGTTCATATGTTACATTAGTGCATAGCAAATACAGTGCACAACAAATATACCATCACTTATTAAAATATATGTTATGATGGATTATTGCTTCTGTTCCTTGGGTTTACACAATACTAGGAATAAAGGTACAAGGTAGTGATCCTTACCAGGGATTGGCTATCAAGATCTCTCTCTTTAAATATAGGGCTAGGGAACATAGATGCTATTGAACTCCGCAACTCCAATCAGCCACAGTGAGGAACAATGAGAGTTGCAGTTTAGCAACATCTGGAGAACCACAGATTCCCCCACCTCTGCTTTAAACTGAGGACATGAATCTAATTTTACTGTTGAGGGTATGTTTACAATTAGCCCAATTTATATTTCCAGAATCAGAAATAAAAAAAGCATGCATATTCGTGCCTGGATTAGAAAGCCATGAGAAGCAAACTGTTTCTTCTGTTGCTTTATCAGGTTCCCTCCTCTCTTTTTTTGTAACATTTGAAGCCATGCTAACAGAAAAGGAAGGGAATGTGTCTTGCCACATTTCTCCCGTCAGTTTCTATTTCCCCTGAAAAGCCTCCCCGAAGACTGGCAGCTTGCTAAGTTTAAGCTTTAGGACAGCACCCTATAATGCACGAGGGCTGCTGTCAGAAGCAAGCGATGCCCACCCCTCATGTACATAGAGGCCTCTCTGGATCCCAGCCCAAGAAATTACTTTATACTGGGAAGAATTTTCAACACTGCTGGCGGACATCCAGTGTAAAGTACTAAGAGTTTTCTGATCGAAACAAACAATGAAATGCGTAGACATGTGTAGTCCTGCTTATAAAATTATGCGCATATTTGTATTCCAAGGTAATTTAATGACGCAAATTAAAAAAGGGATCCGACTACAGTTCAACATGCAATCTAAACTGGAATAGCTTCATTAACGTCAATACTGCAGCACGCTGCAATTAGTCAGCGACCTATTTTCTATTAATATTTTTTTCGAATTATAAATAGCCATCGTTGTTAGTGTTTAACTTCACTGCAAAGTAAAATGTTGTAGGAATAGTGGCAGCAATTTAGAATCAACTGTTGCATCACAAAGCTAATCAAGTTAATTGACTTCAATGTGATTTTGTAGTGCTCTGGAAGTGACAGACTGGAATTGCAGGCCTGCGTTCAGATATAAGCATTTATGAGAATTAAATTAATGTTATTTGGTGCATGATTGTAGCTCGGAACTCTGGTCCAGATGTCCATTATGCACATGGGAGCAGCGCTGTATACACGCACAGCTCCTGCCTCATATAAGCCTCCTTATCCAATGCAATTCCAGGTTATTCCAGGCACACATTTCTTTCTGTGGGCATAACTGCACTGAAAAGTTGGGGAAGTATGCATTAGCTAGGTATGTGGGGATGCATTTGGTTGGTTACTGGAAAACTGGGCTTATACAGATGGAATTTGACAGAAGTAATTCTATAAAAGCATGAAGATCTTAAATTTGAGGGGGAAATACTCCAGCAAGGAGTACTCACTAGTTATTTTATACCCAGCTATTTAATCTACACAACACTACAGGACAACAGGAAAAGGTTGATCTCCAGTGACAATATTTATTTCCAACGAGGAGTTTCAAATTCAATTGAAGACACAGTGTAAAATCAACAAAAGTAGATACGCAAATGTTTTCAGGAAAAGATACAAAATTTATTCCAATTCCATATAAATATTAATGTTTTTGAAAGTGTCTAGACAATCAATTCTAGCACAGGTGTACTTATTACTCCAGTTGCCCCTGTAAAGAAGGGGGAGTGGGGATGACAAATCATGAAACAGATGCCTGGTTGCTATAACAGCCTCTGAATATAGTCAAATTATCCTAGCTGATGTCCAATATATATTCTGCTTTCTCCCATTAGTTACATGAGCTCTACAAACATATTTGTATCTGAGTCATTTGACTAAAAATGAACTCTAGTGGAATGTAAATTACCAAACGTAAAAAAAAAACCTCTATCAAGATTTAAGCAAAAGACCAAATCTACCTCTCCTGTTCTTGCTTCATTCGTATTCTCTCCTCTTCTGAAGTAACAGCTTCCTGCACTTTTATTTTCTCAATCTTGTCATCTTTTCGATGTTTGCCAAACCTGTTAATAACAAAACAAAAGTTCTAACTTGTCAACATGAACCATAATTGTGTAGGCTTCTACTCTCCACATAGAAAACTCTGTGCTCATTATAGAATGACACTCAAACAAAGGGGGCGGGATAGAACGGCAAGGTAATCATCAAACAAATATCAGTTTGAACAGTTCAGCCTCAGTGATGCTTATATTTATAGTAGCACTCCTGGTGAGATGTTTATTTTTAGATTAATACCTGAACCATTTTATTGCACGTCCTGCTTAATTTACGTGTAATTGCAATATGCAGATATAGTTAAGCAGTGTACATGGAGGTTAAATTACTCCATGAATGGAAAAGATTTTTCTGCTTTGCCATATCCAGTGAGTGGGTATGGTGGGTACCTTTCCCTTCACTATTTTGGTTCTGTTCTTTACCACCACTTCTCTTTTTGACCCCTCACTGCAATGGATGGAAGGGAATTAAGTACACCAGCTCCAAGGCTGGTTTCACTGAGGGCTCACTTTGGGACCAGAAGGCTTAGGATTCTGCAAATCTTCTGCCACCCTTGACACACATAGCCAGCACTGCAGACGTTTCCAAGGGTGCACCATGGGGTCTTCTGATGGCATATATGCTGTCACACTGGCAATCTCCCTCTTTAGCAGTGCACCAACATCTATGCCATATCCAAAGCCCCCACTCCAAGAATGTTTTCTTGTTTTAAGCCTGCAGCCTAAGTTTAAATAATTAATAAATAAATAAACTACAGCACGGCACTTCTGCATACTGAAATAAATCCACTAGCTCCTCCTTTCTTATTTTATTTGTTGCATGTATATATCACACATCAACCAAGTCATCTGGGCTGCTTACAAACTGTTTAAAAAATCAAAATTCAAGAAAGAAAGAAAGATCTGGAATGGTGTAATTAACATGTACAAAACAAACTTTTCCACACTGCACATCATTTAAAAAATAAATTCATTTGCGGAAACTGATAAAAACAAAGTAACACACTCAGCAGTATTAACATTACGGGTTCACAACATAAGATAAGAATAAAAAGCTTACGGGGAAAATGGATCCAGGCAACTGTCCAGTCAGAACTGGCAGAGGGGTGAATATTCACACGTGAGAGAGAAATGTTGCAACTACAGGCAACAACCAATTGACGCGCAAGCATGCATTGCATCAAACCTGGAAGCGACTTTTTAAATGGTGGAAACTGCCCTAAAACAGCCCAGAAAGGGCAAAAAGGTACAAAAACAGTATCTAGCAATCCCACAAGCCTTTGCAAGTGCAATCCCTGGAGCCCTTGCACTGAACATTGAAGCCTGAGGAGTTGGAGTTTGAACAAGGAGGTTTGGAGGGAGTGATTGTGGTGGAGTTTGGTATCCAGTAAGTGCTGCTGATTTTTTAGGGGTTTTTCAATGGTTTCAAGAGGTTTACAGCTTGTTTGCAGGCTTTTCCAATGGTATTTCATATATGTGTGATTTCATGTAACCACATGGTGCCTCATAATGTAATTCCCACGTAAATTGGGAGTTGTCTGTACAAAGGTTCAGTTACTTTCCAACATCTAGAGGGCACCAGGTTGGGAGTACTTTGATCTAAAGAAAGAGCAAGTTGAGTCCTAGAGTGTAGTGGCAAGAGCAGGCATAGGCAAATTCGGCCTTTCAGATGTTTTGGGACTACAACTCCCATCATCCCTGACCACAGCTAGGTCAGGGATGATGGGAATTGTAGTCTCAAAACATCTGACGGGCCGAGTTTGCCTATGCCTGGGCTAGAGCGTTGAACCAGGATTTGGGAGACCAAGATTCAAACCTTCAATCAGCCACAAAACACATCAGATGACCTTGGGCCTCTCAGCCTGGGGAGTGAAGAATTCTAGCCACAATTAAATGTCCAGCTATGGTCTAAGGCAGCTGCATTACATGTCACTAAAACCAAAAGTCAGCTGGCCACCATTACCACCAAGCAAATAATCTGTTAAGAAAAAACTACTTCTGTCAAAATTCAGCTCCACATCAGAAAATGGAGGTGGGGGTGGGGAATTAGAGAGCTCTAATTCACAGTAAGGAAAATACATCCAAGAGAAATGTTAAATGTCTTCTTCTCCCCAGATACTTCAAGATGTCATATTTTGCCCTACTTAATGTATTTTTCAGTGCTAGTGAATATCTTACCATTAAATATCAACAAACTGAATATCACACTCAGATTTTCTGAGTGCGTATGTGTTTCTCCTTTCCATTTATTGATGTAGGCTTTACATTAACTTATAGATGGAAATAAAAACACAGCTTAGAGTTCCAGTATAATTGGAACGAAAGCAATTTTTTATAGAATTATTTTTATGACAGATTGAAATAACGGTTGCAAATTAAAAATATCCTGCCTGTCCCAAAGTGTGAGAAAATGATGAGGGTGAGCGGATGAAATCCTCTTCACTAATTGCCAAGATACTCCAGGGTTGTTAATTTAACTCCCTCATTTTCCATTTGCAAAAAAGAGAAAAAAGGTCAGAGAGCACTCTGAGAAGATACCTGTTAGCTCTCCAAAACGATATGATGTCTAAGTCCTCAAGTCAACTAATTTGTGACAGTTGGGACAAGCATCATTCTATATGCAAAAATGATTCTGCGCTCTTCTCTTTGCAGACATCCTAGAACATCTTCCCTCATGTCAGTGCATTCTATTGCTATCTAGATTTTGACATCTGGCAGAATCCCTTTCAAAGCACTGTCTTGCAGAGCTGCTGGGGGAGGAACAGATCACTCTTGCCAGAAATCTGAATTGCTTGCTTCAGGTTTCCCCACTCCCATTCTTCCATCCGTTTCAACTTTCCTCCCAATTTCTCCCTCTGCACATTCCATCTGACTATTGGGGCAGACAGAGACCTGCAGGTCTACCACCCTGTCCTATGAGTACTACAAACCTATGACAGGACTTTTCAACGGAAATAGCATGGACTGGACAACTGGGAAAGCTTGGAGAGTGGGTATTTCCCCCTGAAGATGAAAAACATGTCAGTCCTGGGACATTTCAAGAGTGACATGAAGGAAGTCCAGCATAAAACTTAAAAGAAATAAAACCAACTCAAACAAATACTGGGGGGGGGGGGGAGATGTAACCAATGCTTATTTCATGATGTCAAACAACAATGTGCTAAATTGCATTTGCAGGAAGTAGGATGAGATCTAAGTTAACGAAATAATGATAAACATACCACCAGTTTCTTAACTGAAGGCCTTTTGAACAAAGGCCCCCTTTCCAGGTGGGAGACATCTGCAGAGACATCTGCATTCCTGGATAGTGCAAGGGTATTGGGCTTGCAGTTTTTTGTTTTAATTGTAGGATTTCTGTGAGCTGAAGCCCTGGTGCGGTTGAATAAAACAGAAGGCTAGGAAGGGGGAAATCCTTGGGGCACAAGGTCTGGAGCATAACAGAAAAGGCACTCTCAGTACTGATACTACATCATTGCCATCTCCATAGCAAAGCACTTACAGTAAGAAATTGTGGGAAGCCTCTCTAACCTGCTTCAGAAGGGACGTGCCTCAGAATGAAATCATTTGCATTCAGCCCGGTTCCAAAGCAAGTCCCTGTTGCACAATCCATGGAGCAAGGAACCACTTGTAACTACATTCCCTCGAGATTCTTAAAGCTAAATCTAAAATTGCCTGATTTATTCAATGGTGGGCATCTAGTCTTTTATATACGGTTTGTGTTTAAACTTATGACAATGAAGGCCAACAACAACAACAACTACATTCCCTATTCTCCTTGCGACAATGAAGGGATGCCTAGGTATGTCCTAATCCAGGGGTCAGCAACCTTTTTCAGCCATGGGCCGGTCCACCATGTGGTGGGCCAGACTATATTTTGGAAAAAATAATGAACAAATTCTTATGCCCCACAAATAACCCAGAGATGCATTTTAAATAAAAGGACACATTCTGCTAATGTAAAAACACGCTGATTTCTGGACCGTCCGAAGGCCAGATTTAGAAGGCCATTGGGCCGCATCCGGTCCCTGGGCCTTAGGTTGCCTACCCCTGTCCTAATCTAGCACAAATTCTGCCACCACAGGGAGGCAACTGCCAGAAAAAGGCAACCAAAACGATGAAGGAGAGGGAGAAACTCCCATATATGGAAAGGTGGCAGCATTAGTTGAGAGAAAAGGTGAGTACAAGGTGACATGGTTGACGTTTATAAAATTGTGCATGGCATGGAGAAAGTGGAGTGAGAAAAGTTTTTCTTCCTCACTCGTAATGTGCGAATTCATGGGCACCCAAGGAAGTTGAATGTTGGAAGATTCAGGACAGATAGTTCAACTATGGAACCCATTCCCATGGAAGTTCTTGCTGGGGTTACTATAGGAGTCCAGTTCAAAACCAAACCACTGGGGACATACTCAAAATCAAATAGATATGTGTCTTTCATAGAATCAAAGTTGGAAGGGACCACGAGGATAATCTAATCCAACCCCCTGAAATGCAGGAATATTTCACCCAATGTGAGGCTCAAACCCACAGCCCTGAGATTGAGTCCCATGCTCTACCGACTGAGCTATCAGTTCCCTTCAACCCCTGATGCATTCATTGAATGAAACTGATCAGAGATGTAAATAAGTGGCATGAGTTCAGGGATCTTTGTAGTGCTAGTGTAAACAGAATGTTCTTTGGTAGGCTTTAGATTAGTTTCCTACAGCTCATCAGCGGTTTCTCCAAAGCAGGGATGGGGAATCTGCAGATGTTAGACTACAATTCCCAAAATTCCTTGTTATCAGCCATGCTGTTTGAGGATGATGGGAGTTGTAGTTCAGCAACATCTGGTTGGTGTCATATTTCCCAGTGCTGGACTAAAAGGACGAGTAAAGCCAATGCATAGATTTAAATATAAAGCTAGCAGGTACAAACAACAGCTTATTTGTTCTGCTTCAGTTTGAGAAAACAAATCGTACTGTTTACATTTTAACAATCTAGTTTGAAAGAGATACACGTGTTTGCAGCGGCAACACCACTTTGAAAGAACAAATTGATACAATAAAAATAATGTCCATGTAATCTGCTAAATGGATTTAATTCTGACACATTACTGATGAGATCACTGCTGTCTGACAAATCATTCACAGATTTCATTAAAATAAAGAGCAATGGGGAAAGCATGCACTAGTTGATTAATGAAAACACACACACACACACAAATGATTGAGACAATTCAACAGCACTTCCCCACCACCACCACAAACAGAGAAAGTACTAACATTAAAAATTAACAAATAGTGTCTGGGTCTCCTATCAGTGATGCCAAGGGCATGCAGTTTCCCTATAATAAGCAATATTGTTACATTTTAAAACTAAACTCCAGCATTCAGTCTGCCATCAAAGCACTTTAACGCTCAATGCAACAATTCCCACTCTATAATCAAAACAGATGGCATTTTATGTTATACATATTTAACATTTTGTAAGTATATGTAAAAGAATGGCCCAACATAATCCTAGAATAAGGTAAGACATCGTTTAGAAAAGATAAAGAAATAAGAACATTGATTATATTCACAATAACCAAAAAGGATTTAATGGCTTGATTCTAAAATACCAAAGAGATTTCCTACATATCATCATAATATGCATATTTATATAGCCACTATTTTCAACAAGAAAATATTCACATTTTAATGATAAAAAGCCATCTTCTTAGCATTGTAAGAGAGAGAGAGCCATTGTGGTTTATTATATATACACACACACACACACATATACAGTGGTACCCCGGGTTAAGAACTTAATTCGTTCCGGGGGTCCGCTCTTAACCTGAAACTGTATATATATAATCTGACTATGCCTCCAAAGTGCCCTTCCTTCAAGATATGTTCCCTGCCTTGAATGCAACACAAAGAAGCATTTCCCACATGGATCCAGGTTGACTGATCCCTCCAAATGCCAGAAATATGCAGTGAGGATTTAAACACTCGAAACAGGATGGTGACAGTCTCACTACGTGTTACAACCTGAGTGAGGATGGCTTGCCTTAGCAGAAGTTGTTTCCCACAGCAACCTCATGGCACTTCTAATATTTGTTCAAGTTCTGACTGAAAGACAGAAGGATAAAACTATAATGCTTGACCATCAAGTGATCTAGATCATGCTTCTCCAGAATGGTGTTTCTCCTGTGCTGTTAATAGCTAGGTGCCTGGGTGTCATTTGCCAGGTGTGTCTTTCCCCCATCAGTGTATTATTGTAAATGATAGAGGGAAGGGCTGTAAGCTCAGTCACAGATCATCTGCATTTCGTGCAGAAGGTCTCAGGTTCAAGGTAGGGCTGACCTCGCCTGAAACCATGGAGAACTGCTGTCAGTCAATGCAGACAATGCTGAGCTAAATGAACAAATGGCCTGATATATAAGGCAACATAAGGGAACTTCCTATGTTCCTATAGGTAAAGGTGAAGGGACCCCTGACCATTAGGTCCAGTCGTGGCCGACTCTGGGGTTGCGGCACTCATCTCGCTTTATTGGCCGAGGGAGCCGGCATACAGCTTCCGTGTCATGTGGCCAGCATGACTAAGCCGCTTCTGGCGAACAAGAGCAGCACACGGAAACGCTGTTTACCTTCCTGCTGGAGCGGTACCTATTTATCTACTTGCACTTTGACATGCTTCCGAACTGCTAGGTTGGCAGGAGCAGGGACCAAGCAAAGGGAGCTCACCCCGTCACGGGGATTCTAACCACCGACCTTCTGATCGGCAAGTCCTAGGCTTTGTGGTCTAACCCACAGTGCCACAGTCCCATACAATTCCTATACAATTTCCCCATACAATTCCTATACAATGTTCCTATACAATTCCAGATTTTATTTTTTGCATGTTTAAAAGAATGTTAAACATTTCAAAAATGAAATGGCAATCCTCTGGTTTCCACATTCACAAGGCATGCCTGTGCAGGTGGCACCGTTAACCAGGGAGAAATAACATATGGAATAGAGGAGCCGGGTCATATCACAGGCCACATTCTGGACTTTGACAAGTTGCCTTGGTTCTCTGTACAGAGCCGATGTATTATATTCTAAACAGCACAGTTCAAAATATTTCCTAGTTTATGTGACAGCTTAATGAAAATCCTGCCCTTCATTCTCTTGTCCTTGATCTATCTTAGACAGCTATTTCTCACTTTATTTTCCTTACTTTTTTTTCTCGCCACTAGATTTCCCACTCGCTACCTTCTACAAACGTCTCCCCAAACAACTGCCCAGTTAGGTTCTTGTCTCAGGTTGGCTATTTGTTACTATGGTAACTGGCTGGAGGTTCAAGACCCAGAAATCCACAACATGCATTTGCTTCACAAAAAGGACAGTAGGGGAATACAGGTTGCAAATGCATGCTTTGCAAACCAGGAAACCACTTATCCTGAGAAATGAGTCAGAAAAAAAGAAAAGATAATTCTGCAGCTGAAAAGGAAAACAGCAGCAAGGAGATCAAACCCAACAATCCAATGTTTCTTACACACTTGAATACGTGTCTTACAAGTTCCGAGTCCATTTTGTAAATGTGACCTCAACTGCATTTCTCTGTGAAGGTGACTGTCCAACTCCTATGATGGAGAACCCTGGTTTATATGGTATTCTTCTGTCTGTCTCACATTCTGGGAATACATTTATTTATTTTAATTTTTTCTATCCCAACTGTTTCTCAAAAGAGACTCAAGGTGGCTAACAGAAAGTTATAAAACAAATAGAATCCCTTAAAAAATAACCCAACACTCATTCAGAAAAAGATTTAACAATATCCATCCTGCACAGCAGTACAAAAGGAACATAAAACTGGGCCAAAAAAATACACAAAGATTTAGAAATCTAGGTCTTAAAAGTGAGAGCCAACACCTCCAAACTATCAACCACCAAAGCACCATCTATGAATTAAGTAAAGTTGATCTAGTGTTTACATGGGAGATAACTCTTGACAATTGCATTTTTTGGAAGAGTTGCAACTGGTGGGGGAGGTTGGAGTAAAGTGGTATAATGTGTGTCATTTTTCTTTCCACTTAATTTAAACTAAGTAGATTTAAGCTAGCTTTTATGTAGAGTTCTCTCTGTTCAAAAGCACATTTATGTACCGAAAACTTTGGGGTGAATATGCTATCAAAAGCATTCTGGAGCAAGAATACTGGAAAGTTGTTGTTCAACATGTACACTATTGGGACAAAGGACTAGTATTTTTCCTTGCCATCATGTTTGTGCCCTATACTGAAAGTTCTTGTAAATTACATGAAAGGAGTAAACTATAATGTGTTAAATAGCAGGTTGCCGCTTCAATGACTGAATCAAGGAGGAAGGATTATGAATAGAAAAGCTTCTATTGAAACATAAGAGTCTTGGTAATCAGCAGTGATGAGTGCAACCACAGAAATAGAACACTGAATTTTAATGGAAATGTTGTAAAACCCATGCATTTCTAAGATTGATTAGGAACAGCAAAAGCGCAAAAACCCCAAGAACTACTATTTTTAATATATGTGGGCACTCAACAGTCCTGATAGTAACAGATTTGATATGGTTTGAACTATACATAGAGCTCAGCTCCAGAGAGGTTTTTGTCCTTAAAAAACAACAGCTTGAGAGATATGAACAAGTTAAACCTGCTTTTAATGGGCAATGCACTCTTAATGGACAACATATCCTTACATTACTGTCACTTAATGCACTTAGAAATGTTCTCTTTCCAGTGAGTATTATCCAATCAAGGCTGTGGTGCTTTGTTAGCTAACTAAACACTTGGGAACTCTATAGAGATCTAAGCAGCAGGATGCTAAGACAGCTATTAAACAGCTGTAAATAAGAGAGATAAACTTAACTTGGGAGTCAATTTTAGCTCATAAAACATCGCACATTTTCATTTAGCATTTATACTCAGGTATACCTAAAATCTATCACACTGCATGTGTAAGTAGCATGCATGTATGATATTGTAAAAAAATCATAAACAGTTGATATTTACCAAAAAAAATAAGGTTTTAGGAAGGCCTGTAGAGACAGCAATATCCAAATTGTATTCAATATGGAAGTTAATTTTTTGACACAGGAGGATATTTGGACATTTTATTTATTTATTTAATAACAATTATTACCGCTTACTAGAATTTACTCTAAATGGTTTATAATAAATAGTCTAAAACAGACATTAAAAATACCAATAAGAAGTTAGAAAGGGGGGGAGTAAAATAAAAGAAGTACAGTTGTACCTCAGCTCCCAAACGCATTGAGAGTCAAACGTTCTGACTCCCAAATGATCGAAAACTGGAAGTGAGTGTTCCAGTTTTCAAACTTTTTTTAGAAGCCGAATGTCCGGCACAGTTTCTGCTATTGTTTCCAGTGCGCCTGCACAATTAGTAACCAATGGGAAGCCGCGCCTTGGTTTCTGAATGTTTCGGAAGTCAAATGGACTTCCAGAATGGATTCCATTTGACTTCCAAGGTACGACTGTAATTATAAAACAGTTACACTTACTAAAACCATGTCTCAAAATTACATGCTAAAATTACATGCTTGGGTATACTCGCTGGAATAAAAAGGTTTTTAGTGGGTGCTGGAAACAATACAGTAAAGACACCTGCCTGTATTACTGAAGAGATCAGCTGGATTTAGCATGAGTAGTTAATGTCAAACTTAAGCAATATGAAGATTACACTACAGATTCTTGAGTAAAGGTTTGGTGTCTAAAAACCATGTGTAAAGATGGTTAATTTGTACTCATTCTATTGCCATTCAGCTGTACAGCTTGTGAAACGAGAGAGACTTTGATGGCAGCTAGTCTAAATCAATTTAGATACTAATAAAATTGCATTATGGTCCTTTTAAAATCAGCAGTGTCCACTTACGAGCATTCAGGCAGTAGCCTGCTCTCCAATATGTCCTCTTGGCGACTCTACTTCTAATTCCATGCTCTGTACATTTTAATGCATCATTGTTTCAAAATACAATGCTACAAATTGCAAATTACATCTGGCTCAAGGGCTGATTATGAGAAATACTAGTGCTACTGCCTCTGCCTGAATAACTCTGATAATAATAATAATAAGAGATTGATTGAGCTGCAAAGCAGCCATATGATGAGAAGGGTCCATTTGAACATTGCCATCAGCTTCTTTTGTTAAAAACAACACTTTGACATGTCACAGCCAACAAATCTTACTGCATTTGGTTACCATGGTTTTCTTACAATTTAAACTATGGGTACTTTCCCAGAAGGGGACAATATAGGAAATACAAATGAGACACAGGACATAACTTTTCAAGTTATGTGGATGTAAAAACAAAAACAATTTATTTGGGGGGATGCTGTCAAAAAGAGGAAGTGTTACTATGGTGCAATCATATTTCAAAAGGAGGAAAAACACATAAAATAGTAATAATCTGTAACTTAAAACAATCATGCAATGACACAGAGGCATTTTTTTTCATAATATGTCATTAACTATGGATGGAAAAGAGAAACCACAATTAGAGATCTTAAGAAAGTGATCTGTGAACCAGATCTTCTAGGTTCAAATCTCAGTTCTGGCAAAAACTACATATCTTGCTAGAAAGGTATGTAGTTTGCCTCTAAAATTAGTCTTCACACCTAAGAACTGGAAAGTAACTAACGTAACACCAATTTTTAAAAGGTGATCCAGAGAGCATTTGGATGTCTGTTCTGGAAAAACTGGTGGAAAACACTATTAAAATAGAATAGAGCAAAGGTTGCCAACCTAACACCCACAGACACATTTTTCCTGGTACTGAGGAATGCTCCTTGTTATTAGACAACAAAAGCACAGAGTGTGTATGTTATCTACATAATCAGGACCAGCAAGGCATAGCTGACATCCCATGATAAACATATGGAGTTGATGGATTTGGTTGTCTCTCAAATTTTGTATTAGGCCATGCCTCCTCCAGGACAGCCATTTTGTGAGCAATGCCCTCAGCACTCTCTTGCCCAGTAGCCCGAACAGGTTGGCACCTCTGATATAGAAGAACAAGTCTTGCTGAAGCCAAACCAGCATGGCTAATTCAAAGGTAAGCCCTGTCTCACTAGCTTCTGAACATTCTTTGTCAATAAGCATACAGATGGAGGTGATCCAGTCAACGCTGCATATTTAAACTTTGGACAAATTACCTTTCGACAAAGGAACAGGAAGCAGAATGCAAGAATATGGGGAGTTTTGCAAAGCCTCATCAGGCTATGTGTTTCTCTTATAAGTTGAGTTTTCTCTTTCGTTTTTGGGCACAGAAGAGATTTTACAAATGTAACAAAAGAAAACCACAAGTCACCATGTTCAGGAGAAACATCAAGGGTATGGGTGGTGGATAAGAAATTATCTCATGGCAACTTAATGTGAATAATGGTCAGTGATAATCCATTCTTCTTTTTTTAAATACAATGATTCTACAGCAAAGTTTTACATATGCACACAAAAGGTTAACCAAGCTCTTGACAGTTCACCTGGAACCTCCCAAACGTTAAAAGTTCCCTGCAGACCTCATTATCTGTAAAACATTTTTATACGTCAGCATTTTCCTGTCAATTACTAGAAAAATCGTTGTTGATGTAGCTTTCCCAAGGAATATCCTCTGCTGAATAAATTAAGCAATATATGATATTACTTCAGACCTTGAAAACTGATTTGCACATTTAGTTTCAATGTGTTAGGAACCCATTCCAGGGAGAACACAGAAAGGACACTGAAAATGTTCCTTATCTCTCCAGCTTTTAAGGTCTTCCAACATAACAAGAAAGTAAGCAGATGGGAAATATATATTTCTAGAACCATAACAGCTGTGTGGGCTTCATGTCCTTCACAAATGTGTAACGGGAACTACAGTACCAAACGTTATATTCCACCGAATGGCTTGGAAATAGGTCTAAATGATGCATTTCTTGATTAATTTGCACTTGATTAATTTGCAACTATCAACCAAAAGCCATTGCTTCAGATTTATCCAGAGCAATTGCCCAGGTATACAGAGCAGCTGTTACATATTCATCAACAAATAAGTGCTTACAGAGAAGAGTCAGCTGATCCCAAGCTTATGCAGAAGCAGGGAAAAGTTCATTTGGATTGGTTTTAGGCATTTGGAAATAGCGAGGTAGGCTTGGATGGGGAAATGAATGAAAGAGAATACAGCACATCTGAAGGTGCCTTATACTGCATCAGACTACTGGTGCCTATAGTTACGTATTTTCTGTGCTGACTGACGGTGCTTTTGCAGTCCAGTAGTTTAGACAGATGCTTTTCCTAGCACGGCGTAATGTGGCAAAATAAATATGTACATCCACTCCACTTATTGGAGGAGACACAAAAGTCATTTATTAAACTGTAACTAGTGAAGAAGCCTTGAAACCAATGGGAAGAGGGTCTGTTAAATCTCTCTCATGCAAAACTTTGTAAAATTACTAGCCCTAAGTTGAGCCAAGTTTACCTTTTCTACTGATCTTCCTGGGGTGGAGGTAAAACAAGCAGAATAAGTGCCTCCTCTTTTCTACTTTTTTAAACAGCACCATTTCCCCATAAAGCTATTTTGTACCACTCATTATCCGAACTAGCCCATATGCTTTTCCTGATGTGGGATTGTCTCATTTTCATCAACCTGTTTTATTCTATGTGCAGCAGAATTTCCCTGCCCTCCCACCTAGTGAAAGTTGGCACTTAGGTTATAAAAGTTAACTGTGACTAAATGCTCGTCATGGTATACTGAAATGTTACTGCATAGTAAAAGGTTTACTGCAGCTCTCAAAAAAATACTGATCTGAAAGCTATCAAAATGGTGACATTGATACATGTCTGTCGTCGCATATTCCCTTTGCTGCTAGTTCCTGCTGTTTATAGCGATACTTAAAAAGAGGTTTTGTACAGAAGAGTGCATTCCATTCCAAATAAATGGTGGTGCCCTTTCCAAATCTATTACTGTTTTTCATATGTAGAACCCAAACGCAGAGATGGTCCTATGCTCAAAGTTTCTTGCACGTGTGTGAACATCCCACCCCCACCCCCATACACTGCTCTGAGCAGGTGGAGAACCCTAGAGGCCTCTAATGTGGCTGGAGGAACTGTGATTAGAGAAGGAAATCTGGAGAATAGAAATCTACACAAACAAGTACTTTAGCAGTTCACAAGATTCTATGGATGTACAAATAGGGCCTATAACAAAACATTGCAGTGTGGAGTACTTCTGTTCAGAGTTCCAAGGATACGCCATTCCATTCCTATTCCTCCCTGATTTTCCAATTTCCACCCAACACTCTCTACATTCTGTAACCACTGAGCATGCTTCCCCACATCCCTCCTTACAGATTTTCCCCTAATAATATATTGTACCTGTTCAGTTTCTCAAACATCTCTCTTGTGCCTGGATGGTGCCCATTCTTTACTACAGATTTGTTATCTTTAATTGAAATTTCAACAACCACAGTGGGCATCTTGTATACAAATAATTATCAGACCAGAATTCGGAACTACATTCACTAAGCCACAGCCAAAGTACACTTTTGTGCCTAGGAAACACCACACCTCAATTCTCAAGGCTTTAGTACAACATTTTATAGCAATAAGGCTTTTAAACTATGTGTTTCTGGTTAACAGGACTCAATTGTGTTCATGACCAAAGGCTAATATGCAATGGCTATTTCCTTTGTAAGCAACTCTTTGCTCCTAAACCAATGATTAACAAAAGGATATCCTTTCAAGACATGTTAGCATTCCAACACAATGGGAATCCAAGACTATTGCTTATATAGGCTGAAATGAAATATTAAAGTTAAAGCTGTATCCCCAAACATAAGGTCATCACTCAAGCATGTGTCAGTCTGAAGCACTCAAGCTTTAATTTATTTATGGTATGATCAATGTGTACACCCACCCACAGATATATGTCTCCTCCTAAAATCATAAATATGGCATTGCAAACATTAATTTCAACAAGGCTATTTCCAGAAGGCTTAAGAGTTAATAAAACAAAGCAAAACCCTACAAAAACAGCTCTGAAAGATTATGCTAACTATTGCAGAAATCCAGCAACTATCAGTATAGCAAATTAAATCTCAAAAGAAATGTTTCCAACATACACTGGGAGGAATGTCATTAACATATTCTTTCATCTAGCAGATTCCTCAACCCTCAAGAAGATATTTATTTACCATACTTCGCTATGGGCTGAATAGTCACCAGCCTTCAATTTTCACATCAGTTGCAGATGAGATGGGGGAGCACACACCTTGTACACAGGCTTGAATTGAAATTGACTTTGAATCTCTGAACTGTCAACAAATTCTCCTACGAAAAGGTTTGCTTTACAGAGATTATAAAGTAGGTGTCACGCCTGACACTTGCATTTTATATTCAGATGGCAGGTCTGTAAAGAAACGTTACCAAAACGTCAGGAAGGGACTTAGAAGGCTCAGCTGTCACGCTATGTGCCTCTCTGGGCTTGCTTTGCAGTCAGATACTGTGCTGTCGATGTCAGAGGTTCTCCACTTAAACTCCCTGACAAGCAAAGAAGAATACTAGGAGAATATGTTATCAGGAGCTGTGGACTTGTCTTCAGTAGCAGGTCAACCTGACACTTATTTTGGTGCATGAAAACCAAAACTATGATCCTGTTTCAGATTAGAAAACTGTACACTATACCCCGCTGGATATACAAGTTCAAGTTTTTAAATGGTGAAATAATCCTTGCAGAGGACCCTCTATGCTTTCAATGCATTGAAGCCTAATGTGCTGAGGGTGCCCGTCTCCTGCCTAAGTCTAAAAAGAAAAAAGGGAGAAGTGTGTGTGTGTGTGTGTGTGTGTGTGTGTGTGTGTATACTAGCAGAAAAACACAAATGTAAACTCGACAGCAGCATGAACCAAAAGGGTGATTAAAAGCACCAAGCTTTTAGCTGCTTCTCTTTGTTTAAGAAACCATTCCAATTAAGGGACATAAATCAAATTTGCAATCAAGGAAAAATTATAAAGTTAATGAAACATCTGAAATGTAGCTGCTGGAATTGTGGGTTGATTAGCGTCTAAAACAGTGGAAAATTATAAATTTATATTGATTTCCACCCTTAAAAAGAAGAAAACACCTGCTTTTTCAGTAGCGTTTGAACTATCCCCAGACATAATAAGCCACAGTAAATGAAAATCATGGAGCAGACAATAAAACCTGCAAGCTACGCAATGGGAAAGTATAGTCTGTGCATGTTGTTTTCCCAAATGCCCAGTCAGAGGTCTCAGGTGGCTAATGCGGCTGGAATGCGTAATTCAAAGCTCCAAATAATATGTTTATGAATCTGGACGTGTTCTGTGCACTTTGGAAGTAGCTGTACAAGAAGAGACAACAGTATATCTGATTTCAGCTAAACAAGGTTTTAAACTAAATTATCCATTTCCTCTTGAAGGACTGGATGGAGCAACACTGCAAGGCTCCCAGTAATCATTTCAAATGTAATTGTAGAATTCAATTTAATGGTAATATGGGAATATTTCATTTGCATTGGTTCCCAATAGAATGGCTTCCCCATCTGTAATCTACAATACTAAAAGCAAGACACTGCACAGCCAATGTTTTAAATGCCATAAACACCAGATTTTGATATATAGACCCCACACTCTGCAAACCCCCTCTGAATCATACTTACTTCTTTAACAAGAACAGCAGTGTGGAGTATCATATACAGCTCGAATTCTAAAGACAGGTGTTTGCAGGTTTAGGGTTTGTAAAGGAAATAGTTTCTTGGCTTCACATGTTAAGACATTGTATCTCATTTTCTAATATATACAGGCTGTGATTATTGAGTAGAATTTTCAGATACATTTGAGTTAGGATAACAGAACTCTTTCCTCAGTTGAAACAGTGATCTCAGGGTCACCATTCCAGAAGATTCAGGATATTTTACTTATTTATTATCACATTTATATCCCAGCTTTCCTCCAAAGAGCTCAAGATGGTTTGCATAGTTACTCCCACTTCATTTTATCCTTACAAATAACTCGGAGACAGGATAGGCTGAAAGACTGTGACTGGCCCAAGTTTCATGACTGAGTGGGGACAATAATCCTGTTCTCAGAAGTCCTAGTCTGACACTACACCACACTCATACACAAAAGGAAGTACTTCTTCACACTAAGAAATTCACCACTACAAGGTGTAGTGATGGCCACCAACTTCAACAGCTTTAAAGGAGGATTGGAAAATTCATGGAGGATAAGGTTATCACTGGCCACTAGCCACAGTGACTATCAGCTACCTCCATGGTTGGAGGCTAAATATGAGTTGCTGGGATCCACAGTTAGGGGGACTGCTGTTGCATGCATATTTCGCTTGCAGGCTTCCCATGGGTAACTGCTTGGCCAATGTGAGAACACAATGCTGAACTAGATGAGCCTTTGGTGTGATCCAGCGGGGCTTTAGGTTCTCAAGAAATATTGTAAATAAAAAACACCACTAATCTAGTTCAAGATGCTCATGATTAATTATCTCCTTATACTTGATTTTCATATATCCTGTATAAACTGCCATGTAAACATGCACTTTTTGCACGTTTTGTTTACTTAAGGAACATGCTTGCCACAACTAGTCAAATCTTATTGATTTTTATTTTATTTTATTTTTAATCTAGCTTTTAAAATCTCACTGACTTTGTGCTTTGGATGTGTTGTTATTTGTATTTTAATTATTTTTGTATTATCTGCTCTGGGAATTTTTCACCAAAGGGCAGTATACGCATCATAAATAAATGAACAGCTTCTTTGAACTTAAAAATAGCTTTCTGTTTTAACTTGTACTCTTCTGATGCTAATAATTCAAGGATTTCAAGGATACTAAAGCACACAGAGACCCTTGGGGTTTGGCAATGTGGTGAAGAACTTAGTGTTGGTCACAAGGGAAGCACCATTCCTCGCTCCCCTAAATTCTTTGAAGCCACACCTGGAAATCCCCACCTAGGAAGGAGCATTGGTTGTGGCCCTGAGGCACTACAATCACAAAACCACAACAATGTATTATTCAAAAGTAATCAGATCATACCATGACCCTAATGTAGATCACACGGACTCCTGATTTAGTGTCTGTTTTCAGAACAAAATGCACTTGGCACATGGGGTGGGGGGAGACCCCTTAAGTCTCAAGTTAACAGGAAACCTCTTTAGACAGAAAGCTGAATCTGTTTATTCCTGTAACAGTTCTCCTAATCTCTTCACACTTTTTTCTACCTGACTTCTCACCCTCTTACTTCCTCTCCTTTCGTTTCCCCTATTCCTTACAGAAACTGCTGGTCATTGTATCTATAAAAATACAATACTACATCCAGTGTAGAAAGCCCACCAGATAGGCTGGAGGGAACTACCTAAATAGTATAGAAATTTATTTATGTATGCAACCACAGCTGCAAGAATGTTCTTTGCCCAAAAAAATGGAAGGAAGAAGAGGTCCCGACAAGAGAAGAATGGATACAGAAGTTAATGGAGTACGCAGAAATGGCGAAACTTACTGGGAGAATAAGAAATCAAGATAGCCATTTTTTAAAGAAAGGAATGGAAATGTTTTATTGAGTATTTACAAAGAAATTGTAAACAGATTAAGACACTGCCAAGATTAATGTAAAAACCTGCAGTTTCAAAATATATATGGGATATATACAGGAATGGATATGTAAAAGAGTATGTTGAGATAATTTGGAGTATGCAGGAAGTTGAAAGAAATGTAAAGGATCACAGAAAGAGGGGGAAGGGAGTCAGAGTTTGAAATGTTAAAATTATGATTGAATAATTGTGCATAAATAATATATATATAAATATATATATATAATAAAAAATAAATGAATACTGTAGCACTGTGACAGGAGACTGAGCTCACAGTCTTCTCCACTACAGTGAGTTGTACTGTATTTCTCTTTAAATTGTAATACTTCCCCTATGTTATAGTCAAGGTATTTTAATAGTATTATATATTACTATAACTATTTCTATCTAAATTTCATAGAATCATAGAGTTGGAAGGGACCCTGAGGATCATCTAATCCAACCCTTGAAATGCAAGAATATGCAGTTGTCCCCTAAGCGGATCGAATTTGCAACCTTGGCATTATTAGAACCATGCTCTAACCAACTACCGTATTTTTCGCTCTATAAGACGCACCCAACCATAAGATGCACCTAGTTCTAGAGTAGGAGAATGGGAAAAAAATGTTCTCTCCCTCTCTGCTCAGTGCCCCTTCAGCAAAGCGGGAGGAGAAATGGAAGGGGCTCCATTTCTCCTGCCACTTTGCTGAAGGGGTCCTGCGCAGAGAGGGAGAGCTGCGCAGTGCCTCTTCAGTGCTGAAGAGGCGCAGCGCAGAGAGGGAAAGCTGCGAAGCGTCCCTTCAGCGAAGTGGGAGGAGTAATTGAGCCCCTTCCATTTCTCCTCCCGCTTTGCTGGAGAGGCGCTGAGCAGAGAGGGAGAGAACATTTTTTTCCCATTCTCCTACTCTAGAACTAGGTGCATCTTATGGTTGGGTGCGTCTTATAGAGCGAAAAATACGGTAGTTGGTTAGAGCATGGTTCTAATAATGCCAAGGTTGCAAATTCGATCCGCTTAGGGGACAACTGCATATTCTTGCATTTCAAGGGTTGGATTAGATGATCCTCAGGGTCCCTTCCAACTCTATGATTCTATGAAATTTAGATAGAAATAGTTATAGTAATATATAATACTATTAAAATACCTTGACTATAACATAGGGGAAGTATTACAATCCTCCCGCTTTGCTGAAGGGGCGCTGCTCAGCTCTCTCTCTCTGCGCAGTGCCTCTTCAGCAAAGCGGTAGGAGAAATGGAAGGGGCTCCGTTTCTCCTGTCGCTTTGCTGAAGGGGCGCTGCGCAGTGAGAAAAAGCTGTGCAGCGGCTCTCCAGAGAAGCGAAGCCAGGAGAGCAAAAGGGATCAATCCCTCTTGCTCTCCTGGCTTCAGCAAAAGCAACGCAAAGCCTCCTGAGCACAGCGGGAGCGCTCTGGGTCCAAAAAGGGCGCCTCTGTGTCCAAAAAGGGTGGCAAACCCTGCTTTTAGTGTCACGCTACTTCTGTACCAGCTATTAGAAAAACATGAGCAGACAAGCAGTTAAAAAATGAAAAACAAAAAATGTCAAATTCAGTCTTCCAGACATCCGTAGCTGTGAAACAGCAAGGAGGAGAGGGGAGGAGAAAGCAACACAAACTAAGGAGAGAGAAAGGGAAAAAAGCACAGCTTTGAACATCAGGCCAGAGAAACAGATTTTTCAATATTTTATGTGACATGATACAACATCAGCTAAGGACAAGGAAACACAGTCTTTGCTTACATGGCAGCTGACAGTAACTAAAAAAGGAAGGGAAACAGCTTGCACTTTACTGGTTTATGGGGTCCGTGCTTCTTTTACATCTAACTACTTATTCCGTGAGAAGAAAATCTGATATTTACAAAGCAATGAGTCACCCCATACCAGAGAGTTGTTCCCAGAATATGTATCCTAGCCTTTGTGTTTTGCTGTCTCATGCCTAGGAACACCCTGGCAGGGCCTAATTCCCTAAAACTTAAAAAAATGTATCTGAGAGACAGGCAAGAGTTGAATCCAAACTACCACAGGGTGCACAAATCTACCCAAATAAACGTCACAAATTGCCAGATAATATATGGAAAATGATTGCATTGGCTGCTGCTCTTAAGAAATAAGGTTATAACCCAATAATAAACCCACAACTTTTAAAAAGTGAAAACATTTGTTTGCCATATATTATCTTACAGTTTATTATATTTAATTGGGTAGATTTGTGCCCACCTTAAGTTATTAATGTCTGTTGTCTTCCTTTTTAAAAAAGGTGACTCTCTCATGGATACAGTGGTAAAGGTAAAGGGACCGACTCTGGGGTTGTGGTGCTCATGTTCTTAACCTGAGGTACCACTTTAGCTAATGGGGACTCCCGCCACCGCCGTGCAATTTCTGTTCTCATCCTGAAGCAAAGTTCTTAACCCGAGGTACTATTTCTGGGTTAACGGAGTCTGTAACCTGAAGCATCTGTAACCCGAGGTACCACTGTAGTTGTATTACCATACTTAAGACGTAGTGTGATGCCCTTCCCTGCCCCTAAAAACAATCAAATAGAAAAAAGCCCCTACCCCGGAGATTTTACTTTTATCCCACTCATATTCTAAGAAGGTCAGGGGTGATGTATGTTATGTATGCATGCAATACTGGCCTAGGCCTTCAAGCCTCTTGGAGGCTCAGGAGCTTCATCTGCATAACAAAAGATAGAGAGGATTCTAAAACCCTGCAATTACATTGTTAGTAGCTGGCAGGCTGCCAATCCCTGCTGAGATAAGGCCAGTGTTGTGATTCGCTAATTGCAGCATTAAGGCAACCTATCACAGTTCTAGCTTGCCCCAAAGTGTAAGTAGATAAATAGGTACCATGCCGGTGGGAAGGTAAACAGTGTTTCCGTGTGCTGCTCTGGTTTTGCCAGAAACGGTTTAGTCATGCTGGCCACATGACCCAGAAAAACTGTCTGCGGACAAACACTGGCTCCCTCGGCCTGTAAAGCGAGATGAGTGCCACAACCCCAGAGTCATCCGCGACTGGACTTAACTGTCAGGGGGTACCTTTACCTTTACCACAGGCGGTGTGCATGTTTTGCCCTGGGCCAGCTTAAGGGCCCAGCTTACTGGGCCAAGTGCCCCTGTTTGTCATTCTTGTTCTTCTTGTTCCTGATGTTCTGATAAATCCCTTTTGAGCTGAATCTCAGTCTTGGATCATGCCTGAACCCACCTACACTTCAATGTACATGACACTTCTCTTCAGATTATCCTCACAATGATCATGGTTGTCCTCACAAGACACTGGCAATAGGACCACAACCTCCACCACACTTGCATGCAGTGGGGTATCTTTGAAGGCAGCACACAACGTTCTATTATCCAATAGCTCTCTGGCACTTCCTGCCCTCCATCTCATGCCCAACCTGCTACCTGAGGCAAGTACCTCACGGCCAGTATGGCCCTGCATCAGGGAGCGGCTGAAAGTACAGCACAGCTGCTGTGTAAAATGGCATTGCCTTGCACACAAATAACATATACAAAGAGGTAAGAGATGAAGGAAAGCTTATTTCTATTGCAGCAAAGTCTCGCTACATTGTGCATGCCCATCTATCTTCTCAAGGCATGCTGGACAGCCTTTATTGTGGAGCACACTCAACAGCCTCCCTGGATACCTCTGGCCAATGTTTTATATATTTTCTTGGGGATAGGCTCAGTGAGAAAATATTCAGTAAGACAATTTAAATAACAATTAGAAACACACAGAGAGAAACGACTACAACTGATAAAAAAACCAATTAAAAAGCGGTGGATCAGTGATTAAGAACTCAAATCAGGGAAGTGGAAATCCTATATTAAAAAAAAGAGTGGAAGACTAATAGAGAAGGGGCAAAAAAGGTCTCCCAATCAAGGGAATACAATTTCGGTGATTATGTTATTTTACGTACATTTGTGTTTTGGTCATCCTCTAAGGAATTAGGGCAGAGTAGGACATCTTTACAACTCTGTGGGCTAAGCTGAGAGATACTAATTTGCCACAGACCACCCTATGAGCTACATAGTTGAACCAAGAATTTTAACCTTGTTTATATAGGTTTCCTGGCTCCATGTCTTATCTAATTAAAACATTTCTTGCCAAAGCAATCCCAGAGTGCATTACATTAAAATCAAATACATAATACACATTAAAACAAAACAGAAAGGAAAAAAATGCAACTTTAAAAATAAAACAGCTATGCTGCAATCCTTGCATAAAAACCTTGGTGAATAAGTAGGTCTGCAAATGGCACAAAAAACTCATAAGAGTTAGCATCAGCTGTATCTGAGAAGGTAAGGAGCAAACAAGGTGCCAGTACCAAGAAGGTTGTCTTGTTGTTGCCACTTGGTGAATTTCACTTAACTGTGGCAGTAAGAGGGTCTTCCTCATAAAGAAGATGCTTTATTAGATATCTAGGTCCCAATCTATATAGGGCTTTATACTGTATGTCAATACAAGATTCCAGAACTTGGCCTGGTGTGGTATGTTCACAATCAGCAGTCCCAAATGACAGCCTAGCCATGGAATTCTACACTAGCTGCATCTTCTGAACAAATCTCAAAGGTTACCCAATCACCGTGGCCAGGTAATGCCTGTCTAGGAACATCCATAACTACCTTACAAGCCAACCCCAGTCACTTGCACCTTCAACGACAGTGATGGATCTAAGAGCACCACCAGACTATGTACCCATTCTTTCAGAGGGAATGCAAGCCCATCCAGAACTCAAAAAATGCCTAATTCCTGAACCCTAGATTTGTCAGTCCATAGAGCCCCACCTTGTCAGGATTCAGTCTCAACTTATTTGCGCTCACTCAGCACACAACTACATTTTGTTATGAAAACCTTTGGGAAGCCCATGGGAAAGCACAACTTTGAAGGATCTAGGGAAGTCACTTTATAGCTTTATGGCTAACAAATTCTCCCTTGGGGAAGCTGGGAGATGAGAGACATATTTTGAGAACAGAAAGCATACAATACTCCCTCAAAGCAAAAATTGTACTAGTAGATGCACTACGGAGCGGGTCAGAGTTTGAAACAAAGGGGAAAGGGTATGATGTAATGTTTGAAGATGTGCTGCCCCGCTGCTTGTCCGCCTTATACCATAGAAAAACATGGCTGGAAAACACAACAGACATGTACAAAAACAGACAATGTGTTCCTCTCATTAAGAAATCGGTACTATCAGTGGCGTAGCGTGGATTGTCAGCACCCGGGGCAAGGCAAGTAATTTGCGCCCCCTAACCTGTGGATTTGTGCCCCCTAACACTAACCCCCAGATGTTGCGGCCGGCCCCCCCCTGCACCCCCCACGCTACGCCACTGGGTACTATACTGTGACTCCTCAATGGCTTCCCAATAGCCTTTGTCTGTTTTTGTACTATATTTCAAGGAGTTTGAAACAAGGAGTTTGTTCTTAGACATAACTGAGTGTAACATAGCTGAGTTACTCTACATTGTTAATGCTCAATGAATCCTGTTTACAAAGCAGTGTGTGTTCCATCTCAAGGCTAAGTGAGACCAGCCCCTCTTCCCTTGTGCCTTAAGCTATGGAAGAAGTTGCTGCTGGGACTGTGCTGGTGCAGAACCCCCTTCCTAGAGGGATTATGTCAGCTGGTACTGGGCTGCGGCTTATCAGCCATTTCGGATACATTGTTTTTGAATTGTTATGGTTTTGGTATTAAACTGCATCATTTTTTATTGGATTGCTTTTTTCCCCCTCACTAATACGCTATGTGCTTTTTGATAGGATTATATTGATGAAAGTGTTTTTGTTTGCTAGTGTGTTCTTATTGTTGTCATCAGCTTTGAAATCAACATTGATGCTGGAAAAGAGACATATAGATAATAAATGAAGTCAAATCCACACTTACTGGAGCATAGCAATTGCTTGAAAATAAAAGCCTTACAGGGCAAGGTAATTATGTGTACCAGCTCTTCACTTAGATTGAGAAATGTTCTCTATTCCAAATCAAAACCAGAAAGGTTGTATTGGCAAGAGTGAAAACTGGGGAAACCATGGAGGATCTCCAGGAGGATCTCCAGGGTTCAACATGAATTTCTCTAAACACCTACATTTCAAGAAGCCTTTGTTGCTGTGAACTGGGTTTTAGTAGTGTGTCAATAATGCAAGAAACATCAAGCGCTAACTGAGTATTGTTTTGTTTTGTACAAATGTCGATCCTTGTGCAGATACAACATAGATGTCACTTGTTTTATTCCACCTCATAAGCAGCTTCACTAAAACATGACATAAACCTATGTCAATCTTGGTGCAATAGAATCCACATTGATAGAATTAGAGTCATGTTAAAGATGATAACAGAGTGAAGGAGCATTAAATGGTCCCTTTAAAACATGCTTAAATTGCTGGCATTTTGAAAATGCATATTGAAATATACATTGCCATGAAAATCATAGGTCCAAACTCTAGTTGCATATACAAATCCTACCTGAACATGTCCCCCAGGCCTTTGAGCATTCCTTTCTTGGCTTTAATTTTATCCTTTTCTTTATCTCGATCTTTCTTCTTGTCCTTCCCAATTTTTTTCCGGTCTCCTTTATCTTGACTGCCATTCATGTGTCTTTCCAGTGAATGGGATGGCTGGTCACTCGACGTAGAGACAGATTCTCTACCCGATCGTGAGCTTTCCTCAGTATCTTCCTCCACTGAAAGAGTAAGGTAATTTTAGTAGGGGCGAGGGGGGGAGATTAAAAAAAATTATCTGCTGCGATTCAAGACAAATAGAGTTGAACATCCCTTATCCGTTCATCCAGAATGAACAGCCACTACACTCCAGTAAACCACCCAGGTGGTAAACTGTATGACTTTCTCTGCTTGTATCTGGAAAGCTCCACACATGGGGTCCATGAAACTGCACATATTTTACTGTACAAGGTGAGGTTTTTGGTTTAACTTGCTTGCTCAATATTCTGATCGCTTAATAAGCCAAGAAATGAATGAGTCTTTTGGATAAATATACATAGCTCATTTGATCCTCCCTTGGCCCAAGCAGGCAAGCAAGCAAACTAGAGAGTCCTCCATTGACTATAGTTTGCTATTTCATGCTAACCATGAAAATATGCTTAATTGCTTCACAGCAAGCCAGGATATTAAACCATGGTTTGAAGCTGACTTAATATCCTGGCTTGTTCCAAAGCTGTTAATCATAGCAAACAAAGTGCAATGGAATACCTTGGTTTGCTTGCTCCCTCAGGCAAAGGGGCTGGGCTTTATGTCCAAAAGACCAATGCATATCTAATATTATTAAGACAAGATATGCTAATCTGAACATGGTCTATATATTGACAGTTGAGTTTACAATGTTTTCCACTATGTACATTTACAACATAATTCTACATTTTAACCTTGGATATAGGCTCATTCTTCACACCCATTTTCAGGAGAAAACGAAGGATGCAAATTTTTTCTTAATGCAACATACACCTTGAAGACAGAGATATTGAAATGAAAAATGAGCATGTTCATATTCAAGGCACAATCCTACATTTCAGGTTCAAACACCAACTCAGTCCCACAATGGCTTTCATTTAGGCTGGTGAATAAGTAAAACATACCATAATACTATATCACCCTTGGGCACTGAGGTATCACAGTGATTTTCAAAGATAGAGCAAGGCTGAGAAAAAGATGCAATATGCAGTATCTGAAGAGAAGACTCAAGGACATTGTGCTTTAAGGCAATGTTAAAAATACAAATTAATTAAAACTAATTTATAATACTTGACATTCAACAAGGATAATGATAATAATAATGCTATTTAATTGCTTATTGAAGTATTTCCCTTCCTATTAAAAACAATCAATCACACCTTGTGCAATTCACATTATTTATATACTGAATATTCAAAACTTGTGATCCTCATCAGTTACCTCAGCTTTGCCAATACATTAGCGAAAAATTGCAAACATGTTCTAAGACAGTATGCCTCTGAATATCACTTGTTTTGGGGGCAACCTCATATTTTACTTGTCTGCCTTTTATTGTATTGCATCACATTGCTTTTAGGGATATATACCTCACACTCCAATAACATTTTCCAGTAGCTTTCCAGAGCATCCTGTTGGTTTCTATGGGAAATAAGATGCTGGACTAAGATGGACCTTCAGCCTACTCCAGCAGGACTTTTCTTATCTCATCCACTGAGGGTCAGGGAACACACTCATTCAGTAGGTTTGGACTTCCCTGCTGCTTTGCAATTCATTTCATACAATTTCTAATATAACTTCATTTCTACAATTTCCATGCAACAACAGAACTTTATTTTAAGCCACTGCCAGCTTATTATCAACTGCTTTCACAGAGCCCAGCTCAGGGATCAAAGGACTCAGGGCTTCCTTCTCGCACTGCTCTCCCCAAACCGCTTTGCGAGGTTGGGGTCTGCCAGCAACTGAAATAATTCATTTTCAAACAAGTTTTTGATTCGACCATTGCTTAATGTATAGATTGGAAGGGATGTTGCTGCTGTTTTCAGTGTGATTGTTTGAGTTTTAAGGTTGGAGTCACTGATGGTTTTATGTTTTCTTTTGTATCTGTAAGATGGTTTCACCAATGCCTTTGTGGAAGAGAAAAGCAGGGTATGCATTCCTGAAGAAATAAAATGTTGCCTCATTATTATTCCTGTTCAGGCAAGAAATTCAAGTTCTTGATAGTTCATAGTTCGCTGATGACTTTACTAAAAAGCACTGGGTCGGGGGGAAGAGTTAATGAAAAAGTGCAGACGACAATCCCCCTTTCCTATTTTAGCCACTAAGACCAAAACATCAGATTGTTCTTTAGGATATGATTCCAAGAGCAAAGACATGTTTTACTTAAGAGAACTGCAAGAAAAGTATTGTGAAACTGCTCTCCTAATTATGTCACAAAACAGAGGAAATGCTCATAAGAAACTGTAGTTATTGAACGTGAAGCTGTTCCATAACTGAGCTAGACTGTGTATTGTGTTATTTAATACAAGCAGAGTCTTTAGCAATTAAGACTCAACAGAGATTAGAAAGCTCTGCCAATTTATTCAGATTCAAATGGCTTGCTCTCAGACAACGCACCAGAGAAAGGAACTGTTTCTTATCAGCTATTCCAAGATTTCGAAAACAAGCACTGTGATTCATATGATCCAAATACCCCAAGCAGTCAGCTGTGACTATCTGATTATACCCATTAAAATCTATAGGTACCCTCTGCCAAACCTAAGGTCTTCCCATCTGTCTTTCAGGCTCAGTTCAACGGTCTGAATGGCCAATTGTTCTGAGTGCAGCAATTATATTATGATTTTTAAAAAGCCCCCACAGTAAATGTGGTCACATGGTGTGCGCTTATATTTTTAGAACTCATTGCAGGACACTGATCAAGATTTCTTTATGAAACAATTCAGAGCAACTTATCGGAATAGCTCAGTCAGTACAGCATGAGAATCTTAATCTCAGGGTTGTGGGTTCAGGACCCATGTTGGGTGAAAGATTGATGCATTGCAGGGAGTTGGACTAGATGACCCTTGTGGTCCCTTTCCAACTCTACAATTCTCTGATTCTATTATCTTTGAATACAAAAGGGTCACCAGCTGACCAAATGAAAGATTACTGTTTACAAAGGAAAAGCATTTTCTACTAGAATTTTACATTGCTTTTACAATGAGAGAAAGGAGGCTTCTAAATTCTGAACTGTTGGGGGAGGAGAGAAATAGCTGCCAGGGGGATTTGAACACAACCCACCTCCATAGGGTTTAACTGAACACTAATTCCCTTCCCCACCTGTACAGTGTATAGTGGCATGTATAGTGCCACTTTAATACACTTGATCCCTACCTAAAATGGAACATCTGCATCCATATCAAATAGTGGCACACCCAGTACACCTGCCAGATTATTCTCTCTCTCCCTCCCTCTCTCTCTCTCCCCCCCTCTCTCTCTCTCTCTCTCTCTCCTCCTTCTCCCTCTCTCAAAAATGCATGGTGCCATCCTGAATGTTGCAAAGGCATTTTTTCACACAGCACATAGTTGAACTGTGGAATTCATCCCCCACAATATTTAGGGATGTCCAGCAAGTTGGACAGCCTTAAAGGAGGATTAGAAAAATGCTTGGAGGGGAAGGCAATCCATGGATACCAACCACAATGGCTATATTCTGCCTCCAGTTTGCATCTGAAGAACAGTTGCTGGGAATCACGTGAGAAGAATGTTGATGCACTCAGGACCAGTTTGTGGGCTGCTTATGGGCGCTGCTTGACCCACTGTGAGAAAAGCTTAAACATGGAGCACTTGTGATCCACCCATTTGTGTCCCACTTCCTATGGGTGAAATCCAACTGTTCCCAGAGTCTCATAAGAAGGGCTTTTGACCCTCTTTTCGAAAAGGTGGGAAGGTGTTTTTTGCTTTCCTTCTTGCAGACCTGAGAACACACGCCAACAGCTCTAGGTTGTTGGGGAACCCTGCAGAACAAATCAAATGGTACCATAAAGGGAATCAGAAAAAACCCTTCCCCTCACTTGTGTTACGGGGTACCTCCACTGGATTCCACCCTGTGTCACTGGGTTAATTAGACAAGACTGATAACATTTAGCTGCTCTGAACTGCCAGATTTGAAATGAAACTGAATTAATTCTGCTGCTCCTATTGAAGGAAATATTTCAAATGTCCTTACATTCAATTATGCGATATTTTTAGAAGCAGGCTTTTTAAAAAAGGAAAACTAATATAAAATAGAACAGTGAACTTGTAGGAGCAAATTTGCTCATTATGACAGGCATTTCTTAAAATGTAAACACATTCATAAAAAGCTGAGATTGCAGATTCATTTTTCCAACTCCCTGTGTCAGTCGACAAGCTAAGTAATTAATTACCTCAGCTTCCCCAGCTCTTTTCCATTCATAAACTTTTAATGTTTAAAGGTAAAGTAACTAGATAGGTGTAGGGGGGGACCTGCTGGGATACAGTCAAAATACTACAACATTAAGGTTAAAAAATTAATAATTTCCATATAATTCTGCCCCATTTAAGTTCATTTGCTATTCACTCTTTTTTTGAGCATGGACTGTCATTTTACTAGCCCATTGCTGCACCATTCAATAATTATACAGGTTACGTTTGAAGAGATTCTTTTATGTTAATGACATTCTTCTCATGTTGGGTCACTCTTAGGGTTAAAGAACTGAAAATGTAAATGAACGCCCATTAGGGTGGGTAATAGCTGATCATTAACTTTATGCTTTATTAGATCTGCCAACCTTACATATTCTAATTAAAGAACAGCCGTAATTTTTCTTCACTTTATGGATGAACTTCCAATGCTGAAATTTTTCAACCTAATGCAACTTATTTCCTCTCTCTCTCTCTCTCTCTCTCTCTCATTAAACTTTAGAACCAAAGTGTTTGCCCCTTCCCTTTTCATTTAACTCATTGTCTTGCTGTTAAGACGGTACACAAGGAATCTTGATTTTTTTTTATTTAAAAAAATTCTTTGCGTGTCTGCATCTAATCTTGCCATTTTTAAAAAATCATTCATTGCTGTGTGTGTTTCTTTTTGTAAATCTACCAAAGAATAAAATAAAATAAAATCAGGATTAAGACTTTTTTCAGGACAGAGGAGGGCATGTGTGCTGGGTCCCATTTGTGAAGTGGTGGTCTCTTGCCCTTTTACTGGTAGGAATGCTTTGCGGAGGGGAGACAAAAAATGGGGGGCTGAGGAGGGTCAGTTGTGGGGAATGGGAAATGTCTCTATTTTCATCTGAGGAATGTTGGAGGGTATAATATTGGCTACATAAACATACATTTTTCTGCTGAGGTCCAAGTACATTAAAATTTGCAGTAATCTTCGTTTTGACAAACGAGTACCCGGTATTTTAGAGCTTGCAAACCAACCAACCAAATCACAAAATCCATAGCATGTTAGAGTGTGATGCAAGCCTGCAGAGATGTCATTATTGTGCTAACACTGTCAAGCATTAATGTTCTCTTTACCCAAAGGTAGACAGAGATGCTCCTGCAACTGCTGCAGTCCTTATGTAAACGTTTCCACTCATATTGTTCCTCCATATACCCCGCCTGACCCTTTGGGCGATGCTCTTCTTTCGTTATATGGGAGCCTCATAACAGAGGGTCCTGGTTGCGTGTGGGACCCAAGAGCTCACCTGATAGGATTAAAATGGGGGGGGAGGAGCAAGAAGTCTTGGCCATTCCCCTGGGATCACACCAGGCGATTTTAGCCAATAGCCAGTGGGTGGCATGATCCCAGGGGCTTTAAAAACAGCAGTGTGATGCAAGGAGAGGCACTTGCTTCACACTGTTGAACACCTGCCCACCCTCCCTAGTTTAGTTAGAGTCGCTTGGCCTTGCTTTGGTTTGGGTCGCCTGTTTTGGAACAGGGGCTGGGTAGGAATTTTTCCATTTGGCAGATTGGCTTTAGCCATTTGGTTTTCGCCTACCCCTTAGCAAATTGCCACAACTTGTAAGGTGGCAGTTAGGCATTGGCTCAGTTGGATTGTGGGGATTGGAGGTGCGGCCATCACCTGCCCCTCCAGGAACTGGGTATTCTGTTAAAGGAATCTGGGGGTCCTGGATCTCGTCCAAAGTCCGCTTGAGGGGCTAGGGCCATGCCAGGACCACAGGAACACCAGGGTGAGCTGGTTGGTCCTCATCGACCTAGCTCCCTCATTTGGTTTACCCCATTTGATGATCATCCTGAGAGGTGGAGCCAGTTATAGTGGGGAGTCAATGCCTAAGCCAATACCGCTCACGTGATTGTATTTCAATAAAGTTGTGGCCAAAATTGTTGCCCAAAAATTTAAACTAATATAAGTGTCTGTGTGTATTTATTTTGGGGGTGGGTCTTGGGGCCTTGAGACGCAAATGGTATTTACATGGATCCAAATGGACATCAAGGCAGAAGCAACCATTTCAATTGAGGCAAAGGTAATGGGAGTGTGTCAAGAATGTGCTACACACCATACAGAACACAGAAGAGATGGTGCTCTATCCGAGAGAGATTGCACATGACATAAAAGCCAGGATATGGATCAGCAGGGATGGGGGTTGGGGGAGAGAGACCAAGACATCAGAGTGGACCAAGTAAAAGACGGTCAAAGTTGTTGCTGAAAGTAGGCTTTACAAAGGGTGGAAGAATTTGGAAGGAGTCAGGCAGAAGAAAACAGAGACAGAGAGAAAGCACATGGGGACATGGTTGGGAGAGAAAGAGAAACGAAAGCAAGAAATCTTGAGATGAGTAGGTGTTGGCTAGAGGAGGATGGATGTTGGCTGAATTATCTATTATACACTGGGAACAGGAACTCACTTGAAGGCTCCCAATGTGAATTGACTTTGTGGCTACACCGCTTTTAAGTGAACTGTGGAAATTTTGCACAAAGAAGACAGAGTCAGAGCTTTAAGGTGGTGAACAAAAATCTTGGCGGAGTAAAGAGAACTTAACAGGAAGCTACGTTAACAAAAGACATGGTGTGATCAAAGGGGCAGGCAGGGTGAAGAGGGGGGGAATTAACTGAAAGAACCATCAGTAGTGAAAAGATCTTTAAAAGGCAATTTTTAAAAGGAGTATACATGGAAGAGTTTACTTACAGGTTTCCATGCCTTCATCATCCTCATCTGCAACAGGTTTATCATATGATTTGTCAATTGCAGCTCTGAAGCTCTCATTGCACCCTCGCCCTCTGATTATCCGCGGCCGTGGACGGTGGAAGGGAATGTCACCATTCAAAGTTACCTCAGCGACTGCTGTCTGCAAACTTTCTAATGAACTGGATTTCTTCAGGCCTAATGAGGGGCCTACATCTCTGGTTGGGGAACCTTAATATTTTTTTAAAAAGAAAATAATAATTAGGATTAGCAGGGAGGACCCTCACACTTGATTATTCACATCTACAGCGACAGTCTACGGGAATATGCTTAACATTATTCACATTATCTCTATACTCTGTAGGGAATTCTAGGCAGATTTGTTGGTTGGAGCAATGAGCGTGTCAAGTCATACACTATGAATTTGACAAGGTTAGTAACATCCCACTTTTCAAATTGGTGGGAAGTTAAAGTCATCACTGTTATTTCAACCATTTTAATGAGAATAAAATAATTACCAAGCTGGTTAAAAAATAGAGTACAAAGATGTCAGCACTATATACTTGATTGGCATAGCCAGTTAATTTTGTTTTTTAAAACAGCAAAAACAATCCTATGCAAATACTGGAAATAATGAACATTAAGGAGATTTTATTGACCTAAAATTAGCCTGCATTCTCAGAACAGTATCTGGGGAAAATTCTGCCTCACTAGCTTCTTTCATGGAGTGAATTTTAATAACCTGCACTTAAATATTACACTGTTCCCAAGAGCTTGTCTACATAGAATTTTTTTTCTTCTGGATTAATTAACCCATATTAGTTAATATGGTTATAATACATTAAAACTCATGTCAACACTTATTATGGACTAAATGCAAGTAATGTAAATTTTTTAACCTTGATTAGGAACAGGGATTACCCCAGCATGATAAAAGCACTAATAATCTCCAACAAACACTCGCAAAGAGAATATTAGCTCACAACATCATTAGAAAACTAAAAGAAAAAATCTCTATTCATTGGAAAAATAAACAAAATATTTTTTGAATAGCATGTGTATGAATCATTTCCGTGAACTTCATGGACAAACTACTGCACTGAAAACTTAAGGGATTGGTCCAATAAAATGTAACTTTTGAAATGCTATTCTAATTGAATTTTTCTCCTGGGTTTATTAATGGTTGTCATCAAAATTTCCTACGAAACACTTTGTGGGAATTATTGGTGCTATTACCATGCTAAGGTAATCCCTGTTTCTAAACAAAGCAAGGAAACTCACTCTCTAGAAATATTTTTATGTCAGTGTTATTTATGCCTAAACTAAACTAAACTACTAACTTAAGTAAGTGAAACCATTTCCTGAAATGCAAATACTGGCAGAACCCCCTCCTGTGGTCAATTGGTTAAGGTTGGGAGTTAGCCAAGTGCAACTTCCCTATGTAGCAGCTGTCATGACCAATGCTGACTTAGTGAGTGTTGCTGGAAATGTACTGGTCACTGTTTTATTTCTTTATATTTTTATACCATCCTTCATCACAAGCTCTCAAGGGCAGTTCACAAGATAAAACAGAAGATTAAAACACAAGCTTTACCATGCTGTGGTGTGTTGATATTCTTCCCATGCTAACCTAACCCCAGTTTCAAAGGCAGCAGAAATAAGGAATAGCATGTAACCCCAGAGAGACGCTGGTCTCACTCTGTATAAGGCAGCTTCCGCTATTCTATGTCCTTTGCAGATGTTCACCAAAGACAATTCCGCAATTGTGGAGCAGTTTTTCTACAGGTTCCCGAGTTACATATGAAATCCTTGGGATATAAGCTGTTTTATACAGTTAGATGATCCTTACACCAGGATCTGAAAACTAAGTGGGTTTCAGATACCACATCAAGGGAAATCCTGGTGAGCTCCAAATGTGGTTAATACCGGTGTCCTTAGGTGGGCTTATGGGAGAATTTGTTCCAGGGAGAAAAGGCTCTAAGGTGAGGGGGCAGGTGAGTTGGTTCCCAATTTGCAAACCAAAGTCAGCATGGAGCCAGACTTGCATCTGCTCCACTGCCTTGCAAGGCAATTTACTAAGGGATTACTCACTGCTGAATGACAGAACAGGGAAACAGCTATAATGGAGTTCACTGCCTATAGGGAACCCAATACAATTCTTAAGTCATGCTCACTGCTGCATTCAGAGCATGTGGGAGCTGATGTAGCCGTTCCAATAGTTGTTTGGAAACAGCTACGTGTCTGTGGAGTCACAGATCAGTATAAATACAATGAATTCACACCTCCTCCAAATACCTCCCATCCCACAGGTCCCCCATTTTTTGAAAGGGAAGAGACCTGGGTATAACTGGAGAGAAAGGACAGCTGGTGGGATGAGCAAGAAAGGAAAAGGAAGGTTCAGTTCTTCCCAGCTGCATAAACAATCCTTTGCCTATGCTTGCAAAGAAATGTCTGGTGTGAAGATTGCACATTATTATTTTTTCCAGAGGACTATTTCATATGTCAATGTGTTAAGAGAAAACTTCACTGTAGGTAACTACCCTGCATTTTACATCAACGTAGCTATCGTTATATAAAACTATACAGCTAACTGCAGTTATATAACCCTCATATTTAGTTTGATGATTGGTTTATTTTTCAACGTTTAAGTCTACACAAATTCAATCTGAGAGACAGCAACACAAAAAAAGTTGGTGAACTTTTTGAAAGTGCAAAGGATAAGCAGTCGTGAATAAAGCAGCTGCTGAATAGATTTATTCCTTAAACCAATGGGAGTAAAAACATTATCCTATTATGTGGCAACTTTAAGTTCCCTCAGTTTCAGCATTTCAATATATATTTTAAATGAAATGCACATCAATCTTTTTCTAATTACCAAGTGGCTCCATGCTCCTTTTGTAAACAGTAGTTACATTACGTACCCATTTATGCTCATAAGGGACCCTGAAGAAAAGGCCCCATTTCCTGCTACCCAGTACGGCTCACTGTGAGAACAATATTTATGTAAGTTGCACTATCCCAAAGGAAAAGCGTGATGGGATATGACCTAATGTTCCCAGAGTACTGTAAAACTAATAATGGATTGCAGAAATGGTAAGGATATTTATTGAACTTGGGTGGCCATCAACATAACTGTGGACAGTTTGCAGACGCTGAAAGACTGAAATAACCCTACATAAGCAGAACATGTACCACGATGATAAAAGCCAATTTCTGTGTTAACAGTTCAGTTTCACTGGTACCTTCACTGCAAGGAAAGGGTTCTCAAAACTCAGGGCTTGGTTGAAGACACAACTAAGGCTGCAATCCTGTATACTCTTGTTTGGGAATAAGTCTAATTAAAGTCAAGTAGGCTTACTCTTTCACAGACAAATATAACATTGTGTTGTAAGTTAAGCCATTGGTTTCAATGGGATTCAAAAGATGAGTAAACTTTTTTCAGGATTGGGACTTTTTTCCATAGTAAATTGAATGTGATTGCATCTTAAGGGGCTTTTGAAAAGAAGCACAATCCCCTGGGAAAGGCCTCCCAAGACAAAACCCACTGAAGCAGGCAGGAGTCATACAGATTGTTCACAAGTCTTGCAATGGTTCAGAATACTCTAACAAACAGAGTCAAATTCAGCCTTTCAACCGTTTCTTCTCGAAATTCACAACACATACATTCACCGTTTCACTTTGTATCCCTGATTACAAAGGTCCCTTTTTAATTCAATGTCTCATCTGAATAGGTTAGCACAGGCTCATTCTTTTCTTCTGAAATATATTACTGAATTAGAGAATGCTTAATAGTGATGATGTTGCCAATAATATGAGCATAAAATGCATAACATATAATTAATGTGAATAATGTTATTCGTAGCTACAATGTTCTGGCTCAAATAACAATAATTCATAATGCTGAGTGCACTTTATAATAATCACAATGCTAAAACTGAGAGAATCAGGTTGAATTCCTATTTTAATAGAGTTTTCTGAACTGCCAACATTGCTTTGAGATAATGGCCTTGTTTTCACAACAATCACTATGAATGTGCTGATCTGGGCCACTTTGTCCTTTCTGCTACCACTGGAGAAAACAAACCTTGATCCCTGGCTTAGAGTTATGTCTGAACCAGAGATGGTAGTCCTTTTCATAAGCTTTGTTCTTGGCTTACTAACTGTGGTTCGCCGTAGGAAAACCAGTGGGCCAACAGATGGAGTGGACAGAAAAGTGCCCCTGTATTCAGGTTCAAGATTAGATGTGCCTATTGCTCAACACAGTTAAACTAAATCAAAGTGCTCCAAAACTCCAGTTAAACAGATATTTCAAAATGGTGTTTAGATGCTTCCTCATGTTCAGCCTAGCTGGGATCAACAACAGTCAGATGGATGTAACCCAGGCAGAGGGTTTAAGGGGAATTTGTGCAGAAGTGGAAAACTACATGTCTCACCAGTTGGCCAAAATCAGCATATCAGCCCTGGAGTCTTAAGAATTGGCTATGGCCTGCTATGTAATTCTTCTAAGGTTAGTGACTTGAGTGCATTTATACAATCATTAATCACAGATCATTTTTAGCTATGGTGTCTTATTAGCATCGTAAGGACATTTTATCAGTGCAACAAGCAGACGTTTGGGAACAAACGTTTCAGATTCTTGATATCTGAGCTTTTTTTCACTATTACACTGGTACAGTCCCAATAATTTCAGTGAAACAAGATAGTCAGTGTTGATAAGTGAATAAGTCCACATAATAAAGGGGTAGTATTTTGACCTGTCAGGGGGAGACAAGACCCTAAAACCTAGAACTGCAATTACATCCATTACTGGAAAAGATCATTAAACCCCCCCTCCCCACTGATGAATGGCTATAATGAACATAGTGTGTTTGAATAAGGCTTTTTGTTCCCAGAGAGCCATTGTTAGCATTATGACAAGGTGAATATGGAAATAGCCCATCATAGTTACTGTATGCTAAGGTTGAATAAATGAGCCATGCTCAATTGCTACTGAATAGACTTCTGACCTTTGGAACAAATTGTAAACACTGACAATGATGAGGCAAACCAAGTGAACTGAATAAAGAAAAATAATTTTAAAAAAACTATTATAATACATTCTATCCTAGTGAGAATCTTACTTTCCATTTGAGGCCAACACAATAAAACCCAACTATTAGTTTTAAATATGTTCCAGTTTATTCTGCCAACATACATATGTTCCACTGTTTTGAAGTTTACATATTTCAGTGAATATGTATCAGTTTTACCACACATATTAACATTTACCTTTAATAACCTAAGGTGTGTTTTTTTGTCTGAACTGGTAACATGGATTCATTCAACATCTCAGTTTTTCATAACCTGAAAACAACAGGTTATATGAAAAATCTGCTCTGCATTAAGTAAAAAAACCAAATATTTATTTTGGTTGGCTCAGATGGTTTGTGGCTAAGGGTCATTGCCCTGTAATCCAAGTGTGTTTTCATGGCTGTTAACAGAGGCTGCCACATGGAACGCTTTGCATTTTTACAAATAATTCCAGAAATTAGGTGTCCTTTTAGTGGTCAGGTCACTTATAACAGGTTGTGCCAAAAAACTTAGTCAAAGAATGCTAACATCCTGAACCCAAGGGGTTTGGACCTGATTTGACTTGCTCAAAGTAAGAGGGTAGTATACAAAACCAGGGGAAATCAAGAAGGATTTGATCAAATGTTTGATCAATCTGTTTCTTTGGGTGATTTAATATAGATGAGACTGGAGGGATGTGAAAATATGAATCTAGGCCAAAACAAAGGAAAGCTGGTAAGAACTCATGGATGTGTGGGTGGGTTTGTTTGTTTTGTGAGCACAGTGGGTAAACAACAACAACAAAACAAACCCCAGGAGTCTGTGTTGTACGATATGAATTATAAAGAGAAACTTGCTGTTCAGGCATGTTAAGTTTTCAAGGTAGATGTACAAACAAGCTCAATGTCATAAAACTAGAATATTAAACTATTAACAGGGCCATTGTAACAGCTTTGCAGGCATAAATGCAGCAAAAATGTGTAGGATCGAAAAGTAAGAAAAATAAATTTCATTTTTTGTTAAATTACCATTTCATCACATCATTTTGACTCATGCCTGTCAGCTCAGGCAATAGTCACAGGGCTGAATAATATCAATCTAGCTCTTTGGAGCTCAACCAGTCATATAAAATGAAGCACATCTAAACTTTGCATGCATTGATAAATGCCACTTAACGAGACTAATCTCAGTATGTAATATATGCATGCAAGTTATTGCAAGGCTGTGCCTTCTCACTTATTAAGGTCTACAAGCTACTCCAGTTGTTTTACAAATGCTACCATCCCACCAGTTCTTTTAAATCTTGCTTTCCAGTTGACTGTTTATGTCTCACGATGTGATTAAACAGAGAGCCAATTATCTATAGAAAAATTAATAATCAGTGTACACAGGCTGCCCTATTCAATGAGTCATGCTAGAAATAAGTAATATTTTCAGGACTAAAAGGTGAATTGTCCCTAATTAGAGCTAAGTAATGTTACTGTTTTTGTGTGTGGAATGTTACCGTGTCCTCTAGATCTACCCTAATTAAAACAACATTCCAAAGGTCAAAAGCTAACTTGCATTAATAAATTATAAAGGCTCATAATTGCAGCTAGTGCATTATTTTAATTGGTAATAAATTCATTCTTTGGAAGCTGGCATCATGACCATTACAGAAAAAAGCAAAAGGCCTGCAATGTGTGCTTTATAGCACATTAATCTCTTTATTTGAGTCTTTTGTTCTAATATCCAACTAGGAGAGTATATGGACAGTATGAAACTGCACCTCCACATTATGTGATTGCCTACTTGTTGCAAAGACAGAAGTTCCATTTAGGCACATAACCCAAGATGATGGAACTTTGCAGTTAAAAGCAAATTTCAAAGTCTGGCATTATCAGCGCCTGTAGATAAATACCAAGGATTTCTAACGGCATTTTGCTCTGTTGAGTCTGTAGCCCAAAGAGCATATTGTTGAAAAGCTCTAGGGAATAATATTGTCTTTTAACAACTACATTTTGAGGACTGAGTTCCTAGACTCACTCATCTACATGTAATTTTTGCACGCTTGTTATTTTTCTATGATACTGAACATTCATTAAGATATTCCATATAATCTGAATTATTTGTGACAATAGAAAAAGTCATGCAACTATTGAAATATTATTTTTCCCATGCACTGTGATTGGCAGCTATGTAATTGTGGTAAGCTGCTTTGACCAAGGTTTCTATGGCAACCACCCTACAGTCAATTCTTACCTGTTTTCTGGTCATCCATTGTACTGAGCTTAGTCTCGTCAGCTACTGTTAAAAGGTAAATGTATAACGGTTAGCCCTGTTAGTGCCCACATCCCACATGCATCCACTGTTTATATTCTCTTTAAAGTTAGAGGACACTGGAAACATCATTCTTCATGCAAATAAGCCATGTTATGCAGACTATCTTGATGGGGCAAAATAAAGCCCAGCAACAAACCTAGTAACCATCATGCGTTATGTCAGTCATTTCCATGTCACAGCCAAAAACAATGTTATTCACATGCTAGCATACACAACTAGCAGAGACAAGTTGCCACACATGTCTGAATGCAGTGATTTGAGTTTTTAAAGCTCCGCTGGCTCTTCTAAAAGCAGTATGTATTTGCATACATTGAAATTTATTCTACTTAAAAGAAAACCATAAAAGGGTTGGTTAGAAATGCTTGAGACATATGATTATAACAATTAAACAGGGGGCAAGGTGGACAAACGAATTTTCTTTGCCTTCATTTAACAATATCCCTGCAGGACTACAAGGTTCATCATGGTACTCCCTTACTTACAGAAATATTAACCCTTCTGAGAATTCATACATCATACAAATAAAATGGGGATGACACTTTATTATATGCTACCCATAAGCGAGCATTTATAAAATGTTCTCAGATTCTAGAATATAGTTCCTTACATGATCCATTCCCACAACTGCTGATTAACTACGAAAATAATGCTGTTCATATGTATCCCATTACTGATTAAATGGTATCCTGTTTTGATTTTCTAAAGAGCAGGTATCTTGCTACTATTAACTCGTGCTTCAGTGAGAGTTGCTATGTATCAAATTTTACCAGTCACGGCATGTTATCAGCTTTCCACAATGAAGAGTACTGTGGCACCATAAAAAGGTCCTCAAATTCATCAAGTGATTGCATAAGTGGATAAATATACAAATATCATGAGAAAGGATTTGGGGTGGGGGAAATTTCCACACCATAAATCTCTGGTCAGGACCATTCCATGAAGCAGGTTTATTTTCTAGACAATACAGTGAAAGTATGCATATAAACACCAACTTAGATAGATAACTGGCAGCTGCACATGACAATATATATTTCATACACACACACACACATACGCACACGCACAAAATATTTTTCCATATATCCTCAGAACTTAGTGATTAAGCAGTCTATAAATCTTACTAAAATAAATAAAATAAGAAGCAGATTGGCCACTTAACAGGTCCAGCAGAGGGAGTACAAACACACAGTGTCGCCACAGGACCCATACTTGCTTACAGACTACAAACTGAAGCAGCTCCTTAACATCAGTCTCCATATTGGCCAATGTTGTAATTCCTGCAACATCTGACATTTGCAAACCTAGATCTCAAAGGAGACTGGGAATGGCTACCTCACTACAGAAACTAATAATCTCTCTTTACGTGTTTATTTATACTACCCAACACTAGCAACCACTAGATGAGAATCTACTCTGATTGGATCATATATTAATTTGTTATCTGCATAGCAACTGACACCTCTGCCATTGTCTCCTGTATTGATTGGTACTTTGTCGGCACTTTGGAAAATATGTCTTGTAGTAAGTAACTCCTGAATACCTTATCTGACCTTGTCAGCGTATCTATTCAATTCTCTAGGTGAGCATTATCGTTTGCAAAATGCTCAAGGTAAATCCTACAGGTGTCCATTCCTTTCTGAAGGATTGGAGCAAAAAACAATGGTTGAGCTTGGCTGTTGACAGTGGATCGTGCTCTGGGTGACAGCTGAACATGCATATAAGCATGTATACGGTTTCTTCGTAAGTTGGTGTTTATATACACAGTTGCACGGTGGAGCCAACTGGCCACATGGCATGATCCCCATATAGGTTGATGGGGTGGTCAAATTCATTGAACACAGTCTTTAGGTATGCACTTACACCACTCACCTTACTAGGCCTATTCATCGCGAGGGCCCTCTAGTCAGGAATGGATCATAGCCATTATTGTCTTCACGCAATTGAATATAATATTTAATTGTGCTCTGCATAGTAATTTGACATACGAGCTACTGCATCTTTCATGTCTTGGCATTTTTGGCTTTCTGAATCCCACCCCCTCCCGTCTTCCAGTTTCCATGGTTTTAATATCAATCCACTTATGTGCCACTTCATGCTGTTGAGGAAATGAACTCTGGCTCAGAAAACTTGCATCACAATAAATTCTTTAGTCTTTAAAAGGCCATAAGGCTCTTCATTGTTACTGCTGAAGCAGACTACCATGCCTACTGATCTTGAATTTGTCAGTGTAAAAAAATATTGTTATATGATGCCCCTCAGGATGCAATCCTACACACTGCTTTTTTCTGGAGTAATCAAGATCAGTTTGAGGATGCCAAACCGGACAACTTCTCTTTCTTTTCTTTTCTTTCTACAACTCAAAGCCCCACTGATGTTTTAATATGGATCTGAGACCTTGTAGTGGAACCAGGACTTCGGCTTGACCATGGAGTCCAGAGTGCACTGGACCAGATCCCATTGACCAGATCCCTAGGCCTGGAAAATCCAGAGGCTTTATATTGTTTGCCAATTGCAGGAGCTGATGTTGCAGATTGGAGTTATGTTACAATCATTCCTAAGTACAAGGCCTTATCAGTGCCAAAACCGAACAGACGTTAGTTGTTTAGGAATTATTTTAAAATGCAAACTTGAATTATTTGGCTTTTCTGTCTCCTGAAAAGTACCTCATCATATGCACTCACACATTCACGTATCCTGAACCATTGTATATAACATGCATCTGCACAAGCATAACGTTTGAAATATATAAACATTAAAATTGCATAGACACACATAATGCTCTTGGATCAGACCATATCAAGACTTCTTCATGCCACATATTGAATCCAGCTGCACGGACAAATCAAATGTTTGGCATAACAAATAATATAACTGCAACACGGAAAACAAACAGTATAATTGCAACCTGAAGAAACATGTTGAAATACAACACGGGGGGAGGGGTAAAAAAGAAAGAAGTCAAAATTTAATACCTAAGTCCATGCTTTTGGATTTCCGTGTTTTAACAAAGTCCAACTGGCTGGCATCTGAAAATTGCTTAGTGCGCTTTTCTGACATGCTCTGGCGTCCAAAACCCTCTCGCTGGAAGGCAAGCGCTGGATCAACATCTGGACTCAGAGTGCTGTAAGGGAAAGGGGGAAATTAAAGCATACAAAGCACACACCTATCATAGTTGTGTAATAAAATGTTTACGTAAAATATCAGCCAGCAACAATTTTTGAAAAATAGCAACTTATAATGTTCCATATCAAAATATCAAGTGACAAGCATATTTGCAATGGGACTCTATGGAAAGAACAGTTGGGAAATCCACTTCAAGCATCCTCCACACTATGTGGTCCAAGTTTCCACAGGGGTATTCATGCTGTGGAAATAAATAACTATGTACATAACTATGGAAGATTCATGTGAATGGCCTGCTTCATGTGCATCATTGCAGTGTAACTATCACACCCACAGGGGCTGTTCCCAATGAGCAGAAAAGAAAGGTGTGGAATGTAGAAAAGATGAAAGAAAGAGAGAGGGGAACGGCCACATTGCTGGGGACCCAGAGGGGGGAAATGAGATTTTATTATGTGAAATAGGCACAATATATAGTCTGATAAAACATAATAAATGAAATACTATAACAAGTTACTAGGACAGTGAATAAGTCAAAATTCAAAGGGCATATTACACAAACAAAAACATCTCTAATTTTTTTTTACAGTGGGGGGTAGCATTGTCCCATCATTCCTAACCACTGGCCATACTGGCCGGGCAGATGGGAGTCTATCCCTGGTTTAATGTTTCATCCCTTTCTCTTTTTCTGGTTCCAGCAATGCAGTAGTACCGTATTTTTTGCCCTATAGGACGCACCGACCCATAAGGCGCACCTAGTTTTTTTGGGGGGGAAATAAAGGGGGGAAATTATTTTTCCCCCCCAGGCGCGGGGCTGAGCTTCCCCCGACCCCAGCCCCCAGAACAGGCAACTCTCTGCAAGCCGCGCAAAGTCTAGGCACGCTGAGCTTAGCGCGCCCAGCCTTTGGCATGCAGGCAACTCTCCGCAAGCCGCGGGAGCCCAGCGCGGGCTCCCACGGCTTGCGGAGATCTGCGCGAAGCCTGGAGAGCGAGAGGGGTCGGTGCGCACCTACCCCTCTCGCTCTCCAGGCTTCAGCGAATGCCTGCATTCACCCCATAGGACGCACACATATTTCCCCTTCATTTTTGGAGGGGGGAAAGTGCATCCTATGGAGCGAAAAATACGGTAATTTTTGCAATGAGAAACCACATGAATGGATCATGTTATAAAGCAGCAATGGCCCAGTGCCGTGAGGACTGGCACTGTTGGTGTGGGATCATCATGGTTTTGAGTCCTGGAAGACCTGCTCTCTGCCTTGCAGGTCTTTTCCCATCTGACATGAGAGGGGAGGGTGCTGCCCTGACTGACACTAACTCCAAAAGCTGAGGCTACCGAACAACCTCTTATGGTTTAGGAGTTTTGTTTTTTTTGTTGGGGTGGGAGTTGTTGTTGTTATTGATATAGATTTTTGATATTTTCAGATCTTATTGCGATTACTGTACTGCATTTTGGTTGTGTTTTATTTGTTGATGATGAATACTGTTGTTATATTTGTAATTATGTATTTTTTTTCACGTTGTCAGCCACCTTTAGCATGCCTTTAACTATGGAAGATGACATACAAATAAAAGGATATATGTATGTATGTAACTTTGTGCTCTTCTCTATTAAATCATTATTCTGCATTAGTATGCAGCACAAGGACAAGATCACGCTCATGGAGCCATCTTGCCTAAGCTGTATGTATTAATCAGATATAGGTTTAAAATTAAATTTCTCCCCTTCTAAATAGGTAGGTGAAACACAATAATCAAATGCAGCATCCGTTGCACTCTTCACGAAACTGTGGCCAAAGAGGAAGTGGAACAAATGTAGGAATAATTGGTATCAAGAGACCTACAGTATTTGGTTTGATGGAGGAGCCTTGGACAAGTCTATCCACCAGCAAAATCAAAATGGGTTTGTAAAAAAAAACCATATATGGTCGTTAGAGGAAAAAGTGGGATATAAATATGGTTGGTTTGCTTATTATCAAATTCCCATCCCACCCTTCCTCCATATTGCTCAGGATGGCTTATAGGGGTCTGTGCCATTTCTTTTTTAAAATCCTCACAGCCACCCTATGTGATGAATTCAACAGGCTGGGCTTAGAGAGAGTGACTGGACAAAGGTTGTGTTTTTAATTATTCAATCATATCTGCTGCTGAGATAGTTAAAAAACAAACTTGGCAGCCTCCCAGGTCTTTTATTTGTGACTATGCATGCGTAATTAAAAATTACTCCTGGATTGAATCATCTTTTATTTTCTAGCTATAATCTACAGCAACACACCAGAAAAAACAATGTAACAACGAAGATTTAGCAGTATCTGCAAAATAAAAAGTTTTTTTTAAAAAATGTTAACAAGCAAAACCAATAGATTTTTCCATATTTGAACCATATTACCGTATTTTTTGCTCTATAAGACTCACTTTTTCCCTCCTAAAAAGTAAGGGGAAATGTGTGTGCGTTTTATGGAGCGAATGCAGGCTGCGCAGCTATCCCAGAATCCAGAACAGGAAGAGGGATCGCTGCTTTTGCTGCGCAGCAATCCCTCTTGCTGTTCTGGCTTCTGAGATTCAGAATATTTTTTTTCTTGTTTTCCTCCTCCAAAAACTAGGTGCGTCTTATGGTCTGGTGGGTCTTATAGAGCGAAAAATACGATATGTTCTTTTTTCTGCTCTCTTGGAGGCGAGGCAGTGACCATTTTGTGTTAGGGCACCCTCATGGTGGCAGCTTTTTTGAGTTAGGCTACACCCTTGAAAGCAGCACCTTCTCAAAATTTCCAATGTGCCATCAGACCCAAAAGGTTGGCAACCACTGTATTACACAGCGGTACAGTGAACCTGTAGTGAAACTGCTTCCACTATGCAAAGTAATCTGGACTTTATAAATAATTATTCAGTTATCTATTTCCAAACTAATAAAATATTCAGTGCTTTGTTTATCACAGATGTTACACAATGAATTTTATGCCCAGGATACAGTGAAAATGTAATACACAACTGATGAGAAGTAGTGTATTTTATCAAGCAAAACACACCTCAAATGGTAACAATTTGAACAGAGGTTTGTTGCAGGAACTAAAAAAGCACAAGAGTCAGTGAGTATAGCTAAGTAAAATTGCCAAATAGTGGTTCTTAATATTTCAAATTGATGCTAAAGTCACTTTCTGTCTATTATTATTGTAATTTATAAAACCAACAAGCAGCAAAGCGTATTATAACAACTAAAGCTTCTGGAACGACAATTGACTCTTTAAAGAATGTAACCGTATTGTGACCCTCAATGTTATTAAAATTCCACTTATTAATCCTGTCTCATTGTCCCTTTGTTTTCATAACATTTTCATCAAGGATTAGGGAGATATTGTCAGGCTGGAAAAAGCTTACATTTTGTGCTGTGATTCAGAACAGCTGCCATTCTTGTTTGGATAACCCTTCATCCATATTCTTAACTTCACCCCTTGGTGCCTTGCAGCAAACTCACAGAATACACCTTTGTTTTACAAGCCTTCCTTTGTCCATTAGCAGCAGGAAATTAATACAAAAATCCACTCAACTGCTGTTTATTTAATTTCACTGGGTTTATTTTTTAACAAATATAATGCAATCAACACAAGCAAGACTCCAAACTGATCTGCCCCTTTTCATAATTGCATCTCTGCCTCTGAGAGAAAAGGCATTAAAGGTGGTTCCATAAGAAATTTAATGACAGCTAATAGCGCTTCACTCTTTCTTCCTGTGTCAGGGAAATGTGTGAGCAGGAAAATATTCTGCATTCCTAAATGTCAAAGATGTGTGTGTTTGTTTACATTCTGCTGAGGTTTTCTTGCCACACTCAAGTGGAAAAATCCACGCTAATACAATCTATTACATGCAATTTTGCATGCTTTTCATGATTCGACTCCCCAACCCCATCACAAATTTTTTGCTTTTAACGTATTTCCCATGTGAATACAATGGTGGGTGTTTGCAGGATTGAAATTGCAGTTGTGCCTCTTTCAAATGGACAGGTTCAACATTCAAAAACAAAAGTCATCAGCAAAAGACAAAAAGAAAGAAGCTGCTTTTAAGACAGCAAATAAACAGTTTCTATAGACGGGGTAAGAGCAAATGCCACTTAATACTAATCCACACTGATATAGATATAGATAATAAATAGCTGACTTGTGCAAATCCAAACAAAGAGATACTTGCTGGTGCTAATTCTTATTAAGATATTGCTGACACAGTTATACTATACCCAGGAGAGTGTGGGACTCAGAAAAATTCTCATACTTCAACCTGCTTGTGTTAATTATTGCCACCACCCTAGCAGGGGGTTCCACAGAGAGGTCTTTTATTTTGCTTATTGCTGAACATAATTACAAGGCTTACAAATTAATGTCATTCTCTTGGATTAGTACAGATAGCACCACACAAAAATTATGCAATATTTATCCTGCAGAAGACAGTAAACAACCCAAAGCCAAAGTAACACCTACCCCCAGCCCATGATATATACACACAATGTGTATCAGTGCAACTTGATAATCATAGTCCCCAGATTTGCAGATATTTTGAACAAATGAAACTGATCTGAAGAAAACATAACTTGAAAAAGAGACATCACACATATTTTTGTAAAGTAAGAAATATTTAATAATAATGAAAAACAGCCCATCTAAAAATCCAGGTAGAGCATCACTATGTAGCAAAATGAAAGTAATTGAAGTTTTGAGGTTATCACAGAAAATGAGCTCTCTCTCTCTTAACCACTCCTTAGCACCCAAAGGTACAGGATACCTGAAGAAGGACTTCCTTCTACAGATCTGTTTGTGGATGCCACTAACCGCTTTTACAAGGCTCTTCACTTTCAGAAGTATATTGCTATGCAGTAAGGGAGGGGCTGTGGTTCAAGATACACAAGCATCTTTGGCAGCCCAGATACAATTGAGCAGTAACTTAAACCTTGGCCAAGTGAAACCTTCTCATAATTCTCTTCTGCTCTGCTTCCTAGATAGGAACAAGCAACTCAGAGAGAGGGCTGGGAAGTCTTCTTTCGAAGATAAGCCTATAATTCTGCTCCTCTCCGTGTTGAAAAATGCAGGTGTGAAAAGCACATGAACTGCTGATAAGTAGAAGTAATGGTTTGTGTGGACATGAGCCTTACCATTCTGTTGACTCATTAATTGTTGGTTTGCTCCAGGCTCCACCATCTACTGTTGCAAAGCCCACATCATCATGGGAACTGGAAGATGATTGGTCTGAGAGATGTGGAGGTAGTACGGGTAATCTATCATCTTCTATAATGACCATGTCATCCTGCGGCATGTTGACTGTCGGAGATAGCTGGTATTTACCTGCACAAAATGGGAAGCGGAAGAGAACTAAACATACTGAGCACTCAACACAAACATTATGCTATTTGTCACAATTTACAAAGCAATTTACAAACCAAGAGCCATAAGGCATCTTCAAAAGGAACCTATTTATACTGTTGTAAGTCTTCACAGGTTGCAGACTACTTCATCAACAACCTTACCACAACTCAGAACAAAATGCCAGAAATACAGTCCCTTGATCCCTTATTAAAGATTGGTAGTGGTGGGAGGGTTGGAACTTACAGAGAGAAAAAAAGTTTTCATAAGGCCACCTAGTGAATTCATGTCAGAGGGAAAAAAACTGAACTAGGGACTTCCTCATTTGTAACTCAGTCTCTAAGTCTGCATGCTACAACACATTGGAGTGCAACTAGTCCCAGCTCCTGCCCACCTAGCACATCAAAGTGCAAGTAGATAAATAAGTACCATTCTGGCGAGAAGGTAAACGGCGTTTCTGTGTGCTGCTCTGGTTTCGCCAGAAGCGGCTTAGTTATGCTGGCCACATGACCCAGAAGCTGTCTGTGGACATACACCTGCTCCCTCGGCCTAAAGAGTGAGATGAATGTGCAAACCCAGAGTTGTCCGCGAGTGGACTTAATGCTCAGGGGTACCTTTACATTTACCTTTACAGAGATGAACTAAACAGAGATGGGGGAGGAGCTAGGTATTAATATGTGAGGCACAGACATCATATTCTGCATAATGGCTTGGTATGTTGAGTGACTGTGCATGCCATGTGAAGAGGCAAAGGGCGAGGTTCTGTTTTACTTTGTGGAAATGGATGAGAAATATATATACCCTCCAGGGGACCATATAAGACTCCCACCATTCTTAACCATTGGACACTGCTGGGTGGGACACATGACAACTGGAGTCTAACAACATATGGCGGTCAAAGGGTTTTCCATCCCTGTTCTATAGATTTCCATCTCTGTAGGGCATGGTGTCTCTATGGCAAAGCATCATCTGTATTCATTCCATATATATTCATTCAAAGAATAACATTGCTAGCCCTGGTCATTTCAGCTGCGAGAAATGAACAACTTAAAAATAGAGTCAGAGAGAGATCCAATTCTTTTTAAAAGTTTTTTTGGGGGGGTGGAGGGAGGCAGGGAAAGTTAGACGAAAAAGAACTCTACTACACGTAGACCCATCATTGTCAAACTGAAATGAATGTGTTCAAGTTTGCATAGCAGCTAATTCTTTGCCCAGCAAAAGCTTCTTTGATGGACAGGTTAATGTTGAGCCTAGTAATGCACTCCTCTCCAAACATAATGCCTACAAGATTGTTAACTCTGTGACTAATAATGTCTCCAAAGAGCTGAATGCGAAACAGTATAACCTTATGGCACTTTTTAGATGAAGCCTCCAAGGTTGAGAGGCAAAAGCAATTCAGTGGCATGTCTAAGTTTTCTCTGCACTTCTTAATATTTCAACAAGAATGAATGATGACATTTTAGTAGTTGCACTGAAATGTAAAAGAAAATACATTTATTTTACTGCAGCTGTGTGGGAGAGGAATGGGAGAGAGAAGCAGATGATCCTTCAGATTTATGCCAGATACAATGCACCAATGAAAAAAAATGGCTATTATTTCTAACTAGTAACATGCTGCATCAACAGCGCAAAGACCATGAGAAGTAATGGTACTACTCTATTCTGTTTTGTTCAGACTTCATCTGGAGTACCGTGTCCTTTGCTGGACACCACAGTTTAAGAAGGATATTAACAAACTGGAATGTGTCCAGGGGAGATTTGGAAAACAAAGTTCTGAGTTGGGTATGTCTAACTTGCAGAAGATATAATTAAGATGCTATATGACTTTCATCTTCAAATAGATGATGGAGTACATTGGTTACATATGCAACTACAGCTCCAGTTGACCCCAGCCATCATGGCCAACAATTAAGGATAATGGGAATTGTAGTCTAAGAGGGGCTACAATTCCCTATCCCTGCATTAGGCAAAAATCCTGATCATACAAGATGTTCGACAATAGAATAGATCCTCATTTGTTACAAGATTTTTAAGCAAATGCCACCAATCAGGGTTGCTGTAGCAATGGATTGCCTACAAAGGTCAAGCGGGTGAGCTTTGACATCTCTGATTCTATATTGTAGATGAGCAATAACTTGGTATAGCCATGTGTTGGATAAGGGAGATCCCAGTCACGAGCATCTTCAGCTGAGGTGTACCATAATTGGGAAAGACCTCTCCTTAAAACTCTGGAGTGCTACTGTACTACTCTGAGCAAAGTGAACTAGAAAACCAATAATACATGGAAACATCATATGTCAATAAGGCAATTTTCTGCGTTACAAGAATAAAAAGAAAATCAGCTATGGGCATAGATAGGCAACATAACAAGAACAGCGACCCTAACTGTTTGGTATAATGATGCACTTGGTACATAAGAGGGGGATTCCTCCCCCCACCATGACTGCTGGTTGTGTGGTCTCCTTACACTGAGGATCCATGAAGGGCCACGTCATACAAAGGATTAAAAACAAAGCTAAAGTTGACTGAACTCTCATAGGCTCTTCCGGCAATGCAATTTCCCATGGACCTTGTCTGCGTAAAGTGGTGGGGAAAACTATCCAACTAAATAACAACATATAATTCCCATAAGAAGGAAATGACCTTGCAAGACCTCAGCATACAGCCGCTTTCTATAAATACATATTGGCAAGTGGGACCGGTGGTCTCTGCTATATGCCTGTATTTTGGCTCGACTAGTAGTTATTATGGTATCTGTGCATTGGTTGTTCCATCTAATATGGATTAAGAGGGTATCTTTATCTAATTGTTGTCTACGCTGCTCTAGAATGTAGCATTTATACTGTATTTGTATTTAAAGGCAGGATAGAAATCAGTTAAACATAAAGTAGTCCAACATTCAGCCTAACACAGTGGCAAGATGTAGTGATTTTCATTTGATACCACAATTTAAAGCAACATAAGCTTTACAAAACTGTTCATTAATATAGAAGCAGTGTCAAAAAATGGACCCTTCAAAAAATATTTGAGACTTCTTACAGGAGCAGAGTTATACAATCCACGTGTATTGATTAAGCTTGAAATCGAATTACTACAGTTTGCTTAAAATATACTGAAGCACTAAATGCCGTCTTAACTACACACGCTCAACCTTTAATTGGTTGAGAGAAACTTTTCAATCCATTTTCCATATTTGTTTATGTCATTCTTCTTTACAAGCTCAGTTACTGCAGAAATTTGGAAAATAACTGGCAAATTTACACTACTGTGATTCAGTTGGTAAAAATATATCGATGCAAGTTTCGGCATGTGGCAATACCAAATGCTTTGGGGCTTGTTTTTCAAAAAAAATGTACTTGTTAACGTAGGAGTATGAAACACAAATCCAGGAAGGAATTCTATAATTAGGGGGAAATCCTTACTTTCTGAAAACATCGGAGGGATTGCTACAGAGAAGAAATCATTCTACAGTTACAGCTTAGGTAGCACTCCTTCATTATTGTGCAAGGAAATGTTCTAGGATTGTGTTATACCTGTGAAGCCTATGAAGCATCATGCCAATCTGTTAAATAATTTATGAGATTGCATCCAACGTTGTGCTAAGTAACTTGTTCCATTGATGAAAGGATTTATGCTTCCAGAACAGAACTTTCTCCCCTCTCGGATGTCCCCTTCCCCAGTTTTCAGTGTTTTCCCTCAAGCCCGTCAGAGTAACTTGGGGGAGGATGTGGAACATGCATGAAGGTAGCAGGAATAATTCTGCCCCCCCCCCCAATGAAGGCATAAATCCTTCCACTAATAGAACAAGGACATCGGATACCAACCTTGGTCGTTCACATTGATTACCACTGTTCAGAGCCTTCAGATAGGTAAGGCATATTTGTTCACAAAACTGCTAGGAGGATTCCAAGGAACAAAGTAAACTCCAAGGTTCCCTCCATCAAAAATAAAATAAAAATCAGGGACACTCAGATATAGTCCTTTTTCAGGACTATAGTGTAGCAGCCCAAGAAAACATGGAGATATCATATCTGAGGTGTCTACATCTCTAACCGTGAATCTATGTGTTTCACTTAAGGTTTGATGCAGATGTGGGCAACTGCTAGGTTTTATGCTTCAAACAATGTGACTCGGCCATTGCTTCTTGGGGAAAGGCTTAGTGCTAGAACATCTCCTTTGTTAGCAGAAGGCCCCATGTTCAATCCCAGACACATCCTAGTCTGAAATCCTGCAGAACCACTGCCAAAACTGTGGGGGCAATACTGAGACATATGGACCAAGGATCTGACTCAGCATAAGGCAGCTTTGTAGGTTCTTTGTTCCAGAATTTTTACCAAAATAAAATGTACATTGTCTTGTCCCATAATCCTATGTGCAATCTGACACCTGCAGCACCTTGCAAAGATAAATCCAATCCAGCCTACATTCTCCATCAAAGCAAAGTCTAAATGTAGGACTTGGGGAAAAGAAAAGGAACATGTGGCCCTTCAGATGCTGTTGGATTCCAGCTCCCATCACTATGATCAAATGTCAGTGATGAGGAGAGTTGCACTCCAGTAACATCTGGAGGGTCACAGGTTCTCTAGCCTTGCCTTAGGGCTGTAACATCAAGACATGTAATATTGTTATAACCCTGCCCCGAGCATTTATGGTGAAGGGCAGGTTAGAAATCTTATCAATAAATTAGTTTTAGGGATGCTCTGGGCCCACACTGTACACCCAAGCATTTCTCCAGGCAGGTTTATAACAGTGGTACCACCAGCAAACTAGCAGGCAGGGAGCAAGCAACTTTGAATGGAAAAAGGATGCAGCCACGAGACTTCTCAGCCTTGCCCTGATATAATTTCCCTGTTAACCTAGCACCAGGCTGGCTTGCTGCTTGTGATGTGAGAACAAAAGCATCCAAGGCAGGAAACTGCTACAAGCTATTTTACTTGCATCCGGAGCTCCATGCAGACGGAGAGACTGATACAAGGATTCCATGAATAAGCCTAGAATTCTGTGCTTCCAAGTTCTTACCTGAAGACATGATATATCAATCTTGACTCTTGATTGGAGTTTGGATTGAAGAGTACTTAAGAACCCTATATCTGTTTCCTTGCATGCCATAAATAAGAACAGTGGGATATAAATGTATTACACAAACCTAAAGAATGTAGAGGGCCCCTGTCTTCCCTAGGTCCCAATGTTTTCCTAAAAAGCCATGACAGTTTTAAACTTGGGAGAAAATAATAATATCCTGCCCATCTTGCTTACAACATAATAAAAACAACAACATAAATAAAAACACAACAAAGCATCAAACACTACAAAACAAAGTATTTTATACAAGCAACAAACAAACCAATAAATCAACAAAAAACAATAATAACAATAATAAACAGTTTACAGTTATACCCAAATTAAAACATCCTCCAACTCCAACTAAACATTTAGCCAACATCAACCCAACAAAAACAAAACAGGAACCAAAATTAGAACCATTTAAAACATTTTAACCAGTTGCTTCAACCCAAGAGTTGTTCCAGCAATGTCCCTCCGGCCTCCCAGGAGCCTCTTTTAGGAAGGACACAAAGTGGCTTCAAATCAGTGTGAAGGTAAGTACAAATATGCATCCATAAATACAAGGGAATAATGTAAAAATGAAATTAAAACAACAGTGACAATGTAAATTTAGAAAATGTACTGTGTATTTTGGGTCTATGGACCGCAATAAAGTTTTTTTTGTGTCTGTGTAAATAAAAATACAGATCTCTCCCCGCACCCCTCACATCACCATAATCAGTTGCTCTAATAAATACACTGGGAAATTGATTCAAAAATGACCTAGAGAAGCTTAGTCTTTCAGATTGGCCACAAAGAAGGAAATTTGTATTTTCAAAACTTGCCGGGCCTTAATAAACTCAAGCACTTTTAAGAAGCATCTTCTCCATTTGGCTTGTTGCTAATGAATACATTCCATGTGGGAAAGTGATTAAGAAACACTGAATTCATCCACAGAAAACTAATGGCACATTTCATATGGCTTTAAGAAGGAATGAAGGCTAACCCATATCCCTGCTGCCTTTACCCCATGGGAGGAGACAGGATAAGCAAAAGGGAAACATGGCAGTATTAAAATCCAAAATAAGATCCTGCACTTTGGCTTCTTGTTTATTTGCTTGAAGTCATATATGCATGTGATTCAGAGTGCAGGAATGAAGCTTTCAAATATGTAAGTGGGAAGAGCTCACTTACACTTCTTGTGCATACTAACCATTTAATCTATTTAACCTTCATACCAGTGGGACTCCTATGGCACTTCAATTTGAAAAGGGAATTCATTTTCTAAAGTTAAACAATGAAATTAGAAATAGATACACCACTGCTGTGGGCACTCAAAAAAGGATTTCCAAAATCAATCTATGGATGCCCATAACAACTCTGTCAATGCAAGAAAAATGACATTTTAACATCTGTGTTTCAGTTTCAGAGCTGCAGATGAATCTACCAATAAACGTATTTCAACATGGCAGGTTTTACATGTTTTTAAACATTTTGAAATGGTTTAAAATCTGAATAAACTAAATCTCAGTCTGAGCTGCTTGGAAAACCCAGCCAATCCTGTGACAAAGTAAGTCTTTATTAACTGAATCTGTTGGGGGGGGGGGTGACTTGCTACAGAGCAAGTACTAATAACCTCATTATCCACTGGGGGCCATGAAGAGAGTTGACTACTGAATTCAAACAAAGGATGCATAAAATTAAACCTATGGCATGTAAAGCAGAAAAGCAAAAAGGTCCCCAAACAAACGTCATACTAAGCACAAATTGGATAAGGTTCACATGAGCTTATCTGGTTTCTGTGCGGGAACTTAAATAGGAGGTAAAATCAATGCGGAAACTTAACTGATACATCCTTAATCATAACATTCATTGACTTTACATTTAATGAAGCTGCACTAGGCAGGCCCTCATAGACTGGCATAAAGCATGTCTCTCCACCTCAGACAGAGTAAAACGTTTTAAAATGTTCCTGTGGCTGCCACCTGCTCTGTGATCCGAGACTTATTATATCAATTTATTGACTCGCATTAAGAAGCCTGTATGTCGAACTTGGGAGAAAGGGGAAAGGCATAAATTGGTCACTATAATTTTCAAGCTCCATGCTGTCCACATACATAATGCATCAACCACCTCTTTGTAAACCTAGAAAAATAGATGATCCCCAAGACATAATTAGCCAAGTCTGCTTGACTTACCCATTATCCTACTCAGGGCAGCATTCCTGGTGGGCGATTCGCTGAGGCCCTCTATCCCGCTGTACAATGAATGGGAAATCCTACGCTCCCTGTCATCCAGTATTGTTTCAATAGGCAGTTCTGGCCCTGGTGGACTCCCAGGTGATTCCAACTGTATGGAAAGGGGAGAAATAACAGTGCTGAAGGTCCATTTAACAGCATGGGAGAACAATAACAACTTGCTCTAGGCCTGGTCCTGGCTGGGCACCAAATGAGCTAGAACTCTTCACCCTGGACCACAATAATTTGCAATGACAGTGTTGCTTAATGACCAACTTTCTGTGCCACTTCACACTGTACCTCCTATGGAGCCTTGTCAGACTCCATCCCTTTTCAGCAGGAAACATGCAAAGACAAAGCACCATGTTTTGGTTTATCTGTACTGCACATATCCTTGAGCAAGCAAGCAACCTCGTATGTTTCAAAATTATCTGGCAGATGGCCTGGACCTCTTTCGCAGACTGACAGCTTGTCAGGACAGGAACCATCAGAGCAGTTGTGGAGAGGTGCAGAAACAAAATAAAAAAGGATTTAACAAAAAAACCCCACTCCATTTGGTATGTGATTTCTAACCACATTCTAAAATTGGAACCATTTGCTTTCATATGCAATCATTACACAATTTCCCCAACTCCACTCAACCCAGAAAGCCCAAAGCCATAAATATGAACATGCACAAATAAATAACCTGCATATTTAGAACTGAACTCTGATCTGGAATTAACATTATTTTTGCACAGATTGCAATTAGGAACATCGCTTGCATTTGGTGGTAGCAGGGAGACAGGTTCTGCATATGCACTCAAGTGATTCTGACCCTAAGGGTAAGAGGCTTCATCTTTTCAGGGTCTAGGCAAAATCTCATCAGCTTCACTACACATGAATTTTGTCCCACTTTTTAAAGCCCCCTGCAGGCACAGTAGTGGCTTTCAAAGGCCCTTGCACCCAGCAGGGTGCCACAAATCAGCATGCTATGAAGAGTCAGAAGTTGTAAGAAGGAGAGCAATATTTATGCTTGGTATCATGTAGCAAAAGGAAGGCGATAAAGTGGCTTCTCCCTCTGTTTTCCCTTTTCAGCTGCCTACATATGCCACACACAAAGGACCAGTGCAGAGGGAAGATTTTAGATCTCTTAACCAATATTTTAATTCTAACTCATTTGTACTACCTGGTGACACAACGCAAACTATCCATTAACCATTGCAAATCTGCACCTGGCCAGTGTTATTTATGTTTGGTGCTATCTTTCTATTAAAAAAAGGTGCCAGAATTCACCCTTGTTCTCTTATAATGGCACCTGAGAGGTGCCGGAACTGAGTTCCAGTGAGTTCTGGCTGAAAAAAAGCCCTGGATATGCTCAATGTGGGGCTACTCTTACAAAGCATCCAGAAACCTTGCTTCAAAATGCTGGCACCAAATTGTTGTCTGGGACTAGAACATATTATATTGGTCCTGCATATTACTTTGGCCCTTAGTAATTGTAATTGGCTACCTGTTCATTTTCATGCTCGATTCAAGGTGCTGGTTCTTACCTTTAAAGTCCTGAGAAGTTTGGGATCTATTTACTTGAAGGACCGCATCTTCCCTGAATCCAATCAACATAGGAAACTGCCTTGCCCCATTATCTACCTACTGCCAGGCAGTGGCTCTCCAAAGTTACAGGAAGGAAATGGTGGAGATTAAATCCGGGACTCTCTGCAAATAACGGGCTCTACTGAAGGCCCTTAAACATCCTGCTTGGGTTCCCCCACTTACTTAGATACGCCACATAAGGAATGGGTCCTTCTCAGTTGTGGCACTCACACTGTGGAATGCCCTCTCCATGGGAGTCTGACTGGGCCCTTCTTTATTTTCATGCTGCTGCCTTTATAAGACCTTCTTGTTTGAGGAATCCCTAAGGGGAGGCTGCCTGGGCTGTTCTTCCTGGCCCCCACTTGTTGCTATGACAGGAGTGGGGGAAGGGGGAAGGCACTCCTCTTCTTCCAAAGTGTTTTTGGAGCTGCTCTCTTTGATCTGTTTTAATGGTACTTCACTGACATCTTGATCATTTGTCTGTTGTAAGCAATTTTTATCTACTATTAGATGCTTTGATTTAGTTTTTCTCTGGAAAAGGAATTTTAGCAAGCATTCTTAACTCACAATGTTTCATCACATACTTAAGGATATTAAATACAGATTAATTATCCCTCCTTAAGATCCTCTATTCACCTAAACAGCCACGGGTGGTAAAATCAAGATGGTCGGTTCCCACTATTTCTATGCATGCTAATAGATAAAGTTGGGATTCTAATCCGCTTCAGTGAGTGAGACTGGACTCAAGGGGTAGCAACTTCTAATTAATGTGAACTACAAAGGTCTGACCTTGTGCATGTGGTATTTACAGGATAGATCTCTGCAATCGACCCAAAGGCATTGTGTCATGTTATTTAGGGGATCCCATAGTACTAGTATGATGGATACAGGAGGGATTTGTAAAACTTGCAGTACTTCAAAGTGGGTGAAGCATAATCAGAGGAGAGACTGTATAAAGTATTATTTCTGTTCAAAGCTATCGTCTTTTTAATATAAATGAGATATTTAATGAAGTTCTGAATTGTAGCCTTATCTTTCCCAGTTTGATCAGCACTAGGGAGATTTACTGCATAGAAGGGTCAACACAATTACCATTGGAGGCACGTCAGGCTGCAGGAGAATAATAAACTTGCCATGCAAGTGAATTAGGCTCAATAAGGTTTAAATTGTGAATCGGGGATTTGTTTTATTCAGGTTCCCCCCCTCCTAAAATTGCAGATTACTACTGACAGTTCCACTGAAAAGTAAATTAAACAATATTCAAAGCCTCTGATGTAACGGAATCAAAGGCAAATTTAAGAAGAATAAAAATGTTAAAATTCTGAAATGCTATTAAAAAGGAAAGAGAAAGAGATACTATCCAGGGACTGAAAGTTGCATGCCAAGGGTATTCGCACAAATGAACTGTACTTTGTTTTAACTTTCTTCAAACAAAGGGTGAAAATTACCCTAAATGACTAACATGACTTATTTTCCCAGGGAGATAGGACTGTATCTTCAAGTTTATATAACAAATGTCTAGTTCTTTATTGAACCACATAATATAACCATTTCTCAAGGGACAATGCATATCTAAACACTATCTAGCTCTGAGTAGATTTCCCCCCTCTATTCTTTTCAAAAAGAGGCACAGAGAAAGAGGCAGCTTAGGAACCTAGGGAGAGGAATAGGCATTCGCTCCAGGTGAACTGGTAAGCAGCAGCTTACAGAGAGGGGTAAACAACAGCACTGTTGCTTAATGGCTGCACTCTGAAAAGAGTGCTGGCATGTCTTACCACTTTCATGGGAAAAAGACTTTATTCAGTGACAAATTAGCATATCAAAAGCCAGATTTAAATCAAGACATCAACAGTCAGCCACACAAATATTTAACTAAAGATACAATGCCTTTTATAAACTTGCAAAACAACAACAACAACCCAACAAAAGTTTTTTTTGTAAAAGGGGAGGAGAAGATTGCACAGAAGCCCTTTTTAAAAACACTTTTGTTGGTTCTTCTGCAAGAAGGTTTGCATAAAGAAAATGTGTCAAAGCAAGGGCAAGTTTTGCTGACGGGAAGAGAACAGAAAGGGGTGGGAAAGGTGCAGAACCAAGGTCTATTCTGTCATTTATCTCAGCCTTTGCCCAAGCACTGGCTGGGAATGATGGGAGTTGTAGTCCAGAACATATGGGAGCGCCCAGGCTGCTTTATCTACTATGACAACTTTATGCCTGGGCCTCAGACCATCAGACCTTACTTTGTGTTCACAGTGGTTAATGGCATGAGCTATGAGTCCAATGTCTCCAGTTCAAATCTCAGCACACCGAAGAACTTGCAATGTGGCCATGGTATGGATCTCTCTCCATCCCCACATCCCACGCACCTCTACAACATGATGTTACAGATTTGAGTTTAGGGGTGCAAAGGCACCCATAACTGCTAGAATTAGTGAATGTTAGAAATTAGTAAAATGGTAGGAGCCATTGAAGGGAAGATGCAAAGCAGTGCAAAAATATAGGCTAAGCTCTCTTTCCAGGCCAGGACAGAAGAAGCTGTTAAGCATGACAAAAGGCATTGATGGCCCATCACAGCGAAATCCTTGAGACTGCATCAAAGGAGGTTGCCAATGTTAAGCTGAGAGATGACATAGGTTACAGGAAAATGGTCATCTTTTAAAACTAGGCTTGGAATAGCAGGTAGGAGTGGGGTTAGCGGACAGGAGGGGGGAGGTGTCTGGCAAGGGCGTTCTGGGAAGGAAAAGCAGGAAATAGGTAGAACTCCATGCAGGGGCTGAAGGGCAGACCATCTTGATGGGCTAGTGAAGGCAGGCTGGGACAGAGACACAGAGATATACAGTAGTGGAATCCAAAGCTGCACTGCTGTGAGGAACAAGCCCCTTTTGAGACCTGAATGCTGTAAACGGTGCACTTCCTGCATCGAAAGCTTCTGGTGCAAATATGTGTGGAATAAACCATATTTATTAAGAACTTGATGCCCAACAGAAACATAACCCTGGAACCTTGCTACTGCTTGGCAGAGACTGGGTATGGTGGGCAACTTTCGTAACAATATATTTAAATCCAATCTTGCATGGATATGTATGAAATACATATTACTGAGATATGTATGAAAACATTAGATTCATGTTATTTATCTACCCTGGCATCGTATGTGGTGGATAGCTGCTCATGATGGGAAAGAATCTCTCAGGCAAGGCAAGGCTCCAGCCTAAGCAACCATCTCTCCAAACACCCATGACACAACTTCCTCTACTGTGAAGACATCTGCTTCAAGTAGGATAGACTTCCCTGTTAGACAAGGCATATGCATGCTAATTACAAACCAAGGGAGTAGCTTAGGCAGGAAGGGAGGGGATGGGGACAAGGTGGTCTAGTGGCTCCTGAACTTTGCTTTGAGGTCTGTTTCATGTAGCAGAGACAAACAGGGCTGTGGAATATACACCATCACCTGAAATGTTCCCTGTTCCCCATGCAGACAGAAATGTTGAGATGGGAGAACATGAGAAGAGTCTTGCTCACAGAGTCAGACCAAAGGCCCATCTAATCCACCATCCAGTGATTACCCACCTGCTTAACCCCAGCATCATTCCAGACAGCCCTCTTGGGATTTTTAAGATACTTCCAAAACACCAACAACAACAATGTTCGGTGCTCAACTTTTAATTGCATTTATAAAACTTTTATGGCACTTTTAAGCATGCACTCCTTCCTTACTGTCCACAAGTTATTCAGCAGTTATTTTCTTAATGTCATACATGTGTCTACAGTCAAAACAGGTGGGGGTTCGGCTGAGTTAAAATAAAAAGGGTGCCCATTGTTCCCTAATCTCTTTCAAGAATAGAATGACATCTGGCAACAAAACAAAGGTTTATCACAGCGTCACTGTTAGTCGCTGGTCAGAAGCTGTAATGTTATTGCACAAATCAGTCATGAGCAGGAAAGCAGCCCACACTAAAACAGGCACTTTTGTCCTTATGCAGACAGGGCCATGTTTTAAATAAGAAATGGGACTTTGCCACATGGTCCTTCATCATCTAGATAAGAACAAGCTGCTCGATAAATACTAGGTACTTGATAAATACTACCTGCTCTAACCAGAACTTGTTCGTTCCTTATCTAACAAATGATAAAGGGACAGTTAAATGACCACTGGCATTTCAACAATAGAATTGCCAGGTGGTGTATTAATAAAGTAGGGGGAAATGACCATCTAAAAAAAGTGTTGCCATAACAGTACATGGTAACATTAAGTTTTCCTCTCATCACTACTTTGATTGTCATCTTTCTAGGGTTGTCATGAAGGTAGGTAATGAACATTGGGAAGCAGGGAATGTTTGGTTTTGGAGGATTCAGAACAGACACTCAAAAACCGAAGAGAAAGAGAAGCAGGTCCCTCTGCCAAATTTGAAGACCCTGTACCCTTTCACAAGAAGCATGGCCAAATGCACGCACGCACGCACGCATACACACACACACACACACACACACACACACTACCCTTTAATTAAACCTTTTTACTGTTTCACTCAAATAATTGTAAAAAAAATAAAAATAAAATTCAGGTCAACTGAAGTAGAGCCCAGTCTTTCAGTGGCCACTGAGGTCTAAAATACGATGCCACTGAAAGGCTTGTACTACTCTTTAAAACCTTTTTTTAAAAAGAAGTAGTCTGGCAATTTAGGAGTATTTAAAATGAATACAGTCTCTATGGCCCAATATGCTAACAGTCACATTTTAACTTCTTTTTTATTACAAGACAATGTACAAAACTCCAATTTAAATCCCAGAACACATTAGTCTGAAGTACTATCATTATTCTAACAGCCAAAGAAAAAAGAGGCCTCTGGGTTAAAAACAGAAAAGGGAATTTTTCAACTTATTACCAGCTACAATGATTTCTCCAATCAAAATTCCACCTCCAGCAACACCTCTCTGAACATCCCTCATGATTCAAATGTAGACTTACAAAGTTATAAATCTTTGGAATCGGATGTAGAAAACAATTATGAGGGTGAACAAGTTGAACATAACCTTTCACATTGTGTTATAGCTGTGATGCCTTGATAAGCTTCGCAACCAATACTGTTTTCCAGCCCTAACACAAACCAGTGACATGCTGAATGGGAGAGGTAGCCATTTCAACAACAGAGATCTGGGGGATTTATGCAACCACTTCTGAAAGAGAAACATATTTTAATTTTCCCAGACAAAAGCTTGGAGAAAAGCAAGGCAGACATTGTCTATCCCCTAATATTAAGCTCTAACAGAAGGCAGCTTGTGCAGTGATACACAAGGCTATTTCTCAATGTGCTTAACTCCGCTACACATTTTATTTATAGGCCCTGAGACTTTCTGGCGTCTACCTTGTTTGCCTGGGCCAAAGTTCAACACACTTGTTTAAAACATGCTTTATTGAGGCCATGCACTGGAATAAGTGGAAGCTGAGCAACAACCTGCCAGCTACATGTTTCCTAGAGTATGTGACATTAAATCTGTATTTATGCTTATTGTCCTGAGCACTAACAGTACAATAGTGTATATACATAAGTTTTTATCCTGAGGGTGTACAATAATGCAAACACACACACCAGGTTCTGAATTTTGGCTTTGCCTGAATTGTACCCAGTCTTAACAAGAAAGATTCTACAGTGCCAGATTCAGGGTTTTGCAGAAACAGCAGTGTTTTTACAACATTTAAATATATGTATGCAAATATATGTGTCAGGGAACTGACATCGGAGCCAGAAGTGGAGGCAGGGCTCCCAAGCGATGCCGGAGAAGGGCCAAGCAGGGAGAGAGGGGACTCAGCAGCTGGGGAAGGAAATCAGCGTAACACCAGGGATAAAGGGGGGCGGATGGGGGAATCGAAGAGAGGGCTCCAGGACTCTTCGCCGGAGACCAGTGGGGAGAGCACAGGTCCTCCGCTACCCACACCCACCCTGCGCAGAAGACTTCCGTGCAGGGAAAGTAGGCGTAGACTTGGTGTCAAAGAACTTCTTTGCTGGAGCAAGTTCAAGAAACGCCCACTGACGGATTCTGCTAGCGACTGAACAGCCACAAAGTGAAGGGCTGTCCAGCCAGGAAAGGTTTAACCAGGCTACCTAGCCAGGAGTGGTGGCAACTTACGCACGAGCAACCCCATATAACCATTGCAGTATGTATATGCACTTTATCTATGCTTCTTTGCCCCAGAGATCCTAGGGCCAGACCCAGTTGCAACTTGAAAGCTGCACAACACCTAGTGAAACATAATGTAAAGAAGTCTGCTAGTTCCTTCCATGCTACAACTAAAGACTGTGACTCCATGCTTAAGATCCAGCCTGATTAATAGTTTTGGAGAACTCAAAAGCTTTTTTCCCTGTTCTGCACCATTTGGTTGGTCCAAATGGTATTGGTAGGGTGTGGAATCTGGATTTTCCCTCATAAATCAACAGCTTCATTTGCTTTTTATAACTACACATGTCTTTATATAATGTTTTTTACTCAGTGTTTACCAAGGAGCCTATTTGGAGTACATGTCAGTAGCATGGAAAAGCAAAAATACAGTTCTGCTCAAAAAAACGACGGTTGAAAAAGTTCTCAAGAATACAGGATGGTGTTACAGCCCTGATATCTTGAACTTCTTCAAATTTTCTGATGCATTTTCATCTCAATGTATCAAATAAATGGGATGTATCAAAATAGGTATTCAAAAAGTAGTTTGGGGTAAAATAAGTTTAGAAATGTGTCTACCAAGATTAAACACATATTTAAATTTATATTTTGTGATAAACTATGGACTTGGCTACACTGGTAAAGAAAAAATGATTTATATGTGTTGTATATGCGATAAAACATTGTGCCACCAGAGTCCCGTTTTTCTCTACCTTTTTTCCCTGTTTAAATTTACAACACATTTAACTCAAACGCTTCTTTGATGTGCCTAGATCCAGGCTGTTAAACAGGAATTTTGTACAGTTTCTGTTTTTATTTTAGAGTCACATATTATTGCAGAAATGGAATGGATCAGAGCCATCAAAGGTGTCAGAACCACATCAGGAATGGTAAGCTCTGTTTTCATACCACAGTACATGTGTGGTACAGATCTCCCCCTCCCTTAAAATAGATATATTCCTGCATCCAAACTTTTTTTCTTAGCAGAGGGGGCTTCAAACAGAATGATTTTCTAAGTACTTAAACTATGGAACAAAGGGTGAGAACTCTTTAATGAAATTCACAAGCCCCAAATCCACTCAGTTTTAGCCAAACAACACCTTTCCATAACTTTTTAAACATTAGATAAGGTGGCCAGCCCACCTCTGCTTCTCAAGGCAAAATGGCTTACAGAAATATAACCTTAAAAAAAACTTTTTTAAAAAATTACAAAAAGTGAGAATAAATGAGATTCACAATAGAAACAACATAATATTCCAACCTCCATCCAGCTAGCGCAAAGGCCAATCAAAGGAAATGAGTCTCTCCCAAAAGGCCTGAAGTGTATCTGCCTGTTGAAGCTCTACTGGGAAAGAGTTCCAAAGGCTCTGCAGAAAAGGCCCTCTCCCCCATGATACCCCACCTCACAGACCTAGGAGATAGACACACTGAGAGGGCCTCCAACTGGGATTTCAGAGTGTGGGTGGGATGGTTCAGCAGTATGTGGCCTGTCGGATTACTTGGGCTTAGACTGGTTAGGACTTTAAAGGTTAAAAAGCAGCACTTTCAGTTGGACCGAAAAACATACTGGAAGCCAGAGTAGCTGGTATAATACAAGTGCTATTGAAGCTATACAGATTTCAATATTAATTACATTGGGGTATGTATGAAGAAAAGGTCCCTGTGAAACATGACCAAATTTATTTTATTTGTTTCTATGCCATCGTGATCCCAATTACTTACAGATACTGGAGTGCAATTATATTATGGTATATTATACCATAATCAGATAATTATACTTCTAAGAATGGGCTTTTCCATGTTTCCTCCTATCGTATAATTTCCCTATGAAACAAAATCTTATCGGTGATAAAAGGCACACAGCTCTTACCTCATTGCACTTGCTTATTCGCCTTGCTACAATGAGCTGAATCATTCCACGCTTGTTTCCCTCTGTGGACATGGACCTTCGCAGGGTTTCCATGGCATCTTGGTTCGTTTTGCCCAATAACGATTCTCCATTTACTGCTATTAGCTGATCATTCACTCGGAGTCTTCCATCCTGGCAAGGGAATAATGTTCACGTTAGGAAAAAATAAAGGACCTTTCCAGCATCTTTTAGCTAATCTTAATCCTGAGAGTTTATGGTTAAGCGAACACAACTATAATGACTTTTGAAGAAATCACTACAGACATATCGCTCCCAATTATATACATATTTGAACTTCACATCATTATCATAATCTGTTTATGTAAACAGCATACTAAGTGAAATGTGCTTTTAAGAGTTGTTCCCGTCTTTCCTCCCTGAGCCCTTGAAAGTAATCCCCAAGCCATACTAGTTACAATAAAATTATACAGCATTGGTAACATAGCTCCACTGAACATTGGGACCTTCCTCTCTTCATCTTACAACATTCAATATTCTTATGAGATGGTGGCATCGTGCATTTATATGTGAATAATCCCATCTATAACAGAGTCCAAGGATCTAGTTACAGGTAGGTAGCCGTGTTGGTCTACCATAGTTGAAACAAAATAAAAAAGAATTCCTTCCAGTAGCACCTTAGTTAGAGACCAACTAAGTTTGTTATTGGTATTGGCTATTTGTTATTGGCATGCACACGGAAGCTCATACCAATAACAAACTTAGTTGATCTCTAAGGTGCTACTGGAAGGAATTCTTTTTTTTATTTAGAGTCCAAGGAGTATGTCATCACTTTTGGCTCCTCTGTCCCTGAGGCCAGAAAAGGCCAAAAGAGAGCTTTCTCCTTGGCCTCACTATGAACTTCTTTTCCAATTTGGTGTCTTCCATGGTTTGAAAGCAAATGCAATTCATGTGAGGAAGGGCTGTGAGCATCTGCTTTGGATGCAGGAGGATCCAAGTTCAATCCTTAGCATCTCCAGGAAGGCCTGGGGATGTCTTCTGTCTGAACCTCTGGAGAGCTGCTGCAAATCAGTGTGGACAATACTGAGCTTGAAGGACCAATGGTCTAACTCCATATAAGGCAACACCATGCGTTCCTATAAGAGCAAAACACTTGTTGGTCTCTCTAGTCTTGGCAAAAAGGAGAGGGTACTCACTTTGCTGCCATACGCCCGACTCGTATCATTCCTTCCCACCTCTTTCAGGTCTATTGTGTAACTAGCTGGGTGCTACAGGCAATGACCACTCTATGGTTCAGATAGGTTTTGCTGCTAAATCTGCATCGTCAGACAGAAGACCTCCAAAAATACTGAACCCAGGATTGTAGATGTTCCTCCTGATTGGGCCACAGGAGTCCTAGGAAACTTGTTGAGGAGCAGGGCTGGTCGGCTGCAAAATCTCCCATTGACCACACCATTGTTCTGCTGAACATTTTATAAGTAGGCAGGTCTGGAACTTTGCACATAAAAGAATAATGTTTTATTTTCTTTAATAGTGTCCTGCTGTTTCATTGGTGATCAAGGTGGAAACAGTAGATGTTCCGTAGCAATAAAATATAAAATGATGAAATATACTTATGATTCAAAGGAAAAATCAGGAAAGAATTGGAAAACATGTTAAAGAAAATAAATAATGGAAAGTTACCAGGTCTTTTAAAAATGCTAATTATTTATCCACTTACCTTAGAAGCTGCTCCACCATTAATAATGGATTTGACAAAGATGCCCAGGTCTGCATGGTTCTCTTTTGACCGGTTACCTTTCACACTAACACCAAGCCCAGCTGATCCAGAATCATTAAGGGGAACTTCAAAGGTGAGGAATTCCCTGGTGCCATCAGGGGTAAGGACAAGATCTTCTTCTTCTGCTTTCTGTCAGGAAAAGATTAGCCATGGCATTATTTAAAAGCATTTCTTCTTTGTAATTATCTTCTAACTACAGCTATTAATTTTTCTTAAACATGTAAGAACTACAATACCATGAACATTCCTATTGAAATTCTTCTATGCAGAAATCTGTGATAATAGTGCAACACCTTCAAATAATAATTCCTAGTAACAGTTGTTGTGCATGTGTGCACGTGTGTGTGTGTGAGAGAGAGAGGGAGAGAGAGAGAGGGAGAGAGAGAGAATGAGAAAAAGGGAGAAAGAATGTGTGTATGCATTCTGAATTAATACAATACGATACTGTCTGAATTAATACAAATTTGAACCATTCCATTTCCAAACAGGAAATAATTATTGGCGGCATGAAAAACCAACACATTTTCTGTTGCAAGTTCATTTGCCCTTCCAAATAATGACTTTTGAATATTTATGTATTCTGAGCAGCAAGAAGGATACAAACAGCAGGCAAATAGATAAATACCCATTAGTCATGTGCTCCATTTTTCTTTTGCAGTTGGGATTATTAATAATGTTCCAAGAAACGTCATATAAAACATTACAGATGAGATCAGGTAACGGTAAGCCTCTTTGCTCTTGGGTGCCAGAAAAGTCATATGGGGCACAGCTGTGAATACTAAAAAAAAAAATCTTCGACATTTCACATCTGTTCTACTTCCACACTCCTACCTTTGTTGCTCACAGTAAACTGCCTGACTCCAAATAAATAGCAATGATGGTGGCTTGCTGACATAAAAAGAGTGAGTGGTTGATGCTTAGTAGAATTCAGAGATAGAAATAAAATAAGTTGTTGTTTTTGCTAGATTAAAATTAAAACTATATCTTTTGTGATTATAAAATTGCTTGGTCACTTGTGGTAACCATTTGCTTTAGGTATGCTGCTCTAACTACTGGAAGCTTCGTCTCCTGCTAGAAGATGGAGACAGAGTGTAGATTCAGACTTCATAATGTTACCCATATTTATTGAGTATAGTGTGCCTTGTGGGAGATTTTTCCGTCAAACCCAACCATGCACAACCATGCTAGTAAGTAGATGAAGGACCACAAAGGAGTACATTTCTAGAGAAGCTGTGAAGGGGAGGGGTAATACCTCTGATGGGGGACATGTTGTGCTTTGTAGTTTGTCCACCTTTGGTCCCCACCCTGCACTCAGCTCTCACCTGTGGCTCCTAGAAACTGTCTGCATGCAACAGTAGCCACACCCTAGGAACAGCTTCGACTGGCCAGTTAAACCAGGTGAGGATAACCTTTGGGTCTCAAACCCTTGGTGAGTTAGGGACCTCCCCCAAACACAAAGACAGGCTCTGGCAGATTGAGCAGACTAGACCAATAGTGGATCCAACGGTCAAGAAGGAGGATTCTGCGTGTGCTGTAGAGGGAAGTGATGGGCAAACAGGGCTTGTCAGACTGGGAAGGTAGCCCATCTAGCAGAAGGAAAACTCTGAACATAAACCTGTGCTGCCTTGTGGGATATCTTCAGGAGAATAAAGTAAACCCTATACAAATCCAGAGTGGAGTCCTAAGATAGTTGAATAGTTCCTTGTACACATCTTTCTGGCCAAGCTGGTACCAAACATATTGTTCTGCTTTCCTCTGGACCACATCAGCAAGGCTGAGACAGGGGTCTTGTTGTCTGAGTAGCCCAGGACCTCCATATACACAGCCCAGGCTTGCGCCCCAGGGAGGTCACTTTGGTGCTGCTAATGCAGAGGTTTGACATCACCTCCAGATGTGCACTCTATTGTCTCAAGACAGACAGATGCCAACAACAATACTGGGTCATTCAAAGATCTAACAACCTATATTTCCTATGTTTTGCAAATGCTGCATATATCTCTGTTTTAAACTCTGCTGTGGGCTTTAAGGGCTACTGAGTGAGTCAAGCCCCATGCACTTTTTGAATTCAGACAGTCAGTCATTTTTCTTTTGCAGTTTCCCACACATGTGGGACTTCAGAATTAACTAGTACTCCCCAGTTATTTCCCAATACGTCTTTCTGGGGAGCAGAAGAAGAAATAGTACACTAAGAGTAGCAGCATCCACAATACTTAATGACAACAGCAAATCTCTAAAGAATAGAATAGTGATGGGGGCGGGGAACCTAATCTCAATTTGGAACTGAATCAGCACTTAAGAGTATAATCAAAGAACTCCCAACAAATATTCATTTCCCCTGCAAGTTGGATAAAACATGTCTGGCCACAAAGTCCTTCATTAACAATAAGTAGGTGCCCATAGTCCTAATGCAATTGTCATTCATACATCATACAAGTTGTAACAGTTGTACTTCCTGGGTCAAGAACTAAAGTTTTCCAGCAATTTCTATCAACTATTTGTGTATGCCAGTAAGCAATGATTTCCCAATGATGCGAGTATTTCCTGAGACAATCCAACCTTATGTGAATTCTCTCCATCCTTCACATCCCAGTTGAGTTACCACTGTTATCAAAGCTAATGTAAAACATGGCTAGCTTCAGGCAGTGTTATGAAACTAACTTCAAGCAGCAGTTAAAAATTAAGCATGGTAAGCATTAGCACTGGTGCAGATGTTATGCTGCACTATAGTTTACACTGACAGCAATGTTATCTGGGGGCAGAAGCCACTGGGAGAGCAAATGGTTTTTAGGTATAAAGTTCCAAGCTTAGTCCTTCATATCGCTAGTTAAGAAATTACCATATCTCCAGAAGTAGGTCTGGGGAAGACTTCTGGTTGAGATAACTCCTCCAGGATAAATAAGCAGCACTGGGTTACATAGTATTAGCTGAACTTACTTTAATGGGCTTCAGCATATGCTGGCTGGTGCAAATGGCAGCTGTGGTCCAAAACATCTGGATGGTACCAGGTAGCTGAAGGCTGCACTAGGTTAGTGCCTTACAGGTTATGCCCAACAGGCACAAACCACCACTTACGGTAATTACTGGCAGCATAAAATACTGAGACTGAATACTCCAAAACTTAAAGCAGACTCTTATTTTGAGAAGGAAGGAAACACTGACCATGTGAAACACAACAGTGTCACCAACATCCCATGATCATGAATTATGGCTTTAAAATGCAAGGGGAAATATGTAAAATGTGGCATTTAAAAACTGAAACTGAAAATATAACACAATCACTGACTAATTGCAATAACTTCCATTTGATCTTGATATGCTCCAAATTAACAGCTTCAGCACGTCAATCAAAATACCTCAACATTATTTTCATGATTAGATGATCCGCGAAAGAAATTTATTGCTTCGCATGCCCCCGTCACCACAGAAATAAAACACCCAAGTCAATTTGTGTGCTGTAATCGTTGAACAACAAGGCTCAACTCCCTCAAGAGTTCTTGCATACCATGTCCAAAACAATTAGCAACTTCACAATGCTCTGTTCAGAGCTGCTGTACTGAAGAAAAGGTCACCTGAAATGACTTCAGTTGAATGAATGAAGCTGCTCAAGTATGTAATTTGCAATAAAAATGCAATGGGTGATAAACTACATAGGTGACTTCTTTGCCTCAAATTCAAACCTAGCATCGGTGAACAGTAAGTGACATGCCATCATTTGTTTCCAGAAATTTTGTAAACCCCCACCAGCTCACCTGAAATGAAGCTCAGGTATATTTTCAGCTCTTGTTAGCTTTGCCTCCTGTATGCCTTTATGGGCAGGCAATTCTATGATCCTATGTGTACAACTCCAACTTTAAGAACACAGTCCTCTATTTGAAGAGATTTGAGAAGAGTCCTCTGCTTGATGGGGTTTGTCTATCTGAAGAGCTGTCCAGACTGGTTTAAAAATGAAGGGAGAGCAACAGGGGCCTTAAAGTTGCCTATCTGGGCATCTGACTAAGCAAGCACACAGGTCAGCTGCTCACAATCTTCCCCACTAAGGTGAAATGTACTGTATTTGTATTCAAAATATATACATTGTTTCTAAATTTGCATCTATAAACCTGTTAGCATATGCATATTTTATGCAAATCTGTGTCTTCTTTCTCTCCTTTTTTGTGATGTACAAGTGGCCACCCTAATCCATTCTCATTCTAATTCTGTCCATAGAAACAAGAAGCCAAGAAATGTACCCAAAATGGATATGGCACTTCCACTAGATGAAGTTTGGAACACAAATAGGTGAAGACACAGTAATTTCTAATGGGGAGGGAACTGAAAATTGTGTTCTTTGCTTTGCAAAGAAGAACTGGCAGCCAGTATTTCCAAATGTTAGTTGATGACAGAACATAAAGGACCAGCCATAAATTTTGGGATGTGAAGCCATTATGAGAGAGTCACACAACAGATTTTTCTATTACAAGTTAAAAGTTTCTACAGTAATCTCAGTGCAGAATTGCACATGGTTCCCAGTCAGGTGACTGAAAGTATTGGCTTCACAGCCCCGATGTGCTCAGCAAACACATCCTTACTCTTGTCCTGATGCATGATGATGGAGCAGCCCAATGTGCAACGCTCTCATTCCCAAAACTAAATTCCATCAGAATCTTGAAATGATTGCAAAGCCACCTTGCAACAGGCTAAAAGTATTGGGGATCTGAAACCAGTAACAGCTGTCTGTCACTTATCACACTCCAAGTAAAGTGAATATGATGCTGCACAGATTCACCCTGCCCCTGAAACCCTTCTTGGAAAATGGACATCTTGAATTTTTGTTGGTATTTTTTTAGGGGAGGGGGGAGAACATGCAATAGTACTAGATTTGCAGGCACATAGAGAAGGAACATTGAAGACAGAGAGCATTCCACTCAGTGTTAACATTTGTTGGAAGAAAAAGGAGAAGGGAAAAACAAAACGAATGTGAAGTGAGTAGTTGATTCATGGAACACACAGAAAAGAGTCCATGCAAGTTATGGTATTAGTTTGATCTTACCAGAATACTTTTCAGGTTAAAAGAAAAGCAAATAACACTATCAGAAAATATATAGTGTTCATATCTGTATTCCTGATTATGTTAAGATAGATAGACGAGGCTGACTGTATTTAGCCACAAAGAAGGGATATGTACAGAAAGAAAAATGATGGAAAGGAAGTTTGGAGGAGATACTAGGGCAAAAATATGAATGTTGGGAAAATAGCAGTCAGTTTGAGAGGGGGTTATTTTTTGAGGGGAGTGTAATGCAGCTAACTATTCACAGTTACTATAGACCTTGATGGATAAACAATGACAACAGACTGAATAAGAGATCAATTTCTGAATGGCGAGGAAAAGAAACATCGGGTGCTTCCAGATTGTCACTCTTTTCAGGTGGGGTTCAATGACATAACAGCAAAATCACATTGCATAATTATAGTTGCACAACATATCCACTTCCCCAAAAGACTGGACTTTTATGTTAAGTGATGGAAAAAGCCAATGCAAAGTACAGAAGAACACATGCTTACACATAGTGCTGTCTACCCTCACTACACACACAGAATGCTTATTAAATAGCCAATGTTGTTTACCTCCCTTCAAACAAATCAAGAAGAATGTTCAATTGACAGGAAGCACCTAAGGTGTAAAATAAGACAGGCCAAAGGGATTTGTAAAAAATCATGAAGGAAGAGAGACCAAAATTATGAAAGAACTTAAGGATATTGTACATCTAAGGGAAAGGAAAGTAAGGCAAGGCCAGATAGAAAACTGTAGATAAGGGGCGCATGTTTGGACAGCAGCAATTAGTAACAGTCAGGAAATAAACTGAAGGAGCATAAATTAAGCAGAAATGAAGGACCTGAATGCTGTTGATATTTTTTTAAAAAAATCAAGCTAACCAAACTCATGAAAAGATTGCTGACTGTGGTATGGTGCCTATCTTTAAGTAAAGGACACCTGTTTAGAAAGTGTATATGATAAAGTGAAATAAAAAATGAATTGCATGGAAACACAAAGAAATGGGACACATAGATAAGAAGTTACAAAAGAATTGAAAAATAAAAGCAGGAGACTAAACCAAAGCCAAAAGTAAATGAGTGTGTGCATTTAGCTCAGGTTAAGTTATCAAAAAATAGGAGCAGTCCAAATTGGGGCAGCAAAAACAAGATTGTGCATGTAGAATATGAACTCCCTACACCCAGACAGATGTGTCTAGCATCTCTGTTGTATAGCTTTTCTCATATGTTGAACACGTACCTCCTTTCCCTGGCATTTGACAGTTAAGGTATTTTGCCTTGTAGGACCCACTTATCTGGCCAACTTTTTAATGTTCCAAACAGTTCTATTTTGTTGTTGTTATAAGAGTGTAGTAAAATATTTCCAATAACTAAACACACAGAGATTTGGAACTTTACTGTGAAATCTATACCCAAAACACTGTATCAGAAAGGCAAAGAGAATGTATAGTACAAGTACTCAAAAGATTTTCACCTTTTTTTTCCTAGCTGGACTCATGTGACTTATTTGTTATGTTGCTACCTTATTCTTTTACCTAGCTGGCCCCAGGCTGTGCTCAAAGCTAGACCAGCAGTGGAACTGTGTCACATTCAGACTATTCTCTGGGCAGAAAATTAATAGGTGAAGTTTTCCCCACCATTGCACCTGCATGCTGAGGTTATTATGGTCCAAGTGTGTTGTTATAAGGACGTGTTAAAGATCGGCCTCTCTGTCTAGCAGTGAGCTGCAGACTTTGTTTCTTATATTCTGAGTAAATCTTTGATGGCCTAGTGTAACTCAGATAGGTACAAAGATGAAGCGTTTGTAATTGCACATTTATTTGAATATAACTGAGTAAAGCAATTTATAGGTTAAATAGCAGGTGAATAATGAAATTATTATTATTATTATTATTATTATTATTATTAATAATAATAATAATATCTAACCTCTCATTTAAACTATTGAAGCATGTTGTACTTAGAGCTTCCTTTGAAATTGATCCAGCAACTCTGACTGGAACAAAATAGGGCTGCAAGATTATTCATTGGGACTGAGCATCTCAAACACCAGTTCTTTATCAGCTACATTCTTTATCAGGAGCATTACTGCTGCTTTACTTGAAGGCCATTGGGATCTGATTACCCGAAATATGTTTTGTGTTGGGGTGGGGAACTTCTGGTTCTCCAGATGCTGCTGAACTGTCCCATCATCCCTAACAATTCACCATGCTTGCTGGGGTCAGCCAAACTCATTCCTTCACGGTTTCACATTTAACTTCTTTCTGGGTACAGCTACTGAAAACTTCTTTCTGGGTACAGCTACTGAAAACTACTAAACTTAAATAATTCAACCTCAAACACTGGGGAACTAACGCAATTTGCTCACTGAGCCAGTTTCTGTTTTTCTTTAGTAGATCAAAACATTCTGCCCAAAGAGCCTCATGGGCAAACTGTGATCATAGTTTTGATTTAGTTGGTGCTACCACGAGTGCCCACTGCATAACTAGAAAACCATATACAGCTGATCACAGCTACAAAGAAGACTCATTGCTCTCTTCTCTTCAGCTGTTCCCAAGTGAAATATTCTAATTTCTGCCACATGTTAGGGTAAACATTAATTAATCTTATTTGCACATATAGACGGAGGCTCATTATTCTTATTAGCTAAGTTAATATGTCACATCTGGCAAAGGCTCTACATTAGTACAAATCTAACAGTAGCTGCAGAATTTCAGAAACTATATGCGGAGGCTTGTTTGAGATTCCATGGTAGACTGGGAGAGTCTGTTTTAGTTTTAATCTTATCACTGAGACACTATTTAATATGCTAGAGCAGCATCCAAATTAAAGGTCTGAAACCTTTCTCTGTTACAGCTCCCATCTTAGTAGCATCTGCATATTGTACAAAAAGCTTGCAAATTACATGGGGCTTACATTCCAGGGACTGCGCCTAAAGCAAAAATCGTGTATAGTCAAACCACAATGGCCAGTAGGGTTGCCAAAGTCTTTTTCCCCAGATGCCTGTCCCCTTCCCCCATTTTATTAATTTATTTTTAATTTGCTAAGTGTGTAAAGCCAAATGCACATAACTTAAATGTGTGTAAATTGTGGGCCTACTGTACTCCACTCAGGTGGGATGGAATGCTACCATCATCCCATCTGCTTAGTGAACAAAGCTGTGAGAATGTTTCTACAACAGCTTCCACAAAGAAAGAGATAACTGTCTTATCAATAGAAGTAGATCAAGATTTCAGATTAAGGAGGTTCGAAGAGATAAAAGGACTAGTAACCGATTGGCTGCAATATCACCAGCTTAATGAAGTCAGTTAAAAAGTCAGTTAAGTCAGTTAAAAAGAAAGGTTATTTAAATAAAACCCTTCAATCTGAAGAAGAGTTGCTAGAAAATAAAAACAAATTAATTTCTAAAATGCATAAACTACTACTTGATTGGCAAATGAAAGATGAGCAGGTCAAATCAGTGATGATACACTGGACGAGGGATTTTGGTTATAATATTGAGTTAAGAGCATGGGAGAGATTGTGAAATATAGATCTCGAATACACAGAATGTTATACTTCGAAAGAAAGCTATATGAAAATGATGTACTGCTGGTATTTTACTCCTAGTAAATTAGCTAAAGGGGGACGCGGGTGGCGCTGTGGGTAAAAGCCTCAACACCTAGGGCTTGCCGATCGAAAGGTCGGCGGTTCGAATACCCGCGGCGGGGTGCGCTCCCGTTGCTCGGTCCCAGCGCCTGCCAACCTAGCAGTTCGAAAGCACGCTCGGGTGCAAGTAGATAAATAGGGACCGCTTTCTAGCGGGAAGGTAAAAGGCGTTTCCGTGTGCAGCTCTGGCTCGCCAGAGCAGCGATGTCACGCTGGCCACGTGACCAGGAAGTGTCTTCGGACAGCGCTGGCCCCTGGCCTCTTGAGTGAGATGGGCGCACAACCCCAGAGTCTGGCAAGACTGGCCCGTACGGGCAGGGGTACCTTTACCTTTACCTTTAAATTAGCTAAAATGTGTGAATCAAATTCTAATATGTGCTGGAAATGTAAAGAGATAGAGGGCACATATAATCATATATGGTAGTCATGCAAGCTGGTACAGTAGTACATTGGGTTACAGACGCTTCAGGTTACAGATGATTCAGGTTACAGACTCCGCTAACCCAGAAATAGTACCTAGGGTTAAGAACTTTGCTTCAGGATGAGAACAGAAATTGTGAGGCAGCACTGCGGCGACAGCAGGAGGCCCCATTAGCTAAAGTGGTACCTCAGGTTAAGAATAGTTTCAGGTTAAGAATTAAGGTCTTATCTTAACCCAAGGTACCACTGTAAAAGCTTTCGGGGAAATGATATATAACGAGTTGAAAAAAAATGTTGAAAATAACCATTCTGAAGAAACCAGAAACTTTTCTTAGGTACAGACATCCTGAAGGACCTGAAGAAATTGTTTATGTACGTGATGACAGCTGCCCGAATATTGATAGCCCAGAGATTGAAAGAAAATACAGTTTCAACCAAGGAAGAGTAGCAGATAAAATTAATGAAATATGCTGAAGTGGCAAAACTTACAGGAAGAATTAGGAGCCAGGAAGAGTCAAATCTGAATAAAGAATGGGGGAAGTACACAATGTTTTTTGAAAAATTATTGTAAACAACTACATTCATTAGCAGGTTTAACAGAAAACTTGCAGTAAAAATTTGAACTATGGATTGATTAAGGACTTATAATATAATTGAAGTTCGTGATGAGATGCAGAATGCAAATATATAAGGATACACAAAAGGGGGCACTCAAAGGGGATATGATGTCTGCATTTTGTTTCTTTTTTGATGTTATTGCTTGTAAAATTAAAAATGCAAAAATAAAATAAATTTAAAAAGAGATAACTGTCAGTTTTAGATGGTGTTAATACTATACTCAGGTCTTATGGACTGGGGTAGTTTTGTGGAGCAGGCTGAGGTCCAAGGAACCTAAAAGAGATAGTTACCAAATAGTACGATGGCTGAAGTAATAGTACAGTGGAAGAAAATAACTGGCAGCAGTGGCGTACCAAATTCAACAGTGAATGCAATTTTGATAGCCCAAGAACGTATAATTTCAGCCATAGCAGCAGGCAGCAACTAGCAGGCTGCTTAGCACAAGAGGAAGCATTGCCTGTGGCCCACAGGTTACTCACCTCGGGTCTAGGCCAGGGGTGTCCAACTAGACTGTGATCTATTCCCACTAAAAAAACACAAAACACTGGCAGTGATCTACCCATTGTATTGACCAAAGTTGTTGAGCTTTTTTGGGGGGGAAGACCCCAAAAACTTTGGGCAATCAACCAGGATCACACAATCGGACCAGGATCAAACAGGGGCGCCCCACGATCGACCTGTTGGACATCCCTGGTCTAGACCCTGTATCCAGGGCTGCTATACCTTTAATTAAAGATAACAAGAGGAACTTGAGAAGTTTTGACTTTTGTTGTCACCTAGCAACTCTAAAGGGGCAACAAAGACCAAGATATAGCGAAGAGAAGGCTTAGGAGGCAGGCAAACTTCACATATAAGCTCATTAGTATAGGGTATCATTACCTCTTTTTGTGATGCTATGGTAGTGATTTTGTACTGGTACCCACAGAACTTTTATCAAGATATGAGTGCTAGTATCTCTCGCTCTCTCTTTTTTAACCCAAAAAGCATTGTCTGTTTGTAAATATTAAAACTAAGTTTGGAACTAGCACATACATTCAACCACCATGGACAAAGTAAAGTTAAAGGTAAAGGGACACCTGACCATTAGGTCCAGTCTGTTGAATGGTTTATTTCAATGTAAAGGTTCATCATTGTTCCACCCGATGTGTATGTCTTAAAGGGGCCAGAGCAAGGGCCAGAGCAAAATAACGAGACCCAGCTTTACAGCTGTGAAACATAGCAGGTGCTGCTGAGTTGTATTGATTAAGCTGTGTCAGCAATTGGGTGTACTATATAAGGAGCAGCACCTAGCTCTCCCATTACTCTCGGGGATGGGTTGGTGGTTGAGTCATGTTTGTTTGTTGATGTATTTAGTGTAAAAGGAGTTTTTGTTTTTGTTATTAAAACCTTGTTTAATGTGTTGTCTCCCCAGCAAGCTCTCTGCAGCGCTACTAAACTGCAAATAGCCAACACAGTCGTGGCCGACTCTGGGGTTGCGGCGCTCATCTCGCTTTATTGGCTGAAGGAGCCAGCGCTTGTCCGCAGACAGCTTCCGGGTCATGTGGCCAGCATGACTAAGCTGCTTCTGGCGAACCAGAGCAGCACACGGAAATGCCGTTTACCTTCCCGCTGGAGCGGTACCTATTTATCTACTTGCACTTTGACGTGCTTTCGAACTGCTAGGTTGGCAGGAGCAGGGACCGAGCAACAGGAGCTCACCCCGTCGCGGGGATTTGAACTGCCAAACCAAGTACAAATTTATGAAACAGCTTAACTTTGCACATCAAGATACATATATTTCATAAACTGATATGGAATAACCACCAGTAAAGGACACCACCAAAATTCAACAGATTAATTTCCAACATCCATAGAGATTCAAATTAGGCAGAGAAAGAGATTGTGTGTTAGATAAAATGATTCCCTATGGATTATTGCTTTAGCTCCAGGCATTATTATTCCCAATAAGCCATTTAGAAACAGCTTGCCTACTCTGGTAAAATAAACTAAACACAGCAGTACCCTGGGGTGGATTGCATATTCTCTCTCCCTCTCCCTCTCTTAATTTTTTTTCTTCCGATTGCATCTTTATTAAAAATGTAATCTGAAACCATTCAAAACGGCCCCCAAATGGATATGAAACCAAAGGCAATCACCCTCATGTTTAACGTGACCAGTCTCACATTATTGGAAGACAAAAGGCTGCATTTTTCTTTATCTCACTAAAAGTCACAATAAATAATAATCAGTGTTCACAATACTCCCAATCAACGCAGAGAATAATACTGTCAACCTCATCAGTATCAAACCTCTACCCATCTGCTAATAAGAATTCCTCTCCAAATGATACAATCATATACTAGGGAAAGTATTTATCAAAGTCCCAACTGTTTATACAGTGTTTGCAAGTGGGTATCTTTCACAAAACTCTTTGGGGTAGTCAGCAAAATAAATCACTTTGTGCTAAAGTACAAATTCCAGGATCCTAACCAATTGAGACACATGAATTTCAGTCAGTCACTGTCAACTCTCTGATCTTTGGTGACCGTTCTCCACATTTATTTGCCTGAGCAACTTCGACTCCTCTGCCATAAAATGATTCTGGGCCATGTTTTAGGTTAATTCGTATGACATGCTGGCGAGTCCTGTTGAACCTCATCATTGGTCATGCAGTTTACCCTAGAACATATCCAATTGCCTGCAGCCTGAGCACTTCCGGAAAAAAATCAGTAGAGATAGGGAAGTTATTAAGAGGAAAGTCATCATCCTATTGTAAAGGTAAAGGTACCCCTGCCCGTACGGGCCAGTCTTGCCAGACTCTGGGGTTGTGCGCCCATCTCACTCAAGAGGCCAGGGGCCAGCGCTGTCCGAAGACACTTCCGGGTCACGTGGCCAGCGTGACATCGCTGCTCTGGCGAGCCAGAGCTGCACACGGAAACGCCGTTTACCTTCCCGCTAGAAAGCGGTCCCTATTTATCTACTTGCACCCGAGCGTGCTTTCAAACTGCTAGGTTGGCAGGCGCTGGGACCGAGCAACGGGAGCGCACCCCGCCACGGGGATTCGAACCACCGACCTTTCGATCGGCAAGCCCTAGGTGCTGAGGCTTTTACCCACAGCGCCACCCGCGTCCCTACCCATCATCCTATTGAGGAGCCCCTAATTCCCCCCCCCAAAAAAATACTCAAGTTTCCTTAGAATCCTATTTTTAAAAAACTGGTTGAGGTTTAATAATATCTTCTACCTTAAGCAGCCTTGTCCAGTCATATATTGTTGGACTACAACCCCCATCATCCCCGACAACAGGCCAGGCTGGCTGGGGAAGATGGGTTTTGTAGTCCAACATCTGGGGCTCTACATCTGGGGAAAGTTGCTCCAAAGGGATTTCCTATGCCCTAGATTTGGTGCTGGTCACAGCCTTAGGACTATTAAGATGGAATTGGACAAATTCACAGAGTACAGGTCTACCAATGTGTGTAAGTCATGATACCTAAACAGGACCAGTAGGTTCAGAGATTGCATTCTTCTAGATACCAGTAGCTTGGGGTGTGTAAAGGAAGCTAAACAAGAGGGTAGGACTGTTGCCTTCATGTGCTGTTGTGAGCTTTATGGAAGCACTTAGCTAGGAAGTCTCTACTAGAAACAGGACAGTAGACTGACTAGACAGAGCCCTGATTTTATGTTGCATAATCTGACCACATGTGTTCCAAAAGAGGTGAAACACCTTATATACTGCATGTATAAAAGCATATATTTTCAAAATATGCTATGCACATTTTTGTGAACTGCCCAGAGGACATTGTTGAAAGGACAGTTTATAAATGCTATTAAGTTAGGGGGGGAAATCTTGACCCAGTTATTAATTGTGCACAAAAAGAGAAATATATTGCATCATCCACTTCTCATTCAAGGGGCCCAGTATACCATATGGTGAATCAGTCATGGGTAGGAGTCTATAGAGCTGCAAATAAGAAACTCCCAGCATGTGAAGAGAAGAGAAGAGGAGAGGAGAGGAGAGGAGAAAAGAGGAGGAAAGAGGAGAGAAGAGAAGAGAGGAGAAGAGAAGAGAAGAAAACCAGTTTATGAGGGGATTTTGTGAAGTATCCAAGAAGTATCCAAATAATGTTTAACCCCTGAAACATCACTGTCCTTGGTGTGCATCCTCAACCCTCTGTAGTCCAGGGCTGGTTTCAGGCTTGAGGAAGCCCTCAGTATATGGCTGCTCATCACTGACATGCCTATGATTGAATTTACAATTTCCTATAGACACACTTCACATGTAACACCAGGCCTAACCATGACTTAAAGGAGGTGTGTGGAATCTTTTTGTCCTTGTGGGTCAGAACTGCCCCAATGACACCACACAGGCGAGGAATGTGGGATACCGCTCACTTGACATATCAACCATGTCAGGTGACTGACATCTGTCAAAGCTAGCCTAGGGAATAGGGGGAGATAGTTCAAAGTGCTTGCTCGGTCCTCTGCACAGAGCTTCCCAAATGCCTCACAACCAGTTGGTCTTGGAGCACACAAGGAAATGTGCTAGTTCCCAGAGAGATCACAGCCACTTGGCTCCTCTTCTTTCTGCTGTGACTAAGCCATGATTTGGCTTAGCATGACATCCAGTCTCATGCTTGTGGTTTGCCTCATTCCAGACAGATCATGAATTATAACCATGGTTTGTTCTTGGTTTACCACCTATGGTTTGCCTGGGGAAGACAAAGTATGTGCCGAATGTGCTTTAGTCTCTAGCAGCACAACAGCAGCAGAACCGGGGAGGAGGACCTCTGACCCTGGTCCCAAGTGTCACGCAGTAAGTGTGGATGTTTCTAGGAAAAAGACTATGTATGTAGACTTCTATGCTCACAGGCTTTCCATGTGAGCTGGAACCCAAATTGTGAAGGGTTCCAGATAATTTGTAAGAATTTATGAACAGGTTGATATAACAACAACAACACAACCCCCCAAGCTGTGCACATGGCGCATACACAGAGAGATCTATACAAGTTTTTTTCCAGCTAAATGAAAAGGTATTGGCCTTAGGTGTTCATTTTGCATTTTTAATAACCTATTTTCAGTTGGGCTTGGATTGTTTCTAATTTTTTAACTGTTTTATGGTATGTCTATATATTGCCTTGAGACATACAGGATTTCCTTTCCAGACATCCATGCCCAATGGATGGATGTCAGGGACAAGACTAAGTTATCACTTGACCTTGAGGACAAGGTACGCAGCATGGCTCCTACAGCCGCTTTCTACATGAGATCTCTTTTCACCTGATTCATGCATGAAAGGGACTTATTTTTTTAAAAAAACCTTCATGCAAATTGAAGTGTTATTCTCCTTGCATTTATTTTATTCAAACACGTTTCCAGAGCCATTTAGACTCTATCAAGGAAATCAAGCAAGGTGGGCAAATACACTCAAGTCCCCACAGGTGACGGTAACACAAAGATTGCTGTCAGATTTGGGATAAGGGAAGAAAAACAGGGAGGAAAAAATAACTCAAAATGCACAATGCTAGCCTAGCGCTATTGACTTTTGAGAAGAAGGGGCAAAGGTTAATTGGCAGATGTTTCTCATATCATAATTAACAATTTATTTCTATGCACTGTAACAAGATTAAGATAATTATCCTCAGAAACAGAAATGTAATGACAAATTACTGGTTTTCATATTGCAGTCAATCTCTTTCATATCAAAATAATCACCATGCTTAGCAGAAGGTGCATCTGCTCAGTTTTGGATAGGAGTATATAATAGAGATTTTGAACTGCCATATGGGAATCCATGAAGCCAACTCAACATGAGAGCAGGAAGTTGCTGGCTACACTTTTCTAGTATAGTTTGGTAGCCAATGGAATCCCAGCTGGGACACCACAGAATGCATTCATCAAGAGAGTAACTTATTGTACTGTACTTTCTTAATTAGGGATGGACGAATAAAATATTTTTACATGGCAGGTGACATTAAGATCATATCGATATACTGTTCTCCTTGATGCTTCCTATATTTATTTATTTTTCATTTACAGTTTTCAGGCACATAGGTCTGGGTATTGGCAAGGTCCAGCTTCCTACAGCTTGGGAGGTAGCAGGTGCCCAGAGTACCTAAGGATGAGATAGGCGGGTTAGCAGTCAGCCAGCCAGAGTCCAAAGAGATCAGTGGCATTTCTCACTTTTGAGTTGGCCAGCCATATACATGCAAAAGCACAGGACAAACTCTCTGGGGTCATCTGAGGTCCAATTCCAGAAGAGTTCTGTTCCATGGTTTTGAAAACTTCCTTTCTTCTATCCCAGAAACCCAGAGTTAAGCAAAGTTAAATAATTAGTGTCAGAGGCAATTATATGCAGTCTTGCTACAGGAGAAAAAAGAATAGGGTTCACTAAATGAAACAGAGTGTGAGTGTGAGTGTGTGTGTGTGTGTGTGTGTGTGTGTGTGTGTGTGTGTGTGTGTACAGAGTGTGAGTGTGTGTGTGTGTGTGTGTGTGTGTGTGTGTAGAGTGAGCCTTTGCTACTTTTTAAATTACTCAAAGTACTTCATGAAAGCTCCTGCATTTCAGTGATACAGCTTGGTATTCTCAATCAAGAAGGTATTGTCCAAAATATATCCCATAATGCCTTCAGTATCCCAATTTGTGTGTCAAGTAATTGCTATTTTAAGTTCTTGGAAAATGCAGACTCATCCAATGCAAGAACTTCCGTGAGGAAAAGTATCTAAATCTGACACAATAAGTTAGTTTGGGAGTGGGAAGGCACTAAGATAGCTGGAAAAAATGACTTTGATAGCAATGGCTTCTCTTTCTAACTAGTCATTTTGTAGTCTTTTTTTTTAACTTCAGGCTGCAAATACTTTTGATATTTTGTGCTTCAAAGTTGGAACGCTCATTTCATTTTTGTATTTTACCCATTCTCCCCACATTATCCTTACTTTTTTAGTTTTTTATCCTTTTTATCCTTACTTTTTTAGTTTTAGTTTTAGTTTTCCCTTCTTCTGCTGTCAACTTTGTGACAGCAGCACTCACTGAACTCACGACTAACAGCACAAGAGGGACCATATGTGTGGTACAATAACACAGAAAGCTGCAAGAACAAGAAACTGAAGGGTCTGACAACACGAGGCAGGAGAACCAAATGGGGAATGATGCATAACCAAGCAAAGAGGCAGCAGGCTGGGAGGAGGCAAGGAAGTCAGCATGTGAAATATTACAAAACAAGCTCGTGCAATTGAGTTTTTGCTGGAAAAGCTTTGATATGCATTTAAGATTAAGGAACTTGGGGGAGTGGGGATGCTACCACATGCTCTCTCCAGTCAGCATTCCTAGGCTAAGAAGGCCCCCGAAACACCTATCCAAAGCTCCACATTCAATTTAAGGCAATTTTAGAGATTATTTTTTCACTATTGGCCAGGCTGCTAGCATTTGACACCTCTGCAAATCATGGAACATAGCCATCACTTCCCTGTCACATAATGACAAGAGTTCAGGTATGACATTTGATCTCTAAAAAACTTTAAAGAAGCCCCGATTGTAAGGGCAGAATAACCAAGATCACCACAAAGAGGACCCCTGGTATATTTGCATTATGTAACATGGGATTTGAATTGACAATCTTGAGCACACTCAAGCTCTGCTTTTGCCCCACGTTGGGCAAAAGTTTCCTGCATTGCAGGAGGTTGGACTAGATGACCCTCATGGTCCCTTCCAACTCTATAATTTTATGATTATATAAACCATGGGCAAGCTAAGTCAGTTGTACGTGAGCGCCATACTGCTTCATGAAGCTTGCGCTCTCCCAATTTTATCTTCCCTTTCTCCAGCAAACCACGAAGCAGCTGGCTTAGCATTTGGTGTGAGTCAGAGCTCGTGATTTCTTCTGTTCCAAACAAACCACATTCTTTAGCCAAGGTTTCTTCTTGGCTTCCTGTTCATGATTTGTTTGGGAGAAACCAACCAAGAAAGCTGGTGCACATGTAACACTAAGTCAGCCACATTGTGGTTTGTTTCCCTACTGGAGGGAGCAGCAAAATGAGAGCATTGCTTCAAAATGCTTAATTTGCTTTTTTGTGCATTATAGCTTAGCCATCAAAGATAACTTTGCTCCTTTGGCCAACCCCACTATTGGGGTGTCATGAATGGGCAAACTGTTAGTGATCTGATTTATTGTAAGTAGTTTTAACGTATTATTACTGCATATATATTTTTTTACTGTGGGCAGGGGAGGGATGCTTGCAAGATAAGATAGCTCAGGTGCCAAAGTAACTTAGCCAGCCTTGAGCACTAAGCATCTTGACTTGAGGGGAGGAAGGTAGGCTTGCTGCTTGCTCCTCCATCTCAGTCAGTGAAATGTATTGGGACAGTTCCAATCTCTTCTAAATGACCACTCCTACTTCTACACCACCTGCTTCTTTTACTTTCCTTGGAGCCTCTTCCAAGGAACCAGCAAACAATCACATTTATTGTTTTCCTTAAAACCACTGTCAAAGCTTGTACACAAGAGACAATACGAGAAGATGCTTTGGGGCACTGCTTTGAAATGTCTACAGACAACATTAATGAAGCCCCAAATCACCAATATGAAAAGGAAAACACTGAAGCAGAAAAATCCTAGAAACCTCAACTAACCATATGCTCCATTGCAATTTTCAGTTAAAGCAATTCTCTCATCCCCTTTTTTCATATCCATTATTCTTACTGAGGTGAAGACATTATGAAAGATGTTATGAAAAGTAAACAGGACTGCATTGCAATGTACTGATTCATATGATGATTCATTTCTAAAAGCAAAAGAAAACACAACCCAGAAACACTCGGTGCTTTAATTGTTCCTGTAATATACATCTGGATATTCTTCATCAGAAACATTTTAAGGATGTCTTGAGGAGCTTTGCTACAGCTAGCTTGTAAATAAATCTGATATTCTTTCTTCAACTACACTGGAGTTACTTTAAAAACTGGTTACAAAACATAAGAAAGACAGCTTGTGAGGGGGGATGTTAGATTGCAATTCAGACCTCTCTGTTTTTATTTCAGCCTTAAACTATCTCAGTTTCTAGGAACCAGATACCTTATTATGTATCCAAACAAGAACTGTCTGCATGCATATGTGCCCCATATAGAGGCGCAAATGATCGTGAATGTCACGGCCACCCAGGACGGGTCCCAGCTCACAAGAGACCTCACTCCGTTGCAGTTTATTTACAGGAAAAGTTTATTGAAGATTTCTGCTTCTCGTACAGTTCAGCATCGTGGCCGTACGTCTGTCACGTTAGACCGCTGAAGTCCCCTCTGACTCCTCCCCTCTTCCACACCAACTTAATAGCCTGGCTCTAGACCACCTCTTCCTCTCCTTTCTTTTCCGCAGGGTCTTCCTGCCCCCCTGGGTTCCCTCTCTCCGTGACTCGCCTGAGGCTGAATCCTCTGCCGCCTCTTCCCCCCTCCTTCTGGCTTTAGGGCCGGGCTCCTCCCCTGAGCTCTCTCCACTTCCGCGCGCCTCTACGTTTGAACTTGGCGCGCGTACGTTGCTGCTGACCTTTCTTTCGACCGCTACACCACCCCTTGTTCTGCTCTCCACCCTTTCCGGCTGAACACCTTGCTCCAACCCCCTTTCTCTGTTCTCTCCTAATCCTGCTCCCTCCGAGAGGCTGACGACTCCACCCCCTTTTCTCCGTTCCGGCTGAGACGCCTCTTGCTGCGTCTGTCTTCCACTGGGCTCCTCTCCGCTTCTCCCTTCTCCTCCCTTTTGCTTGATTAAGGTAACCCCCTTTTGAGAATCCTCTGACTCGCTGCTCAGACTCGTGGATTCCCTCAGAATTCCGTCATCTTCTTCCTCATCCTTCTGCCCCTCCTCCCACTCGCTCTCCGTCTCCTCTGTCATCTCCTCCTCTCTCCCAGAAACCCTGACATCCATCCCCCCCTCGAAGCCCCCCCTTCCCCCCTCCCGCTCGCCGGGTGCAGGTTGAGGAAAACGTGGTACTTCCTGGGTCGGTTCAGGATACAAGTTGTCCACCTCAACGTTCTCCTCTGTCATCTCCGTATATGTGTGTTCGAACTCGGGTTCCCCACCCACAGACCTCACAGTCTCTTCCTCCATCACTGCTTCTCCTGGCGCTGCCTGCCAAGGACCTACCATCCATCTCTGACTCCATGCCTCCCTTGGCTGATCCACCCACCAACAAGGGCCTGTCTCCTCCCCCCCCAGTCTCGGATCCCCGGTCGGGCTTGTTTCGGGCGTATGGCCCTCGGGTGAGGAGAAACCCTCGAACGTGCTGTCTGACAAAGTGGGCGTGAAAAGCCAATCATCAAAATACTCCTCGGGCATGGGCTTGTGCGGAAAAAGTGCATGGAACTCCTCCTTCAACAGGGGTTCGTCCAACGCGTAACCCGGCACCCAGCTATTGGCAGAGGCCGGAGTGCCTTCCCTGGCTAGAAAATATTCAACTCCCTCCTCCCCCCATCTCGAGTCCAGTATCTCTGTGACCTCGTTAAGAGGTTCTGGTCTTGGCGATTCCCCCCCCTCAGGCGCCCTCCTACGTGGCTCTGGGAGTGCTCCTGACTCTTGAAACCTGTGTGGGGTTTTGTAGGGAGTGAGCACCGACCTATGAAAGACCGGGTGCACCCTGGAACCCTCCGGAAGGGCTAGACGAAAAGCCACCGGATTGATCTTAGCCTCAACTTGATATGGCCCTAGCTGCCTGTGTCCTAACTTCTTCTTGGCCAATGACCTGGCCGGCATCGCGTGGGCTGCTAACCACACCCAGTCCCCAATCTGGATGTCCTCTCCCGCCCTCCTGTGCTTATCGGCCTGCACCTTATACGCCTGTTTTGCCAGCTCCAAATGTCTCCGCAGCTCCTCGTGCACCTCTTGCAACTCCGCTGCAAACTGGTCGGCATCTTGAGGCCCCCCCCCTCCTGGTGCCGCAAATCTCGGGAAGGTTCTGGGATGACGGCCATTGTTCGCGAAGAAAGGCGTCACCCCGGTGGATGCGTGTTTCGTGTTGTTGTAGGCGAATTCAGCCATCGGCAGATAGTCCACCCACGCCGCAGGTCGCTGGTTGGCGTAGCACCGCAGGTACTGCTGCATGATCGCGTTGACCCTCTCCGCTTGACCGTTGGTTTGTGGATGTCTCGCCGATGTCAGGTTGATTTTGACGTGCAATATGCCCAGAAGCTTTCGCCAGAAAGTGGAAACAAACTGGCGCCCCCTGTCGGACAAGACGGACTGCGGAAGTCCATGCACTCTGAAGACGTGATCGATGAAGAGCTTTGCGGTCTGTTCTGCCGTCGCCACCTTGGCACAAGGGATGAAATGCGCCATCTTGGTGAACAAGTCCACCACCACTAACACCGCCGTCTTACCTCTGGAGCTGGGCAGGTCCGTAACAAAGTCCAACGCTACCCTCTCCCACGGTTGCTGCGGTGTCTCCAGCGGTTCTAGCAATCCCGCCTGCTTCTGGTGCACTGGTTTGGACCTCTGGCAGATATCACACCTGGCGACGTAGTCCGCCACCTCTCCTCTCATCTGGGGCCACCAAAAGTCTCTAGCCACCAATTCCATCGTCTTCTCTTTGCCGAAATGGCCTGCACTAGGGGCGTCATGCAATTGTTGCAGAACCTTGGCTCGAAGATCGTCGGTGGGCACGTAAAGGGCACCCTTACGAGTCAAAAGTCCATCTTGCAATTGGAACTCATCGTTGTCTCGCGACCCTCCGCGTAGCTCCTCCATCTTGGACTGTGCAAACTGATCCCTTTGCAACGCGCGTCGCACCGCGTCCAGGTCGACTGCGATGGTAGCGCACGTCCACGCCTGCGGTGCGAAAATGTGCTTTGCTGCGATTGGAGCTGCTTCCTCCAAGTATTGCGGCTTTCGGGACAGCGCGTCTGCAATAACATTGGAGTCTCCTGGGATGTATTCTATTTTGAAGTCGAAATCCGCAAAGAACTCCGCCCAGCGCATGTGCCGCTGGGTCTGTAACTTAGCCGTCCGCCAATACTCTAAGTTCTTGTGATCCGTGCGGACTTGCACCGTGTGCTTGGCTCCTATTAAGAAGTGTCGCCACGCTTTGAAAGCTGCATGAATGGCCAACAACTCCCTGTCCCATATGGTATAATTGCGCTCCGTCTTGCTGAGCTTCCGGGAGTAGAACGCACCCGGTCTCCAGTTGCCTTGCGGATCCTCTTGCAAAAGAACGGCCCCAACCGCTCTGTCTGACGCATCGGTCTCTACCCGCATGGGTCTGCCGGGATTCACGTGGAGCAGCTGCTCTTCGGAGGCGAAAAGACCTTTAAGCGTCCGGAAGGACCGCTCCGCTTGTTCGGTCCAGACGAACTTCTTCTTCTTGGAACTGAGGGTGTCAGTGATAGCCGCCGTCGCGTTCGCAAAACCTTTAATAAACTTGCGGTAAAAATTGGCAAAGCCGATGAACCTCTGGACCTCTTTCCGATTTCGAGGGCTTTTCCAGTCCAACAGCGCTTGAACCTTAGCCCTGTCCATGGCCAGTCCCTCGTCGGACAACTTGTAGCCAAGGAAATCAACCTCTCTGACATCAAACTGGCATTTTTCCAACTTGGCGTACAGCCTGTGGTCCTTCAGCCTCTGCAGGACCTCCCTCACGTCCTTATCGTGATCCTCCGACGATTCCGAGAAAATCAGGATATCGTCGAGAAAGCAGACACACTTCTTGTAGAGGAGACCTGCTAGCACGTGGTGCATAAATGCTTGAAAAACGTGGCTGCCATTTTGGAGACCGAAAGGCATGACTCTGTATTCGTATGTGCCCAGAGGGGTGAACATGGCGGTCTTCCACTCATCTCCTTTCCGGATGCGGATGAGATTGTAAGCTCCACGTAGGTCCAGCTTGGTGAAAATCTTGCCCCTCCTGACGGTCGCTAAAAGGTCGTCAATCTTGGGCATGGGGAAAGCTTTGGGCTTAGTCAAGCTGTTTATGAACCTGTAATCCACTATAAGCCTTTTTTGGGGCGTGTTTTTCTTCTTCACAAAGAACACAGGGCTGCCACCCGCTGCTTTAGATTCCTGGATGAAACCTCGCTTGAGGTTATGGTCTATGAACTCCCGAAGCTCTTGCATCTCGTCTTCCGACATGGAGTACAGCTTGGCAGCAGGCAGTTGCGCCCCTGGCACTAAATCAATCGCGCAGTCGTAAGGTCTGTGAGGCGGCAACTTGTCAGCTTCCTTCTCACAGAAAACCTCCAAGAAGTCCTGGTACTTGTGAGGCACCGTTTGCACCATACCCAGATGCAACTGCTGCTCGGCTTCTCCTCCCTGATCGGTCTGAAAGCAATGCTGAGCACAATACGATGAACAAAAGGTGATCTGCCGCTGGTACCACGCAACCGCGGGACTGTGCCTCTCCAGCCAACTCATGCCTAACACGATGGGTGTGTCCGATAAGTGGGTGACATTGAAACTAATAAGTTCTCGATGGTTGCCAATCTGCATCATCATGGGAGGGGTTTGCTGCACCACTTGCCCCCCCAGCAACTTCCTGCCGTCTACCGTGACCATGTTTAGAGGCGTCGTTGCAGGCAGGAGCGCCATGTTGTGCTGCTTAACGAACTGCAGTCCCACGAAGTCGGCGTTGCTTCCCGAATCGATCGTTATTGGAACCTCGAGGAGTCTCCCATCAGGCAACTGGAGTGTTGCTGTGAGCAGAACTGCCGGTCTGGGAGGCAAAGGGTCCACGCTTTGCAGTGATGCTGGGGGCTTGTCTACAGATCCGCCTGGCTGAGCCCCAGTAGCTCTGCTTCCAGCCAGGCACTGTCGTTTCCCTGAAGCTGCTCCCCTGGTTGCACCTCTGCTGTTACAGTTGCCAGTGCTGCAGTGTGCTTCTGGAGCCTCTGGGGGCACTCTTTCGCCATATGGTGCGCACTGTCACAGATGTAACACTTCCTGGTTCCTCTAGGAGGCTTCGCTTTGGCTGCACCAGGGACAGGGCTCTGGGATGGCTTCTGAGCCCTAGCACCACCAATCTCCATTGGCTCCTCGCTGTCCTTCCCCATTGGCGAGGGGTGCGCACGGCTGAAATCCCTGTGCACAAAAGGGAGAGTCCTCGCTTGCGCACGCGCTTGGGACCCGTCCTCCTCGTGCCACGGACGTCCCTCATGTCGAATTCCAATAGCTAAAGCCCGGTGCACCACGTCTTCTAGGGTCTGGGGTCTGTCCCCCCTAGCGATCTCATCCTTGATGGGGGGGCTCAATCCCTCCCAAAAAAGATCTCTGACCGGCTTACTGTCCTTTGGCCAATCTAAGGCGGTGAGCAATGCAAAAAATTTAGAGTGGTATTGGCGCACAGTCGCTTTCCCCTGCCTCAGCCCGTGCATTTGACGGCGCGCAATGTCCACATCCACAGAGGATTGAAAACAAGAATCCATCGCTTTGATGAACGCAGTTGAATTGCGACGGGCCGGTCCATCTTCGCGCCACAGATTGCGTAGCCAAGCCCTGGCCTCCCCATGCAGGTGCGAAACAATGAACCCCACTTTCTCCTCCTCATCTTTAAAATCGTGACGGAGTAAATGCAGTGCATATACGACGTCCGCTCTGAAATTGGGATAGTCTTGCAAGTTGCCATTAAAATGCGGAACCAGGGCACCCCCCCTCCGTCCAAGCGCAATGCCCTCCGCTCTGGAACCTGGGGCCCCCGCCCTGTCCGCGTGTTCCCACCTTGCCTGCAAATCCTGGCACGTCTTCTCCAAGTCGTCATTCTTCTTCTGCGAAGCAATGACTGCCGATGTGAGAGCGGTAACCTGATCCCGCAGTGCAACCAGCTGCTCCTCAGCGCTCATGGCTGCTCCCGTTCGTGAGCTTCGCAAAAAAAAATTTTTGCTTTCTGAGAGGGGACTTACTGTCACGGCCACCCAGGACGGGTCCCAGCTCACAAGAGACCTCACTCCGTTGCAGTTTATTTACAGGAAAAGTTTATTGAAGATTTCTGCTTCTCGTACAGTTCAGCATCGTGGCCGTACGTCTGTCACGTTAGACCGCTGAAGTCCCCTCTGACTCCTCCCCTCTTCCACACCAACTTAATAGCCTGGCTCTAGACCACCTCTTCCTCTCCTTTCTTTTCCGCAGGGTCTTCCTGCCCCCCTGGGTTCCCTCTCTCCGTGACTCGCCTGAGGCTGAATCCTCTGCCGCCTCTTCCCCCCTCCTTCTGGCTTTAGGGCCGGGCTCCTCCCCTGAGCTCTCTCCACTTCCGCGCGCCTCTACGTTTGAACTTGGCGCGCGTACGTTGCTGCTGACCTTTCTTTCGACCGCTACACCACCCCTTGTTCTGCTCTCCACCCTTTCCGGCTGAACACCTTGCTCCAACCCCCTTTCTCTGTTCTCTCCTAATCCTGCTCCCTCCGAGAGGCTGACGACTCCACCCCCTTTTCTCCGTTCCGGCTGAGACGCCTCTTGCTGCGTCTGTCTTCCACTGGGCTCCTCTCCGCTTCTCCCTTCTCCTCCCTTTTGCTTGATTAAGGTAACCCCCTTTTGAGAATCCTCTGACTCGCTGCTCAGACTCGTGGATTCCCTCAGAATTCCGTCATCTTCTTCCTCATCCTTCTGCCCCTCCTCCCACTCGCTCTCCGTCTCCTCTGTCATCTCCTCCTCTCTCCCAGAAACCCTGACATCGAAGCACATGGGAAGTAAGTGCTAGACATAAAGGGAAATGCAATTTAAGGCTGGAGAGAGCCACCTACAGCCTATACAGTGAACAGAATTGTCTGTTAAGAAAAACCTTTTATTTTGACGGACGGGCCCAAATTTGCTAATTATCAATAAATAAATAAATCATTGCAACCTTTCTTGACACGTGAAAGACAAAACTCTTACCGTTTCCTTTGGAATTTGTGACTGGCTTTGTTCGGTACTCTAGAAGAAGCGGGGACAAAAATTAAAATAAGAATAAGGGTAGAAAAGACATTTGCCAACGATTAAGAAGAGGACTATCAAGGGGTTTAGTTCTCAAATGGAGCATAGGATAAAAGATCAGAGCTACACAAAACACATTTTGAAAAGTCCCAAATGCCCACAGGTGACACTTTATATGCCAATTCTGAGAGGCTGGGACAAGTGCCTCCTTGTGCTTCTGTCTGGCAGGATGTGCCTTTGACAATGTTTAAAACACTCTGTGGTAACCTAATGGATGTTATTCTCTTTCGGTTGATATAACGTGTCCTTAATAGAGGGTCCCACCCTTACACAGCATAATATGCCAAGACCAGGGACTTTGCAAGCCAGACCTAGTTCTCGGTTCCATTACAGCACTCCATTCAAAGAGGAAACTACTTCCTTGTATTCCACCTCACTTACTCATCTCACTCAGCCTCCATTATTTCAGGCAAAAGGTCCCTGACCAGGTACAATGGTCTGGCAACTAATCCATTATACTACTGACCTGCATGCTGATTTAACAGTTTACCTGCTTTCAAGCCTACTCGGTTCCTCTTTTGCTTCCCCCCTTCCTGCCTAGCCCACCTGGACTTGCATGGCCTCTTATTGACACACAGGGTTGTATCCAAAGCTAGTCTTACTCAAAATAGAACCATTGAAGTTAATGGGCATGGATAACTTAGGTTCACTAATTTCAACTACCCTTCATAGAACTAGCATTCCATCAAACTCAGTGGTTCCCAATAACAAGTATGGTAGTTCAAAATGCTTGGCATTGGAGCATCTTATTGGTGGTGGTGTAAGGCTATTTAAAAAGCTTGGATAATGATACATAATGATTTGAAGAAAATGCTTAAAATAACCTTTGTCCAAAAAAAACCTCATTGGGATTAAAGGACTAAATGTTTCTAAAGAGCAAAAGAATCTCCTCCTGTATCTGGTAGCAGTTGCTCGGCCACGATCATCCCAGAATATGAAAAAGAAGAAGTCCCCACCAAAGAAGATAAAGACGATCGGAATCAAAGATATTATGGCCGTGCATGAACAAATGTAAAACAAAAGAACCAAGGAGGGGAGGAGAGGGAAGTCAAGGGATTTTGGAAATCCCATGTATGGGAGTTGTTATGTGATGGGGTTTTGTTATTGTAAAAATTAATAAAATAGTATTTTAAAAAGAGAATAGAACTCAGGAGAATTTACAGCATGAAAATAATGTATTTCCTTAAACATTTTATTCCTTACGTGCACACACAGAATGATGCATTTTACAGTTCCTGCCCATCAAGCCATGTTAATGTGCTTCAGAGCCATTAGGCAAACACAACTCTCCTTTGAGGGGCAATTTTAATTAATCTCCTGCACACAGACAAAGGCAACCACAGCTCATCTAGAAGGAATAACTTGTTAAAGCCCAACTGTGGTTGACAAAAGAACAGAGAACAGAGCCTAATCCCTGAAATCAAGAGGTGAACAAAGCAAAAAAGAAGGGGGAGGTTTGTTGGTGGCACAAGAAACATATAATGAAACTTGCCTGCAATCTCCCAAATTCTTGATCAGAAGCAAAATAGTGCTGTTTTCACATGAACTCCTTAACCATATTGGCCACTTGGGTCTAAATGAAGTTGGCAAAATGATGATGGGGAGAGGGAAACTTTGAGTCAACCGCAGCAAATAAGAATGGACGTCTTGGAAGAGTGTTTCCATTTATTAGTGTAAACCACTCTACAATTGTTTTCATATCAAGCCTGCCATTTAGGTCTAGACTTTATAAGGTGACTGTATCCTAAGTGTGCATGAGATCCTTCCAGCATAATTTGACAATATAGAGATCCACATTATGCTATTTTGCAAGTTGAGTGAGAGACCATGTCTGATCACCTGTGATCACAGATCTGCACTGGTTGCCAATTTGTTACTGGGGCAAGTGAAACGTGCTACTATTAGTGTCACAAATTCCATAGAATTGTCATGGAGGGGATGGCCGGATCCTGACGAAGAATGGAATTGGCAGAGGGGTGTTCTGCCCTATGACATCTGACAGTCCAAGGCAGATACCTCCTGCTGTGGAGTTGCCCCCTGGTGTCTCCTTATGTCAGTGAGGAGCTGCATCCAAAGGAGAAGGCAAGTGAAAATAAATCAGATGTTGAGCTGGCACTGATGCCACCTCTGCCTCCAAAGGACATGGGGATGTCAGCATGAAGAAAGTTTGTGGGACCACTCACTTAATGAGTGCCTGTTTGCTTGCCCAGACCCCAGTGCTGTGTCTGCCTTGTCCTTCCTGTAGTAAGGACCAGGACAAGTAGTATATAAATCCCTTAATAGCTTGGGGCCAGTTTACTTGAGGGCTCAGTTTACTGGAATTCACCCAGGACCTGCTCAGGAGAGAGTAGGCTCTTGTTCACTTGAAGTTATTTACACAGACACTGCATGGCCATGTCAAGGGTGTTGATGCTGCATCCAGCGTTGCAGACTGAGTAGGCAGTTGAACCAGTTGGCTCCCAAGTTCCCTTCCAATTCTAGATTAACAACCCATTTACGAGTTTTCACCTGTTCCAGAAGAAGCAGGATGTTTTTCACACTGTAGCATATCTTTGAGAGTAAACACACTCCTGTGGCTTCAGTATCTATCCCACATGCAAGTACAAAAGGCCATGCCTCCTCTAAATAGTTCATTCACACTAAGGATTTGTCCATTGCTACCATCTCCCCACCCTCCAAAGTAGAATAAACCCTGCTCTACCATCCCCTATGCTGAAATGCAGACTTCATCATGCTCTCTGAACACAGATATTTTTCCATGTACCCACAATCACTCCTATCTTTCCACAAGTCCCAACATCATGACTTATTAACCCTTTTGAATTATTTGGTAGTGATGGTAGTTGGTGGCAGGGAAGTTTCACTGAAGTATGTCAAGTGAGCGGGGTGCTGGGAAATATAACATAGAATCTAATTGGCGATCTTGGACTCACAAGAGGGCTTTTGAGGGTGCTGGGGTCTGCAGGGGGAAGGTAAATCAGAAACAATCCACCCCTTCTCTTCAATTATCAGACGTTCCTGCTGGGTCAAAAGTCCAGTTGTGAATGCCAGGGCACCAACTGGTCTCCATCCATAGATTTCTTGGGTACCTATGTCCTTAGCATGAATACTAGTGGCATGGAAAGTTGCATTTCCTAAGTTCCCTATCACCTAGGACACTCCTTTTGCAGCATTCAATACACCGAAGAGAGATAGAGACCTATGTTCTTATATTTAGAAGAACTTAAAGGGGGGATAGAGGGAGAAAGATTATTATAGGATGGAGGAGTTTGAATTCTTAGGGAAAAAAATGAATTTTAGTCGCATCGTTGCTTGAAGTCTTGAGTAAAGACAACTGGGATAGGAATGTAGGACGCTGCCTTATACCTTATTCCTGGCTGGAAGTGACTCTCCTTAATTTCAGGCAGGGTTTTCTCCCAGTCCTAACTGGAGATATTGAAATACTGAACAATGATTTGGTACAAAATAAGGCAGCTTTATACAATCAACATTTGCTACACCCACAAAGGCAATTATTGTGGAAACATTTGTGCACAGCCTATATACTATGATAATTTTCTTTAAGATACATTGTACAACAGGGATTCTCCGAATTGCCTTGCTAAATTAATAACTGTGGGGTGTCTTTCCCATGTAGCTATAATATTAGAAACAACCACATTTTTGCCCTTACATATTCTTCATTTCCAAATCATAGCATTCATACATCCTGTTCTAGATTAATTGTAAATGCTCTGAGACAGGGCGGAAAATGTTCATGTAGTGTGACAAACAGCAAGCTTTCCAACAGGGACACAAAAGACAGGGAATAATCAGTTGTCTGTAGGCACTCAAGCAAAGTACATGCAACAGTTTATAATCTGCATTTGCTGTCACCCATGATTTGAAAACATTAGTTCCCATATTAATGTGGAAATCCAATTTGGAGACCACTGCTAAAAGGAAATGTCCATGTGAAATGTAGTAGAAGTTTATTTTCCTGTGCTCCACTTCAAGCTGCACATGTTTGACAGCAGGTCTTCACATTATTTGCTCATATTCACCTAATGTGCCTTAGCCACTTAAAAAAAAAAAATACGCACCAGTTCTCTTGGATGGAATGCTTCTTCCTGGCGGAAAATGATAAGGCTTACACTCCCTCCCATCCTGGTGCTTCTCAGCAGGGAAACAACTTCTTCTTGGGTTTTTCCTGTTAAATCAACTCCATTTACCTGCAATGGGTGGGAAAAAGATTTTGAATTACTCTGTGTGCAACATGTGAAGAATGTTGTGATAAACCAGAGAAGCACAGTGTCCTGGTTCACCTATAATGCTAAACTGTGTTTAAAATACCTTCAGAAGTCTGCATGCACACGAAAGCTCATACCAGTAACAAACTTAGTTGGTCTCTAAGGTGCTACTGGAAGGAATTTTTTTATTTTGTTTCGACTACGGCAGACCAACACAGCTACCTACCTGTAACTAGATGTCAGGTTATCCAATTTTCTAGGTGAAAAGAAACACACACACACACACACACACACACACACACACACGTTCTCAAGGCTTCGCCGCTTTCACTGGTGCTTTTAACTCTTCGGTGACCTAACAAACAAGATCAAAGTTACAGTTTTGCTGTAACTATGATTCATCAACTATGATTTATGTTAACCATAGTTTAGTCCTTTGCACAAACCAGGACACCGTAAGCTAGAACTAGGTGACATGTTTTGTCTTAGGGAAAAGTCGTGCCTGTGTTTGGGGCTGAAATTTGGAGAAAGCCCATTGGCTTCTCCAGCTGCACACAACACAGGAAAAAAACCTGCAGCATTATTCCTGAGCAGCAAATACAGATAGAGAGCCCTGCAATGTTTGTTCACGCAGGCAGAAAGAGAACAGCATTGTGGCAACTCCAGCTCTGCTTTTTAATTCACCTCCTCTCCCCATTCTTCTCTCTCTCACTCTCTCTGGGGGCAGTGTGAACAGCCATTGTGTTCCCCTATCAACAAGAGCAATTAGTGGAGAGTGGCACTGCCATGGACCTGGCCTCCAAGCACCAGTGTTGCTGCCACATGCCAGGGCAGTGTATTGTTGAAGTTGGGCAGATGCAGGCACGTTAGCAGAACCAATCAAGCACTGCTGCCAGTGTGACCACATTGCTCTATCCTCACTGCTCTTTCGCCCCAGTATATGGCAAGAAGGCAGTGCTGGTCCACTGTGGTGCCCTTCCCTGCCAGCCACTTCTGCCTTCTGCCATAGTTTGGGGCTGAAACTGTGATGCACTCAGAAGCTGCTACTCTGGTAAACAGCCTGAAAGGCACTTACATAGGTAAACACTGGGAGCTACGTTCAGAAGCAGCACAAATGACTTGTGTGCAGAGCAATTCAGTGGTTTGTTCATGGCATTTAAATAGTAATACACACAAGTCTTAAAAATAAGCATTTTCTTACATATGAGAACACTACTCCTGCACAGGCTCAGGCAATGATGATGCACTTCCAAAGACAACACAACCACAGAACGTATCTAGATATGATCAGCGTGCCTGAATTTGGAAAACAAATTGCAACTCTGCAAATAACATCCCAATACGAGTTGGATGCCAAGATAAGTGTGCTTGCTTGTCTGCAATATATCCAAGCACACCCAGGAGCATGTGAAGCCCTGACAGATAAGTGAAACTGGGATACTGAATTGAAACTGACCAGACATGATAGAAAACATCAGGGAGGCTTTTCGTTTGTAAGGATGTAGCAGAGTTAAGAAAGCAAGAGGCTCAGTTAGTAGGAAGGCACAAAATAAATGTGGGTAGAAGTCAGCATAATGAACATACAGACATCAGAAAATGCTAAAAGACACAGCTGAAGAAGAAGCAGATGAAGGGGGCGGAGCTTGAGATCCACTGGCATTTATCTGTGAGAACTCGCTGCGGGCGAGTGATATCCCAGGAGACTCACTGAGGACAAGTAATGTCCCAGGAAAGCAAACATGGTTCTTTGTTGTGGCTGCTGCTGAAAAGTGTAACAGAAAACCCAGAAAATTACAAAGAACCAGTCACCTTGACTTCAGTGCTCAGCAAGCTATTATAACAGCAATCAAAGGAGGCAACAAGAAGCTGTCAGGCTAAGCTTATTTTTACCTTTGGATTGGAAAAAAGGAAGAAACGACTTTAGAAGATAAGTGCTATGCACTGGAAGTAACTATCTTTACTTCAGTAAAAGTGATGGCAATATTCAGCAGTATGGATTTGGAGCCATGTGGATCATCTAGAAGCATAGAATTGTAGAGTTGAGGTGGACTTGGATGGCTGTAGAAGAGGATTAGACAAATGCACGGATAAGGCTCTCAGTGGCTACTAACCACAATGGATATGTTCTGCCTCTACTGTTGGAAGCAGTTTGCCTCTGAATACCACTTGATAACAATCACAAGTGGGGAGTACAGTGCTGACCTCAGATCCTACTTGTAGGTTTCCCATATGCATCTATTTGGCCCTTGGCAGAACAGAATGGTGGACTAGATGGACCTTTCACCTGCTCTTCTTAGGTGGGGCACAAGATACAAGGCAGTAGCACAGCTTAGTTCATGAGACTCAATGTAAGACTGAATACTCATTATTCCCCCCCCCATTTATTTTTTTATGTTGTTTAGGAAGATTATCTGACATGAGAGATTTTTCAAAGTCTAAACGGTCATACATCAAGGAAACCTAAAATACACAATTTTCAGCTGCTGGGCAGCAGTGTCAGGCTGCATAGCTCCTATGGTTTATTCCAACTCTAAGCTCTCAATATGAAGGCAATGGAGTAGTGAAAGCATAATGAGTTCATAATGTGACAACAGTATTAGAGGACTGCATTAGGAACCGTTGTATTTTCCCTTACAGATCATAAGGCAAAGTGGCAGGCTCTCTGGAGCAGTACAAAATCTATAGTGAAAATACATAGAGAAATGTGTAAATGCATTTCCCACTTTTTGCTTAAACATTCTTAAATAGAATAGCGTGGGAGGAGGCTGCCATTTCTTATCCCTCCTTAGAAATTACAAAAGAAATGGAGCATACAGGAGATGCTTGGCCACTAAGAAAAAAGAAGACGGTTTGCATGACATTAGCAGGGTAATTTTATTAACCCTCACAGTCTTTCAGCCCATATTCCTCCTCAGCCTCACTTATCAGGAGCATTTTACATGTTACACTGCAAACTTTGTTAAGTTAAGTCGTATTCATAACTTTGCATCATTCTGAGAGGAAAGTGAGTAAATAATGGGCATGGCAGTTAAGACTATTTTTTCTACACGGCATGAGTACCAGCACAAATCAGGATTTTTTTTAAAAAAAAACCTATGAAGGGACAGCAAGTCCTTATGTTTCTTCATGTCTCATGTTTTGTTGCTACTTGTATATTTAACAGATATATATTTGTAGCACAAACTCTCTATGATAATACTCCCAAGATGGTGTTCCTATCTTGTCAATCTGTACTGAATGGAAGAGAAATGTCAAGATTTAGAGAACTGCAGAGGTGCCTGAAAAAACTGAGTCTGATGTGGTTTCTTCTCAGGTTTTTTGATAGAAGGCAGAACCTTCTTCTTATCCCTGGTCTCTACTAAGTGGACTTCCAGAGATTCCTCAAAGAGTTTGGACCCTGAGCCTGAAGAAAAGTTTCAGAATCATTGGGGGAGTTCTCCATAGTCAACCCCATCTGACCCAGAGAATCACTAGGGGCCCCTTGCCTGGATCCTCCAAGGGAGTGTGCATAGACATCGCCGTGAGGGGAAAGTTAATCATTCTGGGTGCACAGGTGCAATGCAAAATGCAGGAAGGCCTAACACGACTTCACCCACTGTTGCCTTTCTTCAAAACTCCCAATTAATCATCAAGGAATAAGATAGAGACCCAACTCAGCCCAATGAATCAGGAAATGAGCACAGAGAACATGAAAGCCACTAAACTCCCAGATGCAGGAGTCAGGTCTCAAGCTGTTGGGGCCTCCAGAAGAACTGCTGAGGAGAAATATAAAATGGCACTCCTGCTCTCCAAAACGAGGGGGGGGGGAATGCAATCTCCTGTCCCTGTTGCTTCTGTGACATCCTTAGGTGGTTGTCTGGCATTCAGGCCCAGAACCCAACCACCTACTACATTCTCCCCTTTCTCAGAATGGCAGGGAAGGAGAGAAAATATGATGAAAAACAAAGGGGGGTAATGGAAAACAAAAACTAAAGAGAGGACAACTGACATTGTACACAAAATCCACTGAAACAAGTACTCAGACAAGCGCTTCTCAAGGGGAGAGCCAACTGCCCCTAGCATCTAAAGAGATGGGATGACTCCCCCTGCCCCGGAGAGGGAACAAGAATCTGAAGATCCTGCCTGTGTCCAGCAGGGGGAGTTATCCTTATCAGCAATGTTGCCCCCCTCCATCTGGTAAAAAATGCTTTGGTAAAACGCAACTGTTATATAAATAATTAGCCAAGGTTACTCATATCTGCCTGCCTAGAGAGATAACAAATGGAGTTGAAGAAATTAGTGAAATTTACACCACTTGTGAATTTGCAGTGCAAAATTCATTGAAAGCATTGGTCAGCCTCAGGAAATTTGTGAAGAAAACAACTAGGATCTCACCTCCAGGATCTGAGGAACAGTTCTTTCACAGATGAGTGAGAAAGAAGGTATTCTGAACCAACTAAAGAGCATCCATTCTTACTTCCCTTTCCTCTCATTGCTTCCTCACTCTTCTCCCCTTTCTGTTGCTCCATTTGAGACTGTGATTTCTAATCTACACATTCCAACAGAATTGCCCATATCCTCCTCCTTTGTTTTGACTGTATATTTATCCCCACAAGACAAAAACTTGGATGAGGTTAAAGCAGAGAACAATTCACTGGGGGAAAGGTAGAAACATTACAATGAATGCTGTAGATATCTGAAGCCAAACAATTACAAAACTCATTAAACTAAAAAATAACCTTGAAAGAGCTCCAAATAGGTTAAATATACACTATTCAATAAATCCAAACAATTCTAGGTCTTTCCTATAGCAATATCAGATAATAAAAATAGCATTAGGAAAAATGTATTGCAATCTTACATTCCCCCCCTTCCAATTTTATTAGATTTCTATATTTTTACCCTTTGGTGTGGTACTTTGGTACATACTAATTATTATTAGCTACACTCCTTCAGTCAAGAAGTTGCAATAAATTTAACAATTTACTTAAGTTACATACTTTTTATCTACACAGATTTCCCATAAACCTTCTGCTTCCTAAATTCTGGTGTCTATGTACCAGCCTCCTGTACTCTCCCAATCTCATGCTAGTACATATGTATGTTCTCAAAGGAATGACACCAAGCGCCCCAACAAAGGCAGATCTATGGGCGCAAAGCTTATGAGGTGTTGTAACTATGACATCCCACATAAGGCGAGAGGCTGGGGGGGCATTGCACAGGGTGCCACTGAAATTTGAGGTTCCAAGTTCTGCTACTGATCCCAATAACCCTTATATGCATGTCTGATGCTGCACTCATCATTCTTTAATATGGAGCAGGCAGGGACATCTCAAATTTGTGTGACAATATAGAGCAGCCAGCACCAACCTGGGGCCCTCTAAGTACTTTGGCCTTTAACTCCCATCAGCCATAGCCAGCATGGCTATGATAGTTAGGACTGATGGGAGTTGTAGTCCAAAAATCTGATGTTGTGTAGATAGGAAACTGCTCTATGTCAGTATGAATATATTTTGCTGAAAAGGCTGCAATGAATCAGCCTTTAGGGAGGATACCGTTGCAGGTGGTGGGGAGACATTACATGAGAAAGATTTATATTGGAAGTGCAGCCTTATCCCTTATCCCAAATAGCTTGGGATACTGTTCATTTTGTTTACCAGAATAGAGCCACAATAAAAAACTTAAGCACACGAACAAAGCAATAGATGCCATATCCAATTATTCTCTCCCAAGTCAAAACTGAGCCATCCAACAAAATCACAAAATTTCAAGATGAGACTGCTTTTTGCAAAGCGAGTGAAGCTGCTACCTGGAATATGAGTGTTTATTAATATTGTTATTCAGAAAGCACGAAGACCAGAAGACAATGCCCTGGGAAACTGGCAGCGGAGCAGTAGAAAATTCATTGAAATGATATACAAAAGCAGGCAATCTGCTGAAAGGACTAATAGAACTCCCTAACAGCTTTGCAACATTTCATCACCTCAATGAGTCGGTCACCAGCCTTTAATCTTCCATCTTGAATAGCTGCACCTCTTGGTAGGATGTTTTTCACGTAAATTGGAGCTGAGCCGCCAATTGGAACATCTCTAGAAGTGATGCTAAATCCTAGGCCTTCTGTACCTGCAAAAATGATTTTAAAATGCTGTAAGTTTCCTAAGTCCATCTGTGTATGATTATATATCTATATCTATATATCTATTCACATCAAACCACTCTTTGGCTCTCCCCGCTCCCTGCCTAATATTTTTTAACCACTAACAAATACTTAGAAGAAATATTATACCATCAGTACAATTAAATTCACAGTTATTTGCATGCAATGCACATTACACAGAGACTTGCACAAATATGGCGTGAATTTTAATCTGTTTTAGTATTTTAACTTCTTGTAAGTGTTAATGTACAGTCATACCTTGGTTCACAAACAGAATGCATTCCAGGAGTCCGTTCGACTCCCAGAATGGTTCAGAAACCAAGGTGTGGCTTCCGATTGGCTGCAGGGGCATCTGCAGCCAATCAGAAGCTGTGGAAGCTGCACCGGATGTTCAGCTTCCAAAAATCGTTCAGAAACCGGAACACTCACCGAAACGTACAAGTTCCGAGGCGTTCGGCAACCAAGGTATGACTGTACTGTATTTTTGTGATTTTATGGTTTTATCTTCATGAAAACCTCTTTGCTTTTTACAATCAAGTGGGATACAGACTTTCAAGCTTTAACTTCAAACACACATAAATGATGTTGTAAAGCTTTATTTTGCCAATCTTAAACCTCCCCATCTTTAAGAAGTGGCTACAATGAAACAGAACAAATTGTAAAATCTCTGCTACTACATTTTACAACTAAAAAGCTTACTGGTTAAGTCCTGTCTTTGAGGATAATTCACACAAAAGCAGATAAAAAATCAACAAGTTAAAACAAATTTTATTCACAGCAGCTAGACTAAGAATAATCAAACAAAGGAAAAACTTAGGGGACATTCTAATGAATGAATGGTAACAGAAAATAAGGTCTATTGCTTTAATGGGGAAATTATCTCTGCAACTGAAAGGCAGGAAACTCTAACAAAAACTAAAGAAATTCCAGACGTTCTTGTGACCACTCCAGTAAAACATGCAGCAATTTACAAAAGCCATCCTATTGATCTGATAGCCACACGATTAATACATAAAAACTGATACCACCCTAAGAGGTGATCTGGATATACCCATCCAGACATACCCATATTTATGTCAACCCTTATCAACAGGCATTAAATTAAATTTTATTTTTATCACAGCATAAGAACATGTTCTTAAATATAAGATAAACACTTAAATACATCATGATACTATCTGTCAGGAATGGAAAAGGCTTGCTTTACAGCAACTTTGTGCTCTACCACTAACTGCAAGCAACTGCAATCCTATCCAGCATGGCCAATGGGCAGGCGTTAAATATGCTGCAAGCCACCAATACCTAAAGGGCCAAAAGGTCCTTATCCCTCCCTGGTGTATATAGATAGATTTTTGCATGAGACTCGAGCTTATGATGATCCACACACACACCAACCCCCAAGCCCAGCCCTTCTTTGCAAGATACAGAAAACTATCTGGATGTAAACAATCCATAAGAGAAACTACAAGGATATTACTGATCTGATTATATTGCTGTTCCATTTTTACTTAAAATTACTTTCTCATCTCGGCAGTTCCCAAGGTATTTTATAAATAGTATTAAAACCTCTTCTGCCTCTGGAGCAGAAGAATTTTTTTGCATGTTTGAAATTCATAGTGTTGATAGATTTTGTGCTATTCCAGAGGCAGGAGAGGTTTTCATACTATTTATTATATACCTTGGGAGCTGCTGAGATGAGGAAGTAAGTTTAAGTCCAGGAGCCTTACAATAATTTCAGAATAATAGCCTAGTAGTTCTCCTAGAAGCTTCCTAGTACATCTCCTGTGCAAGGATGGAAAATATGTGGCCTTCCAGATGTTTTGGACTACAACTCCCATCAAGTCCAATGATCAGTGATGATGGGAGTTTAGCCCTACAACATTTGAAGGGCTGTATCTTGCCCATTGATGACCTATGGGTTTACTGACATTCATATAAAGAGATAGCATGCAAATGCTATAATCACTATACTAGGAAATAGGTTTCAAAGGACATAAAAGTAAGGCTTCTCTGGATCCTGTTATATATAATAACCAAACAAACTGACAAGGTATGCCACTCTGAATTGCCTGGATGAAGAGTTCCCCAGAAAAGAGCCAGTATGGAATAGTGGTTAGAGCAAAGCTTTCTAAACTGTGTGTTGTGACACATTAGTGTATCGGCTGCATTGTGTAGATGTGCCGCACAAACACTCCCCACGCTCCTCCTGGGGTTAGAAAGGGGTTAGTTTAAACTCTGGTTTGCTAGTAAAACTGAACTACTGTGTCGTGAAATGATGCAAGTCTAAAAAGTGTGTCACCAACATGAAAAGCTTGGAAAGCTTTGGGTGTTGAACTGGAACTGGGAAGGCACAGGTTAAAATTCCTGCCCAGGAATGAAGTTGACTGGGTGACCTTGGATCAGTCATCATGCTCTCCCAGCCTAACCTACATCTCAGGGTTGTTATTGTGAGGATAAAATGAGGAAGGAGGAAAACTCTAATTCTACACCAATATTACATTACCTGCAGTGTTGGAGGAGGGGAGTGAGGAGGACGTGTGCATCAAGTTGCACCAGAGATGATGGATGGACAGATTGAATAAATATGGACATACTGGACATAAGGGGCTATTTCCAAATACCTGGGTCCATAATACTGCTTTCAGAATAATTCCCGTGAAGCCATATGTATGTACTTCTTAGAAAAGAGAGTGAGCAACTAGATTTCTGTCCAATCCTGTGTCAGTATGGGGAAAGAATTATAGCTTACAAAACCAGCACATCAGTTATAAGGCAGAAACCTTCTCACCAGCCAGCTAATTTTCTATGTGTGTGGGGGGGGGGGGGAGAGAGGAGAAGCTTCTTGTGTTTTTAGTGCAGGGAAATATTCAGATCTGCACCCTCCCCACCAACCCACAAGGTGGTAAAGTCTTAGGAGAACTGTACCAGATGATGTTTTAAATCAGAACTGGATATTATTCATCTTCTGATAATACTGATGTGGCTGCTAGGTAAATTGCTACCTGTACTAAGATATGTACACCATTTATACATTTTGCTAATTATCTGAACTTGTTAAAAAAATCATAAATGTCATAGTTCCAGGGCATGGTCTGAGGACACAGGATGCAACCACCTTGCTCAAACTCCTGGATGGGAGACCACCAGGAAATCCTATACATGTGGTCGTGAGTTCAGTCATGGGGGAAAGCTGGGGCATAAATTAACTAAATAAATTGAGCTAGCACGAACCAAAAAATAAAAAAAAAATAGTAAGTTTAGGCCAGACAGTGTGTGCAACTGCTAATGCTGTTCAGATGCCAATCAGCTTTGAAAAATGGGTGCTCACTCAAAGATCCCCCTCCTTTTCACTTGAAAAACTACTGTGCTAATACCAGAAAGGAACTTTGCACAGTCTCCATCCATTAACTGATTATTATCAAAGAGTGTTTTCATGTGGGGCAAGCTGGAGTCCCTCCAAGTCCCCATCTTCTTTTGACTTAAGTGCTTGCAACCAATAAAAAGTGACACGTTGTTGCAATTAGTGTTATTCGCAGTCTTGTGTCTAATTAATTTTTGTTCCTGCTTTGTGTGCTAGGGCTTCCAAAAGCAGAGAGTACTGGCTGCTAACATGGCGAGACTAGTGTATTGATTGCTTAACACTCTGCAATTCCCTGACCATTTACACCCTCCCTCCTTCTGTTTTCCTGGTATTTACTATTTGTTAAGAACATAACAATTTGCTATGGGTAGGAGACAGCCTGGATTTTCCTCATGAAACTTTTCAGCAGGTTCCCACTTCGGTTTCTGTTGATGAAAGCTATCTTTATTTACTCACCCACCCCATACACAAGAGAGACAGAGAGAGTTGGGGGTTGTCATGGAGTAAACAGCTTATTTTGGGCAGAGTGAAACTGATTATAATTATTATTTCATTCTAAAGGCTTTCTACATACAAGTGAAACTGAATAATAAGGCTGGTTAGAACATTTTTGAAAATCCAGTTCTACTTCCTCAAATCAAAATACTAACTGTATGAAAGCACTCTTTAAAAAATAACACCGTGTAGTCTTCAAACATTCTTTAAATGGCACTGGAGAATCCATGCTTGGCATCTATAGAAAGAACCTGAGTAAAGTTAAAGTGGCTAATCCTTCCCTCTGTCCCTGATGATCCTACTACCTGGAGTTAACACTAGATCATCCCTTGCCCCAACTGGTTCCGGATGGGAGTCTATTTACCGTATTTTTTGCTCTATAAGACTCACTTTTTCCCTCCTAAAAAGTAAGGGGAAACCAACATCTTAGGGAGCGAATGCAGGCTGTGCAGCTATCACAGAAGCTAGAACAGCAAGAAGGATCGCTGTGCAGTAAAAGCAGAAATCCCTCTTGCTGTTCTGGCTTCTGAGATTCAGAATATTTTTTTTCTCCTCCAAAAACTGGGTGCGTATTGTGGTCTGGTGCGTCTTATAGAGCGGAAAATACAGTACTTTGCCTCTGAATACCAAGGAAGACCTTATCTGCATGCAAGTTCTCCATTCTCAGCTTTTAGTGGAATGTATAGAAAAAGCAGGATCATCATCTTTAGATTTTTCATCCGCCAACCAGAAAGCTTTTAGCATAGTGTATGAAAAGTGTACCACATTTGGCAAAGGCCTGACGGATGTAGGAATGCCACATAAAAATAGAGCAATGACAATGAGGATAGGTTGATGATTATGGACCCATTTGTATCCCTGCCCTTTTCTCTCCAACGAGGTACCATTTTGCTCTGATTTAGTGAATTGTTCATCAAACACAACTACTATTTGTCTGGTGTGCTTCATTAGGAATCCATTATACTGCCCCCTAAAAAAAACCACACAACTATTTGGAAGGGAGAGAAACTAAGCACTGTACTGTCACATAGATCAAGAATATTTTTAAATTATACCCTTTTTGAAAGGATTAAGATTTGATTTTAAGATCCTTTTATATTGGAGATCCACACCTCTAGAATTCTGCATACACAATCACAGTAATTGTGTGCTGAAATGACCAGTTAGAAACCTGAACTGGTCATTGGAGAAAGAAATTACTGCAGCTGCATGTGCAATCAATGTAATTACACAAAGTATTCAGAATGCCTGTTTGCTGAAAAATTGAGAGAATTTGGGCCATCTTGCATAATCCACAGCAAGGGACGTGTCCTCTAGGCCCAGAAAGTACTTAGTCACATGCCTTCTGTTCTTTTATCAGTTTACTCAGAAGAAAAATTAGCCAGCCCACGTTTCAACTCTGTAGCATTGTTGCTCCAACCTTGCACCGCCATTCACAAAATTTCAGCATTGCAGAGGTCATATGTAATAAGGTGAAGGATGAATAGCTTCCACGGCATCATGACAGGAGAGGTTAGTTTCTGAAGTTCTGTTGTATATCAAGCTGAGAATGGATGGAAACGATTCAACTGGCTGTTGGGTACAGCTGGAACAAAACAATGTTTCCAGCCTCCAGACCATGGTTAACAGATTGAGAGCATAATATAGTTTTAACATGTTTGTCTTGTGAATTGACGGCTCTCTTCCATGCTTTCCTTTAACAACAGAACGTCACTGTTAATGCTACCATTGCTGTTAATAGCCAAGGAGTGTAAAACCCACTTCAAGCCTTTCAGGCCCAGCCCTACTATTAGACAGAGCTACTCAGGGCAGCTGATTCTGGGTGCTACGAAAGGAAAAACGCAAATGATAAATGATTCACTTTCCTATTATTGTATTTATACTGCCAGGAAGTGTAAGGAGGTTTTTTTCTGCCTCTGGTTCCAAAATAACTTGGTTGGCCTTGAGTACTAAAGTAAGCAAAGCAACAAGGGGATATTTAAAAAATAAATAAATTCTAAAACAGCAAATGTTACAACTTGCTATTGTTCGTACATAAATAAATAAATAGTAAAATGCTTAAAAAACAAAAGAGTTGGAGCACACTTTTGGCAAAATAATGTTATTATTGCAAGGCAGAGAAAAATAAATCTAATCACCAATAAACATTGCAAATAACAATTCCAACTGCCAGGAACATTTCAACCCTTCGGTATTCTTCAGCAGCATGTAACCATAAATTAGTAGATTAGCTGCTCCAGAGAAAATAATAATCCAGGATTGTCTAAATCAGGAATCATGTTTTGAATTTTAAAATATTACATTTCCTTTGCTCTATAGGCTGGTTCACATGTCAAATTAAACCACAGTCAAAATAAACTAGTGCACACTGCTGAAATCACAAAAACATCACTTCTCCCCTGCTGTCCCCATAAGGCCAGGAAACCAGCCTTGGTCTGGCCTATCATATCATGCAAATCTGAGCTTGTGGGTTGTTTCTCTCAAAGCAAACCATGAGCAGAAGCAGAAGCTCGACTTAGCTATTGTAGTTTATTTGGAGAGAAATAAACCATTTGTTCAGATTCAGATGACATGTTGCGCTAGATTATGTCTGGTTTCCACATAGTATGTCAGGAATAGAGGAGGAATGAACTTCTTGCCATTTCAGCAGTGCACATTTGGAACATTCCTTATTCATAGTAGAATAATATTATATTTATACTATGGCTTAATGCGGTTGCAGTCAATGTGGTGCCCTCCATATATTGTTGGACTCCTAAGTCCCATCAACTCAAGCCAGCATGGGCAGCTGTCAGGGATGACAGGAGCTGTAGTCAATATAAATAATAAAGGGATTGTGTATATAATTTAATTAGAAGAACACAATTATGAATCATTCCACTTATGAGTTATTTTGTTCACATGTGTTCCAAAGTTTCTGTATGTTATTTCCCCCCCTTTTATTTTCAAACGTTTGATTACATACAAGCAAAACTAAATTGTGTACAGCTACTGTTTCTAATTTCCATATTACTTCTTGAAGACTACAAACATAAACTCAGGCTGCAAGATGTCTTGGTCTAGCCCTGCTTTGGTTAAAGAGGAAAATCTGGTTGCTGGTGTTGTCAACCTAACAGTTCATCAGGACTAAAGGGAACCATAGAAGCAAGGGAGGAATGCACTTGGGAAGAGAAAAGGGAAGGCTATGCAAGAGCCCCTGGCATTCAGTCTTTCCCTTGGCCATAACTAGGATACTGGGAACAGTGGCCCAGTTCACATGTCATAAGTAAATGGTTTTCTATGAACATGGAGATCACATCTATTCTGCTTCTCCACTACCACAAGCAGGAGCAACAAAGCATTAACTCTATTTTAGCAGTTGTCTAAACAAGAGATTGTGGTTTGTTTTAAGCCAGGGATCATGGTTTTTTCCAGGAACAAATCTTGGCTTCAGATCATGGTTTGTTAGGAGAAGAATGAATCATGACCCATAGTTTGGACACAGTCTGAAGCCAGGATTGTGGTTTGTTGCTCCCACCCACCTGCACTAAGAGAGGAGTGAAGCAGGAACCACTTGTGTGTTCATTGTAAAACATTAATTCTGGTGTTGAATATTGATAGTGGACCCACTGAACTTAATGGACTTTAGTTAGTAATGACTAACTAAATCCACTGATTCTAATGAGTTTCTTTTCAGTGTGACTTAATCAGATGCAAACAATGCCGTCAAACTTCATGCTGCAACGTAGATTAATCTACGTGACACATTAAGGGGCTCTTTTGTGCACAAAATTGGCTGCAGGAATTCAGTCTTGGTTTATAGCAACTACATATAAATGGCAAAACTGGCTAAACTGCAAAAGCCCAGTAACATTAGAACGTCAGCAATAACCCCAAATCTGTATGCTAGACGTTCAAGCCCCGACCTTTAACAAAAGATAAATAGATATCAATTTTCATTTAGAAAAAGCCAACAAACATTCTGATCTGACAGAAGCATATTACTGACCTTCTCTTCTGACTTTATTAAACAACTAATTCCTATGAAAGATCAGGTTATTTGAAAATGCCAAAATGGCAATAAATATTAAGAAATCATAATGGAAGCAAGCACAATTACCGTAGGACTATCCCACTTTGTCATGTGAGAAGACATAGTTCACACAGCCTGCAAAAAGAACAGCTTTAATAAGGAAGACTTCTCTTTTCCCAAGTCTCTTCCTTCTATATCAGAGAGGAAGAATTTGCACACTCTAAATCATTATTCCAAACAGACTGGCTAAATAAGAAGAGAACTTCATGATAATGGCATATGTATGTGTATGTGCATTAATGTGCCCGCAAGAAAATTTTAATCTAATGACGGTAATTGGTGAAATAACTGCTGCCTGTTAGCTGAAAAGAAAGCACGTTTGTTAGGTTTCTGTAAAGCCTGTCATATTATAATATCCTTCATTAAAAATAATCAAAGACAATCAACATCTCCATTCTGCTCATATTTATAATAAACTACTTGGGGGTATACTTAAGCGCTCTGCTTCATTTGTTGCGCCACATGCATGCACTCAGCATAATCAAATGAGAACAGGCACAAGACATGTATCTTTCCATGGTGAACATTAACAATAAAAAACAATTGATGTGAAGGGGAATCCTGTCTGCTCACATTGTACCAAATGTCACTGCAGAAGACACTTTCCAGATATTACGCGGTATCATATGGAATATTAAACCTGGGATCTGAAGAGACCCATCAGCATTAGCATCAGCTACAATATTTGGGGGGACCTCCAGGACAAGATGATTTAGTGGGCCCACTTAACCTGGAATAGTTGAACCGCACAAACTCAAAATACTCTGACATTCGCTGTCCATCTTTCCTTCTTGGGTGCTCTGCGTGAAGCAAGAGTGTAATGATGTTGGCATGGTCGACATTTAGTTAGAACAACCAACCTCAGCTTTTTTTTATTGGAAGAAGCAGACTTGAAACCATTATTACCAAGGCTGTAACATCATGCTTATATTGTTGTCAAGATGTTAATGGTTAGACTGTTGTAAGGTGTTGGAAGATGGTTGTGGGATTGGCCTTCAAAACAGTTTGGGAACACCAATCGACATAAAACAAAGTGAACAGATCTCACAGACCTCATCATCTAACACCCATCTTGCAATATCTGCTAGATCAAGTTAGAAACTGGAAAAAATGCAAACGTACTAAATTGAATTCAACTGATGTAAATCTAATCTCTGCAATCAAGACGCAAACGCCATATTTTGGCAGAGCATTAGGCACACTTAAAATGCATTCACTATAATGAGATTACATGTCATGTGCATAATTCCAGATTGGATTGTAGCCAGTATTCACTACTCTAATTAGACATTCACAATCTTAACTCCAATAATTGAGAAGACTTGATTTTTTTTGAAGCAAATTTTGCAACTGAAATAAAGTAATGGGAAAATCAAATATAAAAATTATCTAATGTATACCCCAAATATTTAGTTTAAAAATACTTGCTATGTGTCAAACACAATTGAAAACCATGTTTTAACAAAATAAACCTCGAAGATTGTAACAATAAAAACATGGCAACCAAAACCATTTTAAAAAGCAGCATAAGAATAAAAATACAACATAATCAGGAATTGGGATACTCGTTCAAAAAGGTCATTTCCATGATTGCCACTCCTCTGACCTCAAAAGATAGGGTGCTCCAACAACAAACATACTGCATAGGCAAAATACATGGGAAAACATATCCAGGTAACCACCTCTTGAACAACAAAGTCATTTGAAAAAAATAGGTGTTCAAATAGTGTTTGTAAATTGACCACGGATAGCAAATCTGTTTAAAATCTGGAATATGCTTCCTAGGGCTGGCCCCAGTTACAGCAATCTAGCAGATGCAAAATAAACAGTGGTTTTCTTTAAAGACAGTTTCACATAACCACAATGTGGTAATTACATTTCACTTTGTGCCAAAGAAATGAGCACTCTCCCTTACTGCCAGAAAACGCTATTTTTGTTCACTACTTAGTGCCGCAAAGTACTGCAATTATATAAACGGTATGATCACTATTTCCATTGCTGACTGAGAAAAATCAGATGCCTGTGTAATGTCCCAGTGGTGTGTTTGTAGACTTCTTCTTTATCTGTTCCATTAAATGTGAAAAATTCATAAATCGTAATACTGACTGGGTTTATATTTATAAGCACAGCAATTCCTCACTCAGCTAGTAACAGGGTTTCTCCCGCACCCCTCCAAGCATGTCATCTTAAGCTGATGGCCTTAAGTATTTTTGAAGGCGCATCAACAACAGAAGCAAACTGTCAACTCAACCTTATGTCATCCAAGTTTGTAGAGCTTAAAACCCAGTAACCAGAAACAAGCAATCTGGTAGTTCACATGAAGTTCACAGAAAATAGAACATAATCATAGAAGGAAAATAACATCACTGATCATCATTAAGCCACAGTAAGAGTCCCCTTTGATGTGTTCCATGTGAAAAAATCTCATAATAAAAATACAAAATGACTGGCACTAAATTTAACTATTACATGCAAATGTAAATAAATAAAAAATGCTTGCCAACAGCAACACAGAAGTGGCATTGAGAAGCTAGCTGATATTTCTTCATTGCAATGGAAAAAAAGACCTTACAGCTACATACTTAATAACTTATTTTCAGTTATTATGACAAATACATATTTCACCTTGTATTCATATATTCACACCTTGCAATTCAGATATGCTCACACATTAAAGGTCTGATTTAAAACGCTACACATTTACATCCTTGTGTCACAATCCACCTATCTGGGACTTAATAAGAACTCAGTTGAGAAATATTTGACCTAGACTCTTGGAAAAGATCGGTGCATACCACTGGAAACACATTAGCTGGGTTTTGTACAAGCACAGTGGAATTTCTGACCTTTTCTCTTTGACTCCTATCTCTTTGAAATTTCCTTTGGGTTTGAATGAATTTTACCAGGTGGCATGAGGGTAAAGCATGTTGAAGAAAATGCCAAGGTTCTAAAAGCGCCGCAGGGCCTCACATTACTCGCTGAATAGTACTTTGCATCTTGACCAATATTCTCAGCTTTGCTAGAGGTGTAAAGTACTTTTTATAGTCAATAAGCTTGATAATGGAGTCAAAACCATTTAAGGTGCTACTTTCCTTATGTCCTCATAAAGAATTTACCCAAACCCAGTTTATGTTCTACACTGCCATGAAGCAGCATAGAAAAAGGACATTGAGTTTTTCAAGATATGTATTAAAGAAGATATGATCTTCTTTAATACATATACAGTGGTACCTTGGGTTAGGAACTTAATTCGTTCTGGAGGTCCGTTCTTAACCTGAAACTGTTCTTAACCTGAAGCACCACTTTAGCTAATGGGGCCTCCTGCTGCCGCTGCGCCGCCGCTGCACGATTTCTGTTCTCACCCTGAAGCAAAGTTCTTAACCTGAAGCACTATTTCTGGGTTAGCAGAGTCTGTAACCTGAAGCCTATGTAACCCGAGGTACCACTGTATTGTATTAATACAAGATACGATATAGATATGATGAAGAAGGGCTGGGGAAGCAGTGGACTTGGCAGTTGTCATAACCCTCATCATCCATGTCCATTTGCCCAATATGTCTAGAGCTGATGGGAGCTGCAAGCCAACAGCATTCAGAGGACTACTATATGCCCAGCAGGCAGAAAACAAATTTGCTTACCTTTCCTCAGCTGTATATTGAGCCGCTTCCCTATCTTTTTGGTATTATAGCCAGTGCTTGAAGTGGAGGCGAGGACATTTTGTGGTGATGATGCCAGGCCTAGGGGTGGTTTTCCTGATGAATTCACACTATGAGGTAGTTGTGAGTAAGAGTCCGTCTGATCTGCTTGATGGCTCACTCGGGGTATTCTTTGTAATGTGTGAAGTCCAGTGTGATTAACACTCTTATTGTCCATATATTGGGAATCGGGGCTAAATCGACTGGAGTAGTGAGCATTCTTCTCACTTTGTGATAACTGTTCATATTGCTCTTTCTTCGCTGCCGGAACCACATGGAACCAAATAATGGGTGTTCGCATGGCTTGACGGAACATATGCTGTGCTCTAGGTTTGAGAATGAATGAGAAATTAGCAAATTAAGACTGGCAGACTAGAAGACATTACAAACATAATTACTGATGTTAATTAGGCATCATGAAATGACAAGACATATTGTTGAAACTGAACTGTAAACTAAAAGGCTGATTTTCTTGGAGTGATCTGCTACAAATGTATTTTCTACTAAAAGTATATTTCTTTTAGGGCAGCACAGTTGTTGTTTTTAAAAAAATCTTCTTTGATTAATAAATGTGGTCTTAAAATTAGCATAAGGTTTCATGTCCTTTTCATAAATTTTATAAATGATGACTTTGAAATTTGCAAGCACCCCCCCTAAAAAATCTCCATAATTCAAAATGTAGGTGATCTAAGAATATGATATATTAACTTGCATAAAAGTTCATGGAAACCTACTTCAAAATAATATTAAACTGTCTAGTTAGCACTTTCTGTTAAATTATAACATGCGTCCCACAGACGGAAAGATTTTCATGCTAATTTTTTTGTATTTGAGCTAGTTGCATTCAGTGGCTCAGTTAAGAAGTCACACTAAATTATGATGCAGCATTATATATCAGCCATATATCAGCATTATATCAGCCATAACAAGACTTGGTCTCATGTAGTCCTCCCTCCTTTCTCACGAGCAAAGGGAAGAGAATGAAAGCTTCAGCTTTCAATTGCTGAATGAGGCATAGATTCTAGGAATGTCAAAATCAATAAAATATTATTTTTACTGTTGTTCATTTAAAAAAAAAGATCAAAACATAATTTGTTCTAATTTAGAAGAAATGTGCTATGTATGGGAAAATAACCACAAGAGCCCTTAATAGCCCATTAACAGTTTACAGTATTAGATCTGATGTCTTCCTTATCCACAATGTTGCTCATACCACAACACAACCCACCAATACATGGTGGAGCTGTTTATGAGAAGCATTCTACTACCTTGCACCAAAGTTCATGGAAGAGTATTACTACAATTTGTCCTTACAATCACAGTTCTTTATTCCCAAGTGAAATACCACATTTGAATGCCATGCTAAACAAAGGTTTTAACACAATGTGAAAGAGCTGGAGCAAACCCTTCCCTTTCCATGCAGCCAAGGAGGAGTTAAGAAGCTTTTGTTTCTTTGTAATATTGCCCAGATGCAGGACTGTGGTCAACATTAAATACCTGCTAGTTTAAAAGAAGTCAAATTCAAACCACGAGTTTCTGAAACTAGCTTGTGATTAACAAAGTTGGGGAACTGAAAGTTTCCAAACCCCTCCTCCCAGTCACACAGGAGGAGGGTGTGCACGCACCTAAGGTTTGCTGTGGATCTTTCATTTGAGTGTGATGTTTGAATGTTCTTATTTGATGCATAAAAAGGGCGCCCTGGCCATTAGGTCCAGTCGTGACCGACTCTGGGGTTGCGGCGCTTATCTCGCTTTATTGGCCGAGGGAGCCGGCGTACAGCTTCTGGGTCACGTGGCCAGCATGACTAAGCCGCTTCTGGTGAACCAGAGCAGCGCACGGAAACGCAGTTTACCTTCCTGCTGGAGCAGTACCTATTTATCTACTTGCACTTTGACGTGCTTTCAAACTGCTAGGTTGGCAGGAGCAGGGACAGAGCAACGAGAGCTCACCCCGATGTGGGGATTTGAACCGCCGACCTTCTCAAGCCCTAGGTTCTGTGGTTTAACCCACAGCGCCACCTGTGTCCCTATTTGATGCATAGTTGACCTCAATACAGCAGTGTTTGGATAAACCCTTAAACACACAACAGTTTTATAAGCACTTAAGCACTGCAGGATATTAAAGGATTGACATTATCACTAATAGTGTCAGAAATATTTTAATTTAGATTGATTATTCAATATTGCAAAATAAAAACATAAGATTCCAGTATTGTTTCTCTGTCAAAAATCTATGCACCACAAATATTACTGAATATTCAGGTGATATAAGCTGCACAATTCCCTCCTGCCATAATTTATTTTTAAAATTAAATTTCCATGAGAACTAGAACTCATGAGAACCAGAATCTAGGAGGGGGGGCATAATAAAATGACCCAACGCCCTGCTACACAGAAAGTTATAATCTTACTGACTTCTTTGTGGAAGCTTCACCATTTCTACACACAAGTGCATTTCACATGCAAAATTACATTACTGTTTTAGAAACAGTGAACACAATGGTTTGGATGGTGTGTTAATGCTAAGCGCTTCTCCACCTATAAACAAACCATATCATTCAAGTTAACAGGGGGTAGGGGGAAGAAAAACAGCCCTGTAACAATTTTAAATTGAGGAAAGAAAGTTATGCAATGGCAGTCATTATCCTGTAGCAATTGTAAACTGAGTAATTAAAGAAACACTGTAATGATCTACAAACACACTCCTCTTTAAAGAAAGAACTTACTTAGGTAATTTGTTCTTCAGCATTTTATTCCTCCCCAAATTACTACCATGTGTGATGGTTAAAGGTTAAGAAAAGCAATAAACTGTAAAGATGCACTTACTGCTCAAATCTTCTATTGCGAAGGTCCCCATCATTAATTCTAACAATACAGTCATTTTCATGAAAGAGGTTTTCTTGTTCTGCTTTCCCACCTTTCTCCAGTCGCTTTACTAACAATCCCAAAGTTCTGGAACATAAATTATGACAAATTATCAGTACACTTGCAAAGTTTCCAGTGATTTGGGTCAGAAGAATAAACCCTATCCTAATGCTAAAGTGCCCCCACTGCCCTCAGAACCAAGTCACTCCAGATAAATGTTCTTCAACATTTACAGACCCAGGACCCACCTTTAAACCAAACATGCATTTCAGGATTCATTTCTTAATCTTTTACCACATATTTTGGTGGTAGTGTTGCTGTTGCCACCCATCTTCGATCTGGCTGTGACCTAGGATGCAGCTAAAGGTAAAGGGACCCCTGACCATTAGGTCCAGCCGTGGCTGACTCTGGGGTTGCGGCACTCATCTCACTTTACTGGCTGAGGGAGCGGCCGTACATCTTCCAGGTCATGTGGCCAGCATGACTAAGCCACTTCTGGCAAACCAGAGCAGCGCACGGAAACGCCGTTTACCTTCCCGCCAGAGCAGTACCTATTTATCTACTTGCTTTATTTGATGTGCTTTTGAATTGCTAGTTTGGCAGGAGCAGGGACCAAGCAACGGGAGCTCACCCTGCCATGGGGATTTGAACCACCGACCTTCTGATCAGCAAGCCCTAGGCTCTGTAGTTTAATCCACAGCGCTGCCTGCATCTCTCAGCTATAGGACTCAGCTATGCAGCTGCAAATAAAATGTTTTAAGTGTGTTTTAAGTGCAATATACAATGTGACACTAGATAGTGATTGTGAGCCTTATAGAAAATGTAATGTATTTTTAAAAACGCTTTTTAAAAAAAGCATTTTCAGAACTTTTTAATATGTGTGTAGATTCCGCCGCAATGTGGGAAAACCTGTATTAGAGGAAGGTGTGCACTTTTGCAAAAGCAAGAGTGGGGAACTCTTGGCCCTCCAGGTGTTCTTAAACTACAACTCTCATCAGCCCTATATCGCTTGGCACCCAGATATCTGAAGAACCTGTGTCTTTAAAACTTTTGACAGAGTAGAGTTTTGAACTGGGTGCTGTTATTCTGTGTCTGTTGTATTATATTAGTGTTGTAAACTGATGTATTTTCTCCTTTTTGTACTGAATGATAAGATAAACCTTTTTCAAAATAAAAATAAACTCCTTAACATAATGCTGCTTCAGAGAGTCCCTTTCATTGCACGTGCTCAGAAGAGATGTCGAGATAAGTCTTTCCAGATGTTTTCTCTCTCCAGAACAAGGTAGACAGGGTGAGGGTAGGTATTCTGCCTGGCAACCTCTTGACAACATCAGCCTCTTGACAACACCAATCAAAATCTCCAATTATTCTAACACACAACTTCAGTTACTTGTCCTAACCCACTCTACCCATTATTCAACACTTGCAGAGGCTGTATACCACATTTAGCAAAGTAAACACACAAATATGGATGGTATTTTGTATGCTTCCTTCCACCAACTCCTGCAGCCAAGCTGTTGCCAAACGTATTGTTCTGCTTTCCTTGGGAAACGTCAGCGAGGCTGAGAGCGGGGTCTTGTTGTCTGGGCAGCCCAGGACCTCCATACACACTGCCCAGGCTTAAACCCAGAGAGGTCACTTTAGTGCTGCTAATGCAGCAAAAAACAAGTGGAAGGCAGCAGTTACAAGTTGCCAGCCTCTGCAGCCACAGCAGGCGCTGTGATTCTCCAGGGGTTTGATTTCACCCCTGGAAGCACATTCTATTTTCTCTTGAGACAAATGAATGTCAACAAATCCCTTCCCCTCAATACGATTTTCTATCTTTGTGTACATGTTGGTAAAAAGAGAAAGAGGGAAGTGTGAGGAGAGTCAGAGGTAAAGAGAATAGAGAAAGGGGGAATAAATTATAAAGAGAAATTAAGACAGCAAAAAGATGAACAGTGGGTCCCATGCTACAGACTGAGTTAAAGGTGATTACAAAATTCACCAGTCTGCTTTGAGATTTATTTTATTTTATATTTTTGCAGAGTTTTTGTTTTAAAAGTATAGACCACATTTGTGTATATTTGGTTAAATTTTAAGTGGATTGTGTCACTTCATACCATAGTTATTTCAATTACAACTCAATTTTATCCAAAGGGACGATATCAGCACATGAGTATAGAGGCCAGAGAAGGCCAAGACACAATTTGGCAACCCAAGTAATGTTCTTATTACATTGCTGGCAACAACACAGTCAGTTTTTTTTAGGATACGTCACAATCATTTTCATACAGCTGGGTGGCAGTTGTGGGTCATTCATATCTTCAAAGGAAATATGTCTATAAATTCAAAACAATCTAGACATCAATAAAACATTAGCTGCTTATTTCCAGTTTTACCAGTGTCTATAATTTAGATGTAGAAAGGGAGTGTTAGCATATGTTATTGAGTTTATTTCAGTTACAGAATTAGGCTAACAAAGCTTGTGAAAATGTGGTGACAAGAGCTTTACTATTTCAACACTTGGACTTAAGCTCTATAAATGTGCACACAGACACAAGAGTTAGAGCATCTTTAAGCTTTCTCAGTTTATTCCCATCCCTCAAAATCTCCCTTCTGTAAAAATAACAACACCATAATAAAGTAGAATGCTGCTCTTACTTTTAACAGGGGCATGTGTTTATAAAGTATGGAAGGTCAATAAGAAAACCCATTCCCTATTCTGGAGCCTTGCTGCCTTCAACTATGTATACACCAGAAACACAGAATGCATACACACATCCGTGTGTGTGGCGTATTCATTCGTTGTTGGACTACAAAAGACACAGGTCCCACATCCTTGCAGCAAAGGTACTAAACACATTACCAGGTTCACAAGCAAAATTTTCTTCTGAACTTTCCATAATTATAGAGTTTGCATTTTTGACCTTGTTTCCCCAGTTACCTACATGTGCCCTATAGACACATGTAGAGAAAGCTAATATCAGTATTGGCTCAAGGGTTGTTTCTGAGAACGATGGCTCTGCAGTTATCAAGGAATGCAGAGCAAATTTGGGTTCTTGGAGGCTTAAGCTATGGCCAGAGATACTGATGTGGGGTAGGGCTAAGAAGAGGGCACTTTAGCTCTGTGAAACCTGGCACAAACGAATACTGATGTTTGACAAGGTTAGTCAAGTTTGTTTTCAGACCCCAATATAACTGCCACACCTGAGCAGAGTAAATTTCATCTGATCCTACTAATAAATAGCCTTGCACCAAGCTATCTTTGTGACCGATTTCTTTAATTGTAGTTTTTAGACATTATGCCTTTTACCAAGGACTTCTCCATCAGAAGTGAGGTTTTGGGGAAACTGTTTGGGGAGAAATTAACATGTATAAAGGATACAGAAATGCAGAGAAGTTTTTACTAGAAGTGGGTTGAAGACTTGTATCTGGCAAACTTTTACACAGAATTTATATACTTCCTGGTCTCTCCCTCTCTCTCATGTGTGTGTGTGTGTGTGCGCGCGCGTGTTGTCTTTACAAAGCTGAACACAGGTTCAAATCTGCTTAGGCTGCCCTACTTGCTTATTGGAGTTGGAGCCCCCCATTAAATGCCCATTCACTTCCCATATAGAACCCAATCACTCTCACGGCTGTGTATTTATTGAATATACAAAACATCTAATTGCCATGTGTGGGGCCTACTTGTGGTTGGCCTTCAGCCGTGTGATAATTACATCTCTTCAGCTGTGCATGTTTTTGCCCAGGCAACTATAGAAAGGAGGTACAAAACAGTATTTGTGAATAACAGATGCAGCATTTAAACTGAGCTCTCTTACATTAATTTAACTTGTGGGTTTTGTTTAATGAAAGTAATTGCAGTTTTGACGAACAGATTTTTTTATTATAACACATTGTTATCGCACGACAGGATTAATAAGATTTTGACTTGTTTAAGAGCTTATGTAGTTGGTGGAGATGAGAAACATTGTGTAGGTAGTAAGGTGTGTTTTGCATTATTATTAGAAGATTCAAAATATAACTTTCTTTAAAACAGGAAGCGACAGCTATCATTATACAGAAATAAAATTAACATACTCATTATTAAATGCAGAGGTGTCTGAGAGAAGAGATGAAATATTAACATCCTATCATAAATGTAATTTTTCAAACCACAGGTCTATTATAGAAATTAATATGGAAATGACCTGCCTGTTGCCTCAGGATGTGAACATACTTGTGAAATCACTAAATTTCTGAAACTCCTTAACTGATAAAAAAACAAAGTATTTGTTTTATTCATTAAACCAGAATATCCTCTGCCTAATTAAGTAAATTCTCAGTACCTCCACCTAATTTAAGAAATAAGTCAAGCCTCTGCCAAGGAAATACTGCATCCATTAACATAAGAGAAGAGGGTGCAAGGGCCAATTCACGAAAAGAGAAATGTAGTAGGAAGGGGGAACTGGCAATCATCACCTCCCTTATTCTTTCAATAGCAGATGAGTCCCACTGGATCAAAAACCATTGCACTGTATTTAATCCACATGATTAAGAACATTCTTGTCTCTAATATATGCAAGCTTTTGTGTCTTTCCTGATTTAAGCCAGTGGCTTTCAAACTGTGACCTGGAAAACCTTGGGAATACTCAATGAGAAGATGAGCCATGGCAGGCAGCTTGCTCATTACTGGTGTTCCCCTTGCAAAATGCAACTACAGCCACATGTTTTGGAACTTGTGGGACAAACTGTGGAGGTTAGGTTGATCTGCTACTCAAAACAGATACATGGAACTTCCAGATTCAGAAGGTGAATTCTGTTGATTACCACTTATCTGGAGGTTGCAACAAGAGGCAGCAATCGCACTCATATCCTGTTTGTAGACATCCCAGAAGCGTCTGCTTCACCACTGTGGAAAACAGGATGCTGGACTAGCCTGACTTTTGCTCAGAGCCCAAAAGGGCTGATTCTATTCCTCTGCCACTCCTTCAGACATTTTAGGGGCCTCTACTGATTATAAACCCTTTCATGACTTTTAAGCCTTTTAGCTCTTTGCAACTGATTGGCATGCCAGATAATTTTAACACAGTTATTCTCCCTCCCTACAATGTCATCTTTAACATCCAGGATTAAGTTTCAAATGCCATCTATTACATACTGAGAATCCCAAAGAAAGTCAATAAGCTGTATTTCATAAATCCAAACCATATTGTCTGACTCTGGAAATTTCAATAATATCTCCTAAGTTAACACATTCATTTTGTGCTAAATGTAGATGGTGGGTGGTCTATTCCTCATAAGAAACTATTTTCAGCAGTTTAATATATTGTTCAAAGTCTGAAACAAATCTGGTTAATTATTTTTACAGAGAACACATGAACATCTCTCTCTCTCTCTCTCCAAAAAAATTCACTTCTAGGTTCACCAAACTAAGGAAGATGCTAAGATCCCTGCTCCCACTCTTCTGTCACGAGTATTTAAAAAATGAATAAAAAGATATCCAGCAGAGGGTATGTCAGCTGCAATTATCATATACAATTATAATACACATCTGAGAACTATTTTTGCATTGGTAGGTTCCTCTATTATTTATAATCCAGAATTACAAATGCTATCTTTCTCCCTTTTAGAACTCTGTTGCATAGCATCTTGAGTTGTGTTTTATTTTCTAATCATTAACTATAATTTCAAAACCCCATGGGGTGAAAGGAGTGAAAACAAAGAGGCTGACACAATCAGTCGGAGTTCTTATTTAGGAGGTTGCTATTTTGAAAGATGCATGGTAGTTAAATGCAGTTATTTAAACTGCAATTATCAAAGAAGATTAAATAAATGAGATGCATCTATTGTATTTTTTTTATGTATTCACTTAAAAGATTTTAGAACCACCCTTCATCAATTAGATACTAGGGCACTATATAAGATAAAGCCAAAAATGGTCATATACCCAAATTACAAATCAAAACAACTTTATGGGGTTGTAAATACAATAGGATAGAGTGCACAACTAAAATGTCTCGGCAAAGATAAAAGTTCTCACTTGGAATTGGAAAATATAACAAGATCAGAATACTTCTTGGAGAGGGTGTTGCATGGTTGGGGCTTCAAGATGGAGACAACTCACCCCTTAAAGCTATTTAACTTCACTAGCAGATCTTAAAACATGGGCAGGCTGCTATTGTAAGGGAGCTAGGCTCTGGTTAGAATGTCAATCTGTGTAGGCATTGCTAAATTCAAGACCACATAATCGCCCCAGCTCACTTTTTATATGGCTCGGTTCACACCAACTCTTTCTAAGTAGCCATGCACCTGCACATATGGTGAGGTAGATAAATTCAGCAACCTGGCTCAAAGTCCTGCTCACTATAATTCCCAGTGGGTATAATTTTAAAAAGGTAGGCCTTCTTCTTTTCTTCCAAAGAGAGAACCAGAATTTTTTTAATGTCTCTTTGGCTTTTTGTGCTTAATTGGTTACTAACTTTTATTATTTTAATGTATTTAAGTTGATTCTTCAAACCACCCTGGGATTATAGTTGATGAAGGACAGTTTAGCAATTGAATGGATTAATAATGACAATAATAAGGGACTTTAGGCTGGGGCTATATTTTCAGGAAGCCGTTTTAGAATTACTTTTAATACATTATATAAAATTGTGAGTTGCCTTGACCAGGTGGGACAGTGGTGTTTTATATATAAATTCCACATTCATAAAATTAGATTCCTGTAGAGTCTTTAGATAAGACCTATGCACTGTGGCCTTTAAACAGAAATGGACCCTTAAGCGGTCCTGTCTTTTCCCTGAGGAGTTTGCTACTGTATGTGTTTTACCATCACTAGCCTAGTTCACATGACTGTGGCCAGAGGGGAACTCACAGCTTCTCTGCTCTTCCATGGGTTCCCCCCTACCAAGCTGTGTTAGGCTAAGGCAAGATTTGGCTTAGTATGTCATCCAAATCAATCTCTCCTCATGAACCACGAGGCCAAGGTTGTGAGGCTCATAGGTATTGTGTTGAGGAGGTATTTTTATACATGTTGCTTACATCAAGTCATCAGGAGGGTACAGAGGCGTTAGGTTGCCCCCAAGATTGGGCCCCCCCAGCATGCATCACATCACATGCATTGTGCAAACAGAAGATGCCAAGCACTCTGGAGGAGCCAGCCACTGGACCTGCAATAGGCAGGGCCACCTCAAGACTGAGTGGGCCCAGCTCTCTTAAAACAAATATTAAGGTGCCTTCAGCCCCCTAGAGTTGGCATGCCTAGGAGGGTATATTGTGCTACATGCCAATTGGTTTCAAAGTTTTAACATATATGTTGCCATAGAATCAAGGTACACTATTCAGCTTTTTCTACTTGTTCTTTCTCTTCACTATTGTTACAGGGGGGTGTTCTCCTTGCTGTTACTCAACAGTACATTCCAAAGGGGGAGGGTAGAGATTACAAAAAGCGAGCAAGCAATAGGTGATTCTCTAGCCTCAGGGTCATGGCCTCTGGCCTATAGTGGCTGCTGGCCTAAAATGGTACTTGTCTGGTTCTGATCCTCTTCGATATCATGAGGCCATTGTCAAAGGCTTACTGAAATCAAGATACACTACTTCCACAGCATTTCCCTGATCCACCAAGCATGTAACTGTATCAACAACAACAAAACAAAATAAATGAGATTTGACTTGCTTTTGAGAATCCCATGCTGGGTCTTAGTAATCACAGGATCATTTTCTAAATAATTGCAGACCAACTGTTTAATTGGCTATTCTAGTACTTTTCCTGGTCAAGTGACCAGTCAGTAGTTACCTGGCTTTTCCTCCCTCCCTGCAAACCATTTTCAAGGTGGGGACAACATTTGCTAGAGATGGCTTTCAAGTGCTATTCAGATATATACTGCTTTCAACAGTGGAGGGTAGAACATAACCACCTGGGTTGGTAGACAGTGAATCCTCACTTTTAAGCTGTTGTAAAATGGGTATCTTAAATGGTTTTAGACTGTACTGTATTTGGACTTGGATTGAAAACTAAATAATCCAAACAGATGCTTCAGAATCTATGTTCAGCTAAGAATACAAGATAAAAATTAACACAATCAACAAATATATTACAAGAAGTATGGTAGTATAAGTAATAAAAAACTGCAAAAACAAAGGGGGATGACGACCCTGAACCAATAAATTAACTAAAATGTTGGGAAGCCCTAAATGGCTCAAGTTGCATTAAGAGCTGAACACCTCTAAGCCATTTACAGTTATGAGGCTGTTACTCCTCACTGTGCTTTCATAGCTGATGCAGCATAAATAAAAGAAAAACAAGCAGCCTTGCAAAGCGAAAGGTGGCATAGCCACGCTGAGATAAAAATGCAAGAGCAATTTCTAAAAGATTTATGAGCTTTAGATTTTGAAAGTTGCTCTCGTGCACACACTGGATATAAAAATAAAACCACGCGACAGAAATAGAACCAATATGGAAGACTAAAATCCGTAACAATGTATTTTATGTAGGGATGGGTTAGCCTACCTGTACCCCTTCTCAACCAACTGGATAAAGTTATTTGCACAGTGAGATCTGTTGAAGGGCTGCAACTGAATTTCAAGCCTTGCAACTTCACTGTTAGAGAGGTTGTCTGATTATGCCCCTCAGATCTATTTGAATGAGTGAAGATACCCAGCCCCCACTATTCTCAATTTATGATTTTCCGGGTTACTCCACAATTAGATGTCTTCTGTGTGCCATTCCAGAATCTTAAAGAGCCACTTGATTATCCTCCAACCAAAATCCCCTAACAAGCCATCCATAAGCCTATGGTATGTCAATCTGTCAAAATGCAATTCCTAACATGTCAGGATAATTAATGATCCATGACAACTTTCCTAAGAATACAGAGCTTCTCCGATTTCTTTCCCCCACTCCTAGTTTGTGATAATCTCCTCTGCCGTAAAATAGGCTCTACTCTCCATTCAGATCTAACACTTTTTAAAGCATCTCAGCAATATAATAAAAGGCTCAGCCAAGCAGCTGATTGCACTAGTCACGTATGTGGGGAAGCTACAAAATCATCATCCCCTTTCTACACATCATTTCCATATTCAACATGCTTAGTCAATATGGTACCCTCGAGATGCCATTGAACTATGTCCCATCATCCCTGACAATCGGCTATGCAGTCTAACAACATCTGGAGGCCACCACATTGGCTACTTCTGTTCTATGTTACCATCCCAGGATCTTGGGATGAAAAAAGTGAGTCATCCAAAAAACCCTGCTCTTCCAATCTTTCATGGTTTGGAATCCAACATTTTTCTGCTCTCTCACTTTTGCTTGGCAGCACAGCCAGATTATTACAACATGCTGTTGTGTTGCTATTTAAGTTTTATTTAGATGAATTTTATACTTTGAGAAATTATCTCTTCTGGTGGCTAGTAAGAGAAGCATGCCATTAGCAAGCAAGCCGATGAAATTATTATTATTATTTCTTTATACTCTACCTTTCCCTGATGGGACTCAAGGTGACTTGCATATACAAATGAGAACTGCTAAAAATGTAGGAAAAAACTATCATTAAAAAACAAACAATTAAACACTGATGAAAGTAAAACTGCACGCATATATAAAAACTATTAAAACTATACAGTCTGTTCCCAGAAGCCTGTTGGAACAAATGGCTTCACCTACTGGTGGAAGGGCAAGGAGGTGAGTTTGCCTTCCTTTATTTCCATGCCTTTGGCTAATTAAACAAACTATTGCCTTTAAAACGGTGTGTGTAATTGTTTTGTTTGTTATTGTTATGTACTTTTGTGTTTTTTGTATTGTAAACTGCCCGGTGAGCCTAGAAATTTAATTTAATCATCATCATCATCATCATCATCATCATCAACTAACTAATACTGGCTCTGCGGAGTGGTTTCAGATAGGGGTTTCTCCAAGCTCTATCCTGGTATTGTCCAGATCAGTTTCCAATTTATGTTCCAAATTAAATTTAACTTTTCTAACTCTTGAAGCATCTGATACAACTTGCTCAGCATATCCTTTGTTTGGCTCTTGAAATATTTCATACTAGTAAAAATAGCTCTTGGTCCTTGCACTTTATCAATTTATAATTTCCAAGGGGCGGGGGGGGGGAGAGAGAATGTTATTACATCATAGATTTAAGACTGAACTAATCCAAGTTGTACCATAAAGAAAGATTTTCCAAATGTGCATCAAGGAAAACCGCTCACTATATCCAGGGCTACGTTGAACCTTTAATTTGCACCATGTATTTAGTATAGTCTTATCTATCTCTCCAATGATAAGATCCAATTTTGGAAACCAAAGTTAATTAACTAAAGGGCATTTTTAATTCATATTTTGCTGGGCTTGTGACTATATACAATAAAACCCAGTAGACTCTCATTATCAATTTAGATGCATAATAATATAAATTAATTTTTGATAATGTTATACCCCCAAGTAATTCAGATTTAAATAATGTCTTTCCAGCGTCTATTGGAGGTTTACCATTCTACATGAATGTTAAGAGTAACTTTCTGCCATAATTGTAAAATAGCTAAATTGTGCCTCACTGGTAGATTCTGAACGGGGGAAGAATATTTTAGGTAATAGATTCATTTTTATCAAAGCTATTTTACCTGACTAAGATAAAAGGATACCTTTATCTTGTCTAGTGACCTAAATCTTTCATTGTTTCTTTTAATAATTTCTGATCAATGTCCTGAGCTCCTAGATTAAATTTTCTTTGAAGTGAAATTCCTGGATATTTAATTGGTTTATTTATAACAAGGAGAGAATATTTTGTAACAATGCTATGCACAGCTGGTTTTCTATAGATTAATACCAAAGCACTCAAATTAGGTTACAGTTGCTATTATAGTACAAAATTATACTGTAATTATTATATGATATAATATTTGAAGGAAAGGGGAAATGATTCTTCTGGATTTGTTCTTGTATATCATTTGCACAAAGAACCTGCTCACGCATCTCACTAACTATGGCTTAGTACAAACTCATGAGCGTGAGGGCTCCAAGAGAGACAATTTGCTCCTCCCTGGTCTTTCTCCTGCTGAGACAGAGATATGTGGCTTGTAACTATGCTGTTTACTGGGTGCTCTGAGCAAATCCAGAGGCAAAGTAAGCCTCTGCCCCACACCTCTAGATCCAAGCTGCAGGGAGCAGCAGAAGCTTGTTTCTGCATTGCACAGAATCGTCCACCACTTCCCCAGATACAATCTTGGACCTGGAGAGAAGGGTATGGGATTGTCTGTGACCTCCCACTGCATTTTAGAGGTGCAGCCTGAGCTCAGAGGCAAGACCCTGCCCCTTGTGGAAAGAGAAAGATCCTGGCAGACACCCATTTGTGGTTGGTCACAAAGGCCAGTCAGAATTTGAAGACCCTTGAAAAGGATGTCCGGACAAAGATCCCAAGGCAGAAGGCAGGCATTCTATATGACAATGACTTTTGACATGGACATACTAAACATAGAGGACACAGGAACATTAAACCTGTATTTCAGAACTGGATTACTTTTATTTTCCACACAATAAAACTGACCATTGAGTATAGCAGGCTATATAAGGTCTTTATATACCCTTTGGACCCCTGACCATTAGGTCCAGTCGTGACCGATTCTGGGGTTGCGGCATTCATATCGCTTTATTGGCCGAGGGAGCCGGCGTACAGCTTCCAGGTCATGTGGCCAGCATGACTAAGCCGCTTCTGGCAAACCAGAGCAGCGCATGGAAACGCCGTTTACCCTTCCACCAGAGTGGTACCTATTTATCTACTTGCACTTTGACATGCTTTCGAACTGCTAGGTTGGCAGGAGCAGGGACCGAGCAACGGGAGCTCACCCCGTCGCGGGGACTCGAACCGTCAATCTTCTGATCGGCAAGTCCTAGGCTCTGTGGTTTAACCCACAGTGCCACCCGCATCCCTAGCAGGCTATATATCTTGTTATTATTACAACAATATTTATTATGACAGCATTATTATTATAACAGCAGCAACTGCCCATTCAGTGACCCTGAAACACAGTTAAAAAAACTGATGTCAGAACTGCACTTCCAAGGACTTGTGGAATTTCCCCAATAGCGCTGTAATGTTCAAATTGACCCTGCTCAAGCTGAAGGTCCTGAATACCACCAGCAGCCATTCACTTAGTATCCTGTTTTGTTTCTAAATACCTGACACAGAGATGTGGATGATAGATGAACTGCAATGCCCTTCACTCTGAATACCTTGATCTTTACAGTGACAAATGCCATGTTTAGCAGCTTGGGGATGACATCGGCAATTGGTTTTACTGAGCACAGGAAGAAGAATATACAAAAAAATAAAAGCTCCCCGGTTTTTATGAAAAACTAATGGGTTGCCTGTTCCTGCCCTCCCAGCCTATATGCAGCCCTATTCATCTTTGCCTAAAACCTGAAAACATAACACTTCTCGCAATGGCAGTACCAGTAAAGTTGCCACTGAGAAGTGTTTCTTGGCTGACCTGAGAGTCTGCTCTTTGAGATTATAATGTCCATTCAGACTGAAATATATTATTTTTCCTCACCACAATGTCTTGACCTGATTTATGCAGCCTTTATAGCGCCATTATGTGCAAAACATAAGCTCCATTGACAGCAAAAACATTGCAAAGATGGCAGAGATAGCAGCTGCAATTCACCACAGGAGTCAAGGCCAAGCCTTCGAAAAAGGCTTGAACTTGTGTTCCACAATAATGTAATACATTTTCTATCCATGACTGAAATGAAGATAGCATACCTATGCTCCTATGCACTGGAATCTCATGTCTTTTGTCTTTTTTCCTGATCCTCTCTCAACCCCCTCCTTCTTGGGCTTTGGAGTTTGTTTCCCCTGATTCCTCCAAAGAAGGAGGGATGATCTAGTTAGCACAGCCCTTCCTTACGAGCTTTGCTTCTTTTGTTTAAAGAAAGGTGCAAGGTTTTTCCCGTTAACATCATGATTTTAATTTAATTTTGCTCTTAACAGAAGTTGGCTTGAAACATCACTTGTTACTTAGCTACTTCCAAAATCAGAGTCACATGAGGAAATGGAGGGAGTTTGCTATTGCCCCTGTCTGCCTAGCCCAATTCCCTTGCCCTCGATGATCCTTTCTGCAGTGAAGGGAGCTGTACCTTTGCTATAGAGGGGTAACTTTGCTCCTCTGCAAATTCTCACAGATTCCCAACTAGGGCTTGTGAAGATTCCTTTGCCCAATTTTGTATGCCCCCAGCCTCTTTCCGTGGCAGCCAAGCACAACACAGCACTCACTATCTGAAAGGTCCCCCTTACCCTCTGGAGAGACTTTGTGGCAGGCACAAGGACTACAGAGGGACAAAGGGGAAGAGAAAATTCTGTGAGTTGCCTTCTCTGGATACAACTCAGTGAATTCACACTTTCATCAGTTTTGTTTTTGTTTTTTTAATTTGGGAGGTGGCAGACTATTGATGAGGAAAAGCAACACTTTAGCTAAGCCTTACTTTTTTCTTTACAGCCATGCAACATTAAAGCATAACACATCCTGGTTTATTATCTTTGGGAGCAGGGGCTGTCATTCAGCAGCAGCAGCAGCAACTACCACTTGTACCTAGAATACATAGCTAAATGAATACCAGATCATTCACAAGAGGGACAGTCTTATAGCAGCATTTAGTCTTACCTCCCAAGTCCCCAGGGAAGGCTGCTGTAAGAAAATTATTACTTTGTCACAGCACCACATGCCATTGTACCTAGTCAGCCATTAACTAGAAAAAAATAAAAATACTCAGGAATGAATGATTTCTATACCACATTCATCATTCTTGGGGGCAAGGAGAGAGAGAACTCCCCTATTTATCAAGTATGAAAAGCAGTTGATAAGATATATTTGATATACAGTGACATTTGCTTTTAATCAATTTAAAGTGAAATTGCTGATGGATAGGTGGACTTGTCAAAACATAATACCCCTTCAATATATAATCCAAGATTACATTTATAAAATGCATGTTTGGTCCTTTCTCACCAAAGAGAGCAGAAAATGTGAATGCAATTACTCTCCCAAGATAAAGGTAATCTCTTTCTCTTCCCCACCCCACCTCCTGAAGTCCTACTTACATCTTCAAGGAATTGCCAGGATTTTCCTTTACACCACAAAGCTTTAAATCCTGGCACAGAATCATAATTGCTTTATAGGTCATTTAATTTTCCAAGTACATTTAATCAAAGACCCTAAACACTAAAACCCTGCCTCAATAAAGTGAGCATTATGATTCTGAGTGTTCTCTTTACAGATGAAGATCGGAAAATGGCCATATCATCTGCATGGCACTCATTTTATCTCCATCGCTTGGAACTCATAGATAGTTATCTTTTTTCCCATTCCCCCCTTTCCTTTTTCTTTTTGCATGCAATGCAATACAAGACACACTTGTGTTCAGCAGCAGATCAAAAACCATGCTATACTTCATGCCGCTGGCTTTATTTAACACCACCGTCACTATAAATTTTACTCCTTTCAAGTCTGAGTGGGGGGGAAATGTACACCCAGAAGTGTGTCGTCGTGGTTTTGGATGCTGCCAGTGTGGTAAATGATGGTCTAAGCAGCCAGGGATAAATGCTGCATGAAGTACATTTCTAATATTAAACCAAGGTAAAAGGCAGGAAGAAACTTTTATGACACCCTGATGGAAATAATTCACATCCTTGCAATTCAGCTCCACATTAGGACAGAAAATAATTTATGTTATAAATTAGGAAGCAGGTTCTGTCATCCTCACCTTGGCCAGTGCAGTTAAACTTACAGGCAGGTTTTCGTATGGCTTAGAGTCAGCAAGATTTTCTTCTGAAAAGATCGTGCTTTATTTCAAACAGACACCCTCGCCCCTCCATAGGTGGCTACACATAAGATAAAAGTGGAAGCGAAAATATAGGAGGCTATGATTCAATTAAAAACCTACACAATACATTACCTTCCGCCTCGGGCACTGAAAGGTACTACATGGATCCCCAAAGGGCCGCCGTCATTGGAGACTTCAACGAGCTTTACCATATCACTGTGAGACAATGATGAATGAGGGAACATGAACATGTACCGTAAATGAACCAAAAAAAAGACCACACACACATAAACACAAACACAAACAAACACACACACACACACACACAAAGATATTTGAGAATTGGTAGTGATGATAGGAGCACTGAATGTTACATACCTCAGTATTATTCTGATGGCATGAAAGGAGATCAATCATCAAAAATAATTCAGTTAATAAATCAAATGAAATGTGAACTAATGTTTTGGGTAAGCTTAATCCATTATATGAATTGTATTATGTTCAACAATGACAGGTGGGGGTTCAGATTGGCTTTTGCATGGATTGAGAGCGAAGCCATTGTATTGTATGAAAGCAAACAGTTAAAATGCAATTCCCCCTCCCCATAAAATACAATCTATTATTTTTAATAATTTGAAAATGCGCATACATGAATATTTTTTAAAAATATATATATTCCAATACAGGCTAAGTGGTCAGGTGGATATATTCAACGGCACTGATATTCCATTTTGGATAACCACTAACACTGACAGTAAAAGCATTGAGACAGTGAAAAACATGGTTTATCATACCCATAGTTAAAAACTCACGACATGGTTTAAACTTCTACACACAGAACATACAAACCATATTTTAGAGTGGCTTTCATTTCCTGTCTGCTCAGCACTCAACTTCCTGAGCTCACTCCTCTCCCCATGGTACAGCCAGCCCCTTGAGGTAGAACAATGGCTCTAACTATGGTTTGTCAATTCTCAGTGAATTTAGAAGTTACAGCAAACTAGAATCAACATAAACTGTAGCTTGCAGATTCAACTGCAAACTTTGAAGATACAGCTCTTTACCCTGGCTTTTGACACTTGAGATGTATATCTTTAGGATCCACCATGTTTCTGTAATTTTGTTATTTTAAGCTCTTTTCAATATTGTGTTTTAATTTTTGTAACCCACCCTTGGGCTCTGGAGTGAAGGGTGGGTAATAAATTGTAATAGCAGCAGCAGCAGCAGCAGCAGCAGCTGCGGCTATATGGAATCTTATTGGCTACACTAGTTTTCTGAAATATGGTGAAATCCTGATGTCATTGATTATATGCTATCATATTAGTCATTTAGACCCATGAGACCTGAGTTTCAAAAGCTATTGTCAGCCATGAAGGCAGCTTATTCAGAAAGGGGTGTCAAATTAGCAAAGGATTCCCCACCCAACAAAACAGGGTCTACTGACTAAATGAGAACAGCTCTCACTGGTTAAACCGTTCATGTAGGAATTCTATTTAAACCGGATACTGGGGAAAAGGCAAACATGTTAATTACTTTGATTTTCTATGAAATTGTCTTTATAATTCATATTTTATTTGTAACAGAGTTGTTCTAAGAGAGTAGCAATACTATATTCCATTAAATAGAACTATTAACAAATGTAAAAAAAATAATCTATACCCAATATCACATTCTGAATGATCTAAGAGTCTAAGAGTGTTTAATACATGTTTCACTTGAATAACAGCCCCATCACTAGGATAATGTCTAACATTGGTTTTTGAAACCAAGAAGGATTTCCAAAGCAGCTTATGAGATGTCAGAGTAACAAGAAATTTAGGGGGTGAGGGTCAGCAGTTCTAAAGACACACATTTTACTGGGATAAGACAGGAAGCTGCCTTATGCAGAATCACACCATTGAGCCATCCAACTCAATACAGTCTACAGGAACTGATAGAAACTCTACACGGTTTCAGACAGGAGTCTTTCCCACCCTGAACTGGGGAATGAACATGGGAGTTTTCTGCATTTTATAGTGCAACTTCATGAGTACCAGGCAATATAAGTGGAAGCAACACAGCAGGGAAAAATTCAAGAGAACAGCCAAATTGATTTTTCATTACTTGTTGAGTGATTGCTCTCTCTCTCTCTTTTTCTGCATAGCTTGAATAAGCCAATATTCTCTTGCCATGGTAAAAATGGGCACATCCAAAGATAATGATGTATATCTTTTAACAGATTCTTCCCACATAAAAATTGGTTATCTGAATAAAGACTCCATATCTACCTTACACATAACTCTTAGTGAAGGCAACAATACAGTTTTTTTCACAAAATGCCTTTTCTTTTTGGCAAATGCTCCCTGATTAAAAAATAAATAAAAATCCAATGTGCTTACTGATGTTCTAAATCTACCCAGGGCTTTTATGCTTAGAGGTCTTGTGCTAAAAAATAATAATGAATACAAGCAACTCCCCATTTGCACTCTCTCCCAGGTCAAAAACAACTTGCACGACACACATCAATTGAATGGATGCAAAATGGTTGCCACCTGTACTGGCATCTTATGAATTCAGGCCATTATTAAATGTTGTGAAAGTCTTTATTAAATGTTATTACTCTCCTTCAGCCCCAAAGATCCTGGGAACTGTAATTTGTTAGGGGTGCTAAGGAGACCCCCTATTCCTCTCCCAGAGCTACAATCCCCAGAGTGGTTTAAAAATCAAACCATTTCCCCAGAGAACTCTGGGAATTGCAGCTCTGTGAGGAGAATGGGGGTCTCCTAACAACCATCACTACCCTTAACAAATCTTTTGGGGAACCTATGGCTGTTAAAAAGTGGTATGATACTGCTGAAAATGTATAGAGTGGATTTGAACAACAATATAATGTAAGTGTAGCAGCTACTGTACTGTATCTTTGGTGTTATAATTAAACATGCAATGCTATTAATAAACTTACTCTAAAGAATAGTTGCCAGCATTCTCCAGGCCAGCATCTGCATGCCCGACTGGTTCAACTCTGCTATTTTCCTCTTCTGTTCCATCTTCATCCTGGTCAGAACAAAAGTGACAGTACCACATAAGCATTTGAATTACCTTTGGATGTCAAAATTTATTCCAGAATTGCTTCCTCACCCCATCCCACAAGAAATAACCAAATTAATTTGATATAACTATTTGTATTCAGCAGTAATGAAGAAAGGTTTATATTCAAGTATGCAATATTTGAAATTGCTCCACAAAGTTCTATTCTTAATATAAAGGAAAGTTTATTTAAAAAGTCAATTTGATAAATGAAACAACACAGTGAGCTTTAATCTTAAGTTACAATAATTGACACTTATCATTTTATTATTAATTATATTTACTAGATGCTCTTTTCATAAGAATAATTCAGTGACATACTATTTTTTTAAGAGTGTAAAAACAGGATTAACCTAAAATACCACAAACACACACACTGCATGTTCTGCACATAAAGAAGAAAGCACACAACCCTGAGATTTCTCCCCATGCCCCATTCATGTGTATACACTGATAAAATACAGAAAGATCAGAAACAAAGGAGATGGTTATAAATACTCATGATTGTGCTAGGCAAATAGGGCATTTCCGGATAATGCCCAGAATTTTTGTAGATTACTTCAGTAGTCATTTGTAATAAACAGTTTTGAGGACTGATATGTTCAAGGTGTTAAAACATATAGCAAGGGAGTATGGGACAGCAGGAGGTAAACTACAGTCAGTGACCATTTCGTGTAGTGGTGCCGTTCCTGGCCACAAACACGTTGGCAGAGCATGTATAAGTGTGCCCTGCACCTTTCCGTTCTGCCCCCATTCCACCCTTTTAGTGACATATTTAGTGCATTAATCCGTTGTTGCCTATAACTGATTGCAAACATTCTGGTTTTCCTATGGTGGGGTGATGAAGATGTGGCCCTTTCAAATGTTGCCGGACCACAACTCCCATCATCAGCATTGTTCATATTGCTTGCGGCTGGTGGAAGTCCAACAGCATCTGAAGGTTCAAAGGTTCCCCACACAGGCCTAGACTCCTGTTCCCTTACTCATAAACATGGAAGGAAACACTGAAACTATCACAAACAGGAGACTCATCAAAGACCTATATTTGCAGCCTGTATTTTTAAGTCCCTCACCACACCCCCAATACAAATGCCCATGCTTCAGGCTCCTTGAAGAAATCCTACAGAATTTGCTGTTTGCTGAATAACTACTCTGCAGAACTCAATGGAAACTACCAATTTAACAGTTACCACGAAGACACATCTTCCATAGCCAACACACTGTGGCTGTTGTGCTCCGACATAAATACCAATTGCTTAAAGGGTTTCCATTAAACTCTGGAGCAATAGGAAGATGGAGGAAGAGCAATTAAGCAATTTCCGGAACTGTTTTTGGATTCTTAAAAAACTTTAAAGGGTATTACGTTGGTTTACCTTAATGGAAATTTAAACTGTTGCTATATATACATACTCCATTTTAATCTGAAAATTATGCATGCAGTAGCTATTAGTTCATCCATTTATGGGACTTTTCATTAGAAGAGGAGGAGCCACAGCATTGTTAGCTCTGCAACTTTCACAGATATTTGTGTTTCTTTCATTCCTCCCATGTACAAACACACAGACACAAAAAACTATTGTAATTTAGCCAGCAGATTTCAGAGTGCAGATTTTAGATTCTACACACTGAGGCATCAATCAGCAAAATAATAAGTGGTGGGTGAAGGGTTATGAGTTCAGCGCAGAGAGAGTCAGACAATATATTAAATTATTGAAGAGATATTAAAGCAAGGCAGAGGCAGCTGGTAATGTCCAATTGACATTTCCTCTGAGAGTCTGCAAAAATAAGGAGCTGGATGCACCAAGCTTTCTCTCTGAGTTGTAGATGCTTTGTGCACGCGCTGGATGGAAGCTCGCTGCGTGAGACGGAGCTCCTTGAAGATTGATGATCCTGTGTTTTGAGAGGCTCTAATATGCACTTCTTAGTCATCTATCTCTCTTAAGCACCAGGCAAGTAATACATTTCAAAGGTTAACCAGCATCTTGAACTTGCTTAAGACTGCATTAGGAACATAAACACAAACTCCAAATAAGATGTGGGTGTTATTTATTTATTTTAAAAGGTGTTCAAATATATAAAGAGTTGAGTCTTCCAGCAACATGTTAGCAATCATAAGTGATTTCAGATGTATTGATTTTAGCGTGTGTGAGTTAAAATTTGCTCCATGGAGCATAACTGAAAACATAAATATTTAAGGATACTAGACAAAACCTCACCAGTGCAGGCTATATACTCTCTTCCCTATGAATACAAAGGAGATGGCTGTGATCCAAAGATACCTGCTTATCTATGGGAAAGCAGAGAGTTTTCCCTTCAAACAGCACGTCCCTCACATCTCATGGAACACTACTCTGGAGTGGCTTCTCACCTTCAGGGGCGGATTTTTAAGGGTGCTGCTAGAATGACTTGAGACACTAAAATGTGTATTTATTTATTACATCTATACTCCACCTTTCTTCCAAAGAGCTCCAAGCAACAGACATGGTTCTCCCCCTCCCAAATTTATAATCACAAGAACCTTGTGATGAAGGATCAGGCTAACTGACAGAGAATGGCCCATGGTCATGCAGTGAGCTTCACGGCCTTAGAAGTCCTACTTTAGCACTGCAACCACTGCACAACCACTGGTTATCCTGTGGAAAGATGATATTAAAATAAAATCATGGGATTAGAGAAGTCATGTGCAGTGCTCACGGGAGAGGTCGGGCAGCAGTATTCCACGCTAGTTGCAGTTTCATGAGGATACGCCCATGCAGAGTCCACTGCAATAGTTCAACAAGATGTTACGAAGACTTCCCCCACTGTGGCCAAGCTATCATTGTCCAGGAACAGATATAACTGAAACTTTAAGAAAAGCACTGAAGGCCACTAAGGGCACCTTTGCCTCCAGTGATAGTGATGGATCTAGGAGTAACCCCAGGCTATAGACTTGTTCCTTCAGGGAGAGTACAAACCCCTCAAGAACAGGCAAGCTTCCAATTTCCTGAACCTGAGAACCACCCACCTATGAGGCTTCTGTTTTACCAGGATTCAGCTGGAGATTGCATGGAATCCCAAAATGAGAGTAAGATAGAGAGAGAAAACATTTGACAGAGATCCATTTTTTTCATGGAACCTAGATCTAGACTAGTAGATCTATGAACAATTGATGAAGAGCCCAGGCAACCTGGCCCCTGCTTCTGCACTTACTCAATCCTGCAAATATTCACAAGGAAGATTTGTAAAGGGCCCTCCATTTTAACAGGTCTTCTGGGAAGTGCCTTGATTTTAATGTTGTAGCTATGCACAGCACATTATGTTGTTCCCTATTGCAGTTAATGTAGTTTGTTTTTAAATTAATTAACAGGGTTTTATTTTTATCTACATTGATTTTCTTTCCCTCTGCTGTTTCAGCACCATTCTAACCTATATTAATAAAGCTGTATAATTTTTTTAAAAAAAAATTAACACACACTTATTTAAGAGGATGTACAAAATATATTTGGACATTTGAAAAATGTCCTGTCTTCCAGGAAGCCATAAGTTGGAACTGGTGGTGGTGGTGTTTGGAGACCTGAAGTTTTAAAACTCTAAGGAAACAGAATAGTGTTTGGAAGTTGAGTCTGGTAATCCTGTGAGGCTTAAAATTTGTCTCTCAATTATGATCCTTAAGAGTAAAAGAAGCTTGTAAACTTCACTAGAGCAGTGGTATCATGATGCTATAATCAACAGATGTGTCTTTAAAAAAATATCACAAAAAACTTTAATATTGCCGTAATCAGCTACTCTTTTATTTCCCATGTAACATAGACTTTCTTTTACATAGAACCAAACGTAGAGTAATTTGGACACCTGCATAGGGAAGTAACTTAGAATTCTCATTTGCTAAAAAAAGCATCTAGCTTCGAAAGTATCTGCAATTATTGCCATGAGTTTCTTCTTAAATTATAAACCCCACCTGTTACTGAGGTAAAATTAGAAAATGCTATACTTTATTTAGGGGTTTGAGAAAGTTCCAGAATCAATGATACAGCAATTTTAAGCAACACATTTGGTACAATTATAGTTTTCATAAAAGTATGTTCAAATCTACATTTTCATAGGAGCATGTACTGAATTACATATTATTAGGAACTACTGTACCAACTTTTTTGCACGGATGCAGAATTTTCAATATAATTTCAGAGTCATATGTTAACAGCATAGTAGGCTAAAAAAAAACCTGGTTCTTGTATGTCACCTCTCTTCCTCATTGGCTAAGAAATGATTGATTCTATTAAATAGCCATGAACAGTCCAACACTGAGATTTACTTGATTCAATTTATATCATACCTTCCCAAAGGCAAATTATAATCTTGAGCCCTAGAAATTTTGTTGCCTAAAATGAAGGAATAACTCCACATACAGATGTCAGACAGATAAGACACTGGATCCCACTGCCATTTGCATCACAACTTCCACCACTTCAGAGGGCAGCTGACTAGGGAATGCAGAGCGCACGCAACAATCCCTTTTCCCCAACAGTTTGCTGCCATTGACTGTGCTCACTGTGCTCACTGCCCATCCAATCAAATGCTGCAATGCAGCAGTAGTCGTGCCAGTGTGTGTCATGTAAGCAGAGCAACTCATGCAATGTGCATGATGCCTGCTATAGTGCATGGCCTATGCTGGCTTTGCTGTCCCTCTGCCGGCTCAATCGGTCACAGGCTTCTGCTGTAATGCTGTCTCTGGCATACTGGCAGAATGTGAGCAAGACAGAAAGGCCAGCGACAACCAAGCATCTCTGCTATCTCATTCTACCTAATGCTAGGATCAGTCCAGGGAATAACCTGAAAGAGGGCGTGGTTGGCTGGCTGGCTGGCTGGCTGGCTGGCTCCATTAAGAGAAAGACTCTACACAGCAATGTTTTGTTGGAGGTCTCATTCCCATTTATTATATATGAATACATGCTTCCTAGGGATAGTTGCTTGGTGGGAAAGTGAATTACAATAGTGAAGTTGTCGATTTTCATTGGTATTGTGTCCCTTATGTTACTAATCAATTTTATGTTGCTAATTAATTTCATGAAACAATGCATTCAGGGAAAATAGGATTTTTTTTTCCAAAAGGAATATGTACCAGCAGAAAATGTTCCAAGCAGGGACCACAAGTAAGTTTGCTGTCCACAATTCTTTTATTTGTTTATTTTGCGGAGGGGTTTCGCTGTCTACAACTACCTCACCCATTCCTGGAAAGGCACTGTTCTCTCCAACACCACAAATAAAAGTGTGAAATGAGACGCTGAGTGAAATAACAAAGACAAAGACAAGAGCACTCAGAGCCCGGAGAATTATATCAGGATCATTCATTCAGGTGAGGGGGGTGGGGTGTCTTGCTGTTTACATATGCAACACCACACAGTGGAAGAGGTCTCAAGTGAAACAAGCTCTTACATGTAGTTCAAACTTAGCAGAGGGAAGGTGAGCCTGAGTGAGCTACATGATGGCTAAGGTGCATTGCCTCATTGAAATTCTGCCAAACAGCAGATACCACTGCACAATTCCACAGTATGAAAGACGGGGCTGTTGCCTTTCAGCCCAAGAGGCAGCTACTGCGTTAATCTTATCAGGGAGAAAAGCTAACAGAGGCAAGGAATAGCTTTCTCTGATAATAACCTGTATAAACATTGAGGCCTTTCTTAGAGTGCCATTTGCATGTTGAGATCCCCAAGCCACCCCAATAAAACACAATTCACACAGAATTTTTGTTTAAGGTTTTTGGCATAATTTTGGCACAACTTTATTAAAATACAAAAAAATGTGAGTGGTTGCTTAGGCATTGGTTGCCACTATCTGTCCCTGCCCGGGGACTGACTGACTTCCGCACACCTGCAAAAGTCAGAAAGGGAAAACATTTTGGAGAGAAAGATGGAGCTGGGTACCATGCCCTCACCTCTCCCCAAATGCTCCCAGGGGCTCTTGCGTGGCCCTAGCCCCTTGACAGGGGTGCGGACAAAAGAATGGCAAGACCCTGGATTCCTTTAACAGAATTCCCTTGCAGCAGCAGCACTGGAGGGGCAGGCACAGCCAATCCATGCCCCTCCACCAACCAATTCATAAACCGATGCCTAACCGCAACCTTACAAGTTGTGACAATTTGCTACGCAGCCAATCAGCCAAATGGATAAAATTCCTTCCAGGCCCCTGCCCCAAAAGCAGATGACCCCATGACAGGCATAGCAAGGTCAACGAGAACAACCCTAAATATAGGGAGGGTGGGCGGGTGATCCGATGCACGCAGCGAAAAGAGGAAGCTCAACGCTGCATGCAGGGAATATAAAAACTCCTGGCTGTCAATCATAAAATGGCAACATTAAATTCTCCCCAACGGCAAAGAGGAGCCCAATCACAATGGTGGCCAACTACAATTACCCGCCCAGCAACAGTGGGATGCATTGTCAGACCCCACCACAACATGTGCTCTCCATGAAGGAGAACACACTTTGCCTTGGAAGACAATACTTTATGCTTTTTTAAAAAAATAATCAACAATGTTTGCAATAATAATAAAAGTGTGCCACCATTATCAGAGACATCAGAGATGATACAACTGCCTTTAATTGTGTGTGGGTAGGTGTGTATATCTCCCCATTCCCACTCTGGTCAGGAAACACCTCCCCTGTTCAACCCTTAATGCTAGAGACTGAAGTGTTACTTAGACACAAAGAAGTTGGGTGAGAAAATGGCCCAGGAGTTTGGGAAACTTAGAGACAGCAGACAATGACTAAAGGGTAGGCAATCAAGAGAAGGATCCGAGGAGCTAAAAGAATCTTAAATGAAACCAAAAAAGAAACAGATAGCTGAGAAAGGGAGACAATGAGAACTCACATATTGGGGTGGGGAGCCCCACCCAGCAGGGTCTAGTGACTCTTTGGGGAAAGATTCACAATTGTCACACTTTTTATGTCAGTTTTCATACTTTCTTATAAAAATGGCAAAATTACTTAAGGCCATGCTAATAAACAAGTCATTGGAAGGGAAGAATTCTAAGTTCTTTCAGCAAAGGTATGCTCCCCAACCCATAATAAAATTCATTCACAGGGGAATGCTTAACATTTCCCACATTAATTTATTCTCCTCTGCAAATGCCCTTCCAGGTTAACTTTGCAGTTCCTTGACACTGCCTGGTTAAAAAAAGGAGGGCAAAGACAGCCTAGGTATGAAAGATGTTTGCAGAGGAGAAGCAGTGAGCAATGGTAGGGTTAAACACAATCCCACCTTTGACTTCTGATTGTCCTCCCATGCAGATGCCTTCCTCTCTCCACAAAAGTGTTATGGTGCAAGTGGGGATGGATAGTGTTCAGAAGTCTGCTTGGCAAATCGCTACAAAGTCGTACATTATATTATACATTGTAAATTATACATTAGATTATTGCAGATGCAATAATACAACAAAGAATATCTTATTCCACATAGTTATGTGTATCTTAATAATTATTTACTCTTGGTAACTTCATACTCAAAATGTTAGAATCAAAACCGTAGGAAATATTTCTTTTTTAATACAATCTGGCTTGGTAGATCTCCATACATAAGACACCTGCTTTCTGCCTTAACTGGCAAACACACTCGCTTAACTGGCTTTCATGTTGCCTTCACTTTGTCATTAAATGCACATATCTCCTGAGAGAAGCAATTTTTAAACATACAGAGGGAACCAGTAGCACAGCTAACTGGCATCCCTTTTCCCAATACAGCATTACACAAACTATCCTTTGTGGCTAGGCTCATATTTCTATACCCGTCTTGAAATACTTTACACACTTGCTACTCTTCAGAGCTGGTAGAGAGTTGGTTCATGTGTAATAGGCCAGGAACCATGATGTTTGTTCGGATGTACAACCCTACCTTCATAAATGCTACTCTTAGCCTATTGCATTTCTTATGAGAAGCCACAGAACTGAAAATATGGCCAAGCTATCTGTAACAGCTTATGCACTCCAGTGTAGTGGTTAGATTGCTGGACTGTCACCTGGGAGGACCAAGGGTCAAATCTTCACTCTGCCACCAAACTCACTGGGTGACCTTAATTAAGCAAATCACTGCCTCTCAGCCTAACCTATCCCACAGAGATGTTGTGACAATAAAATGGGAGGGAGAGACCTATGTACGCCATCTTATGCTCCTTGGAGGAAAAGTGAGATATAAAATTTGTAGTAATAGTAATAAGTAGTAAACAACAATAATTGTTCTACTGATGAGATGGTTTCCCATTGTATTAGCAATCCTTCCAATAGTAAATAGGAGACAACTCCTAAGATGAACATCTACACATATATTCACAGAGAACCTCATGCAAGGCTACAATCACAAAGCTTACGCAAGATGGAATGGAAATAGGAAACTGTTCCACACTCCTTATGAACAAAGCAAACAAGAAAAATACATGTTTTTAATCAGAGCAGAGTAGAGCTTGATTTAAGAAAAAGAAAACAAAAGGCGGGGAAGCACTTTCCTTTCAACATACAGGAGAAAGCTCCACAAATACAAGATCTGGAATACATATGTGAAGGCTTGGTTGTATTCCAAATAACAAGAGACAGTTGGCTTATTGGCTTCGCATTAGACCTTGCAGAAGGAACACACCGAACGTGAATTATCTACAGTATTTTTACCAAGTGCTATTGTGTAGTGAAACTCACATAATGAGCTCCACGGGACTGCTCTTCAGATCTTGCAAAAGAAAGCTAACTTCAAGCCAGCCACAGTCAGCGACTCTCAAGGCTCTGTATATAAAACAAGTTCTGCATCAGGAAATACAAATCTTGTGCTCAAAAATAATTAGGTACAGCAGGGTCATTCAGAGAGGGAAATGCAGGGAAGAGAGGACTGGGAAGCAAACAGGAAGGCATGTTAACCACAAGTCAGGGTGCCTCGGAAGGCAAAGAAATGCCACTTTTTCCAAGGAGGGCCGGAAACACTCACACACCATGTGCATCAGCTCCATGTTGCTTTTCTATCATCTATATTTCATACTGGTTCTACTCAGTGCTTGATTATTTTTGGCAGGGATTTAAAGAGAGAACCTTCTGCATGCAAAACAGATGATCTGCCACTGAGCTGCAGTCCAGCACTGAGGAATTCAACAGTGCTTCCTAACTACCCTATTTTTCGCTCTACAGGACACACCCGACCATAGGAGCACCTTGTTTTAGAGGGGGAGAACAAGAAGAAAAAAAATCTCCCCCTCTCTGCACAGAGCCCCTTCAGCGAAGCGGCAGGAGAAACGGAGCCCTTTCCATTTCTCCTCCCGCTTGGCTGAAGGGGTGCTGTGCAGCTCTCCCTCTCTGCTGAAGCCGGGAGAGTCTTGCTCTCCCGGCTTCCACAAAAGGAACCCGAAGCCTCCAGAGCGCAGCAGGACCTCCCACTGTGTTCCGGAGGCTTCAGGTGGCTTTCCCTGAAGCCTTCAGAGCGCAGCGCGAGTTTCTGCTGCGCTCCGGAGGCTTCAGGTTCCTTTTGCTGAAGCCAGGAGAACAAGACTCTCCAAGCTTCAGTGAAAGCAACGCGAAGCCTCCGGAGCACGGAGGGAGTGCTCCCTCTGCACTTCAGAGGCTTTGCATTGCTATCGCTGAAGCCAAGGAGCCTGCATTCGCTCCACAGGACGCACAGACATTTCCCCTTAATTTTTGGAGGGGAAAAATTGCATCCTATAGAGCGAAAAATACGGTACCTTCAGTTCCATAGTGAGCTCCACCCTACCAGTTTAAAAAAACTGAAGTCAGAAGACCTTGAAGATGTTCTACAGCTGTAATGTTCTCTGCAGACTAAACCCAGACTATTCCCTGCTGCTTCTTTAAAATAATTGGGATGTATGTACCAAGTATTCAGTTTAAAAATACTTTTTTTTTTCAAATTCAGTGTGCTTAAGGGATGATTTATCCTAAAAAAAAATTCCTAAAATAAACTCCATCTTCCTTCTTCCAGGCACCTGATAGAACTCATGGTTTGCAGAAAATATTGATCAATTTGTAGATTACACACACTGCTTGTTATTCTGTTGAGACAAAACTAAGGGAGGGGGAGTAATCATCATTACAGCTCACTTACAGATGAATCCACAGCTGTAAAACAATCATTTAAAAGTGTGGGTTTACATGCCTTATCAACAAAATAGATTTCACAGTCCCAAAAGTGACACCTACTGGTAAGGGGAGAAAGGAAAGTCATATGAAAAGCAATCAATGAGGATTGCTTTGATGTACTAATTAATGCAGGCAATGTAGCATTTTCATACATGCTTTCTAAGAATATGATCAATTCAGAAATTATAGAAGATACCATTTTATTATTTCATGTACATATTTTATGCCGTTGCAGCACAGTATACATAACTAATTTTATTTATAAATAAATATTTAAAGAAATATTATATTTATATAATTTCCTAAACAGAAACTGCAAGGCTGGTTTTGTTGGAATTGTGTTTAATTTTCTTTTAAGCTTTGAGGGGTTTTTATTTTGTCTTGTTGTTTTTTGTTATATTGATTTGTTGATTTTAAATTGTACTTCTGTGTTGGTATAGATACTATTTAGCCACACTTTTGTGCAACATTCTGGAATCTTTTGATGCAAAGAATTTAATTAAAACCAAAAATAAAATAAAATAAAATAAGTAGCTTGCCTCTCTAGAATTTTTCTTTGGAGTACAAACATTGTGCATGTTAAACTGGAATATGCAAAGCAAACACACTTTTAAGCACATCTCTCTCTCTCTCTCTCTCTCTCTCTCTCTCTCTCTCACACACACACACACAGTGCCTAAAAAGAGAATGAAACCTTCTAGCAGTGGCCTCAGGTCACTTTGTCCTGAAGTAACAGCTTATATAGCACATTCCTGGTGTACACATTTGTATACCAACATCTGGAAATTATTAAAATTAATGCGTGCAAAATAATTGTTGGAGGGTCAATAAATTAAGCTTTGCTATTACCATGGGACAAATGGTTAAATATATATGGGGGCAGTATCTAGTTACACTGCAGTTTATCATTCATTTACGCCCCATGTATGTAGCTAAAGTACTAAATTCTCCTGAGATGTTATGTTTTCCAAGTTTCCTCCTCAGCAGTGACAGAGAAAAAAGGAATCAAAATGGCTTTTTGCTCTGCTTCTTCAAACAGTTTAGATCTCAAGCCCATACTCTCCACCACTGAAACCAGGCCTGAGCATTGATTAGCTTCTGGTTATAAAAAATATATTGAATGATAAACAAAACAACATAAGAGTCTCCTTACCAATTGAACTACCATTCTACTTTAGCACTACTCCACATCTGAAAATAATAATAATTTTGAAAATAATAATCTACAAAACAGGTCCTGACCCTCTGCTATGTTCATACTATATACAATGCAGCACTTGGGACTGTATGAAATTCACAGCCCATTTCGCATCATGGGAAGCCACTGCAGAACAATTTCCCCACAGCAAAGTCACAGCAGCCCATCCTAAAGCCCTCATTGAGTCTCCTGAAAACCGGGCAATACTGCCGTAAGAAGACGGAAGGTGAATACAGTGGTACCTCAGGTTAAGAACTTAATTCGTTCTGGAGATCCGTTCTTAACCTGAAACTGTTCTTAACCTGAGGTACCACTTTAGCTAATGGGGTCTCCCGCTGCTGCCGCACCGCCAAAGCAAGATTTCTGTTCTCATCCTGAAGCAAAGTTCTTAACCTGAGATACTATTTCTGGGTTAGTGGAATCTGTAACCTGAAGCGTCTGTAACCCGAGGTACCACTGTAGTGTGATTTCTACAACTTGCAAGTAATGTGTGAACAGGCTCTTTGGAGGGTCCTATCCATCTGTTTCTTGCTTGTTTAAGCAGCTACTAATCCAAGATTAGAAGACAGTACCATGTCAATGGGACACGGGTGGCGCTGTGGGTTAAACCACAGAGCATAGGACTTGCCAATCAGAAGGTCGGCGGTTTGAATCCCTGCGACTGGGTGAGCTCCCATTGCTCGGTCCCTGGTCCTGCCAACCTAGCAGTTCGAAAGCACATCAAAGTGCAAGTAGATAAATAGGTACCGCTCCAGCGGGACGGTAAACGGCGTTTCCGTGCGCTGCTCTGGTTCGCCAGAAGCAACTTAGTCATGCTGGCCACATGACCCGGAAGCTGTCTGAGGACAAACATCATCTCCCTTGGCCAATAAAGCGAGATGAGCGCCGCAACCCCAGAGTTGGTCACGACTGGACCTAATGGTCAGGGGTCCCTTTACCTTTACCTTTACCATTACCATGTCAATAAGTACACTGCTATGAAGTGGAATCTTGTCAGAAGTTGCTTGATAGGTGCAGAAGAGTCACTGCCGCTTACCAGAACAGAGGGGCAGGGCACTGGAGAGGTTGGAGTGGTATGGGTGCCCCAAATTGGCTCTGCTGATGAATGGCCACCAGAGCCAACCCAGGACGCTTTGTTGGCTCTCTGTGCCCGGTTGCCTCCTCTGCCACCACCCATCGCCACCAGGTGTGGCAAATGCAGCTGGATCTACAGTCTGATGTGACTGCCTCACCTCACCACATGAGCCTTAATGGGCACAGCTCCCCCTTCCAGTAAGTAACAGTAAGACTGCTGCCGCTGGGAAGCCAGCATTGTGGCTCCACCCAACAGCTGCTTCTGAATCTAGGCACACTGTTCTCCTTTTGCGAATGCCACACTTCCTATTCACTGCAAGTGAACACAATGCAAAAGCGTGCAGAAAACGGATGAGGCATCCGAGAAACAACTAGGAAAGCATGCTCTGTAGTGCATGGCACTATTGAATCTACATAAAAGAGGAAAGTAAGCCATGGAGACAAGGAGTCAGTTGGCAGCCCTGAATTCACACAACTGAGGTACATTCTCAGTGAAATACTCTGAAAAAAGTAGGTCAGGATAAACACATCCATTAGCCCTTCTATAAATAGAACACTTTTGAGTTCACCTGCTTGCACTAATGTAGAACCTATCTATGTATGTATGTATGTATCTATCATTCTAGCCCAACGGCTATTCAGTAAAAACAAACAAAAGCATTTATTTAAGTGAGTGATTAAAAAAAATAAAAGGCAAAACCAAGCCACACTGAACATATGGCATTGGGACACAAAAATTATCCCTACAGAGAGGGAAACTAAACTCAAAGAAATCACCTGTATAAGTCTGAAGCACTGAGACAGATGCATAATAGATGGCTTCTATGACCTTTCTAGGCACACAGAGACAACGCAAGAGAAGAAATTATACAGAAACCGATGCTCATTTATGGATATAAAGCAGAAAGCATGCAATTCACCTTGCTTCCTCAAAGAACAAAGTTAAAATTACCCCAATTCATTCATGGCTTATTATTTGTGAATACAAAATATGTTAGGATTTTGAAAGTGAAATGCACCCCTAGTGCAACTTTCAATTGGTTTCATACACTGGCTTTCATTCTTATTTTTTTATTTATAAAGCGAAGCATTCCTTTGTTCCTTAACTTGAAAACCTCTGTCATAGTGCAACGGTTCTCTTCTTCTTAACTTCAGAAAAACATGTTTCATTCTGTTCCCCTGTGTAAACCTAGACGTAAGCTAGAAGTCTTTGTGTTCTGTTTTCTGTCGCTTGAAAATGACCTTACTTAAATGGCCTTTCCGTATTTTTCAAAAATCACTTCTCATTTTTTAAATCCCTGCAATAGAGTCATCGGTGATGTCATTAGGAAATTAATAGCATTTCTAATTAAAACATAATTAAACAGAAAATAAATATGTTTTAATAATGTCAGGATTCTGGTATCCTGGACGGGTCAAAACCCTGGTAGGTCTGCTATAATTCTAAATTTCCTGCAACTCTGCAATTTTAAAAAGGGCAAAGTGGCAAGATAAAAATAACACTCACGATTTTAAAAACCATTTTCCCTTCCTGTGTCACTAACACTCTGCTCTATTATTAAAACTGAAAGAATCTTTAAAATCCAATTTAGTTTTCATTTCCACTCATTTTGCTAAGTTAATCGCATCTCAGTCTGCTCAGTGCAGAATGGAAAAACCCGTCTTCTGTTCTATACTCTCACTCCCAGTCGTCGCACGCTAACAGACCTTTGCAGGTGAAGGCTTTAATTATCTCTGGAATGTAAAGCAAGAGAGAAACATTACAACATTTAAATCCTTGCAAACCTGGCAGCTGCCATCCTACCCAACACCACACCAGGATATGAATCCAGGAACTCCAAGGCCAAACACATAAATCTTACACCTTGAAATAATGAGCTAGCCTTCAGGGTTTATACCTCCAGTCCCCATACGCTGCCCTAGTGAAGAAGCCTACAGCTGCTGGTTGTATAATTTAGCTTTTTCTTTCCCCCACTGAATCAAAGGCACATTTACAAAATTACAATACATTCCTCACTATCAATCTCTGAGATCCAGAGCAGTGTGCAGGCATTTCTTTCCACATGGGCATATGGACTTGGGAGACCATATTCTGACTGGGAGCAGTGATGCCATTGAAACAGAAAATTGGTAGAGCTGCGTGGCTCACTCAGGAGTGCTTGGGAAACTTGGTTAGTGTGAGCACCCAGTATCCTTGGACAGCTACTGGGGCCCAGAACTTGGGAAGGGACCACACCTTTCTTGTCCCCCGTCCTCCTCAGTGTTTTCCCTGGCCCAGTGCTCTAAGCAATACCAGCAACTGAGTCAAGCTGCCACTTTTGTTCCCCCCAATCCCCAAACATAGGGTTGCTCCAGGGCATTGTGATAAATTAAAACTGTACCCTCCTCCACCATCATTTGGCACTGCTTAGAGTGCTGCTGTCTGACACTACTTCCCAGTTAAGACCACCACAGGTCACCAACAGAGAAATCCAAGAATGTACTTTGCTCAGAGCCACCTCAAACCTGAAGCTAGCACATGCACAGAGCAATGATTCTGGTCAGCCACTGTGAGAACAGGATGCTGGACTAGATAGGCCATTGGCCTGATCCAGCAGGATTGTCTTAGATCAGGGGTCAGCAAGGCTTACCGGGAATGGACTAGATCACTCCCACGGAGATCCTACGTGAGCCAGACCAGCGCAGCGTGATGCCAGACATCGCGTCTGCACATGTCTGCAGTGCTGGAAATCGCTTCTACACATGTCCAGATGCTGAAAATCGCGCCTGCTCAAAGTGATTTTCGGCGTCTGTGCATGTGCAGAAGTGATTTCCGGAGCCACGAAAGAGAGTCCTGGTGCTGCACTGTACTATTTTAACACAGCACACGGGGACTCACCAAGCGGGCAGCTTGGTTTGGGGGCAGCTCATGGGCCAGTTAAGCGACCCTCATGGGCCACATCCGGCCCATGGGCCTTAGGCTGCCAACCTCTGTCTTAGATTCTTGGCCATTCTCTGTTCATATCATCTCTTAACGTATAACAGATACACCACTGGAGTTCTGAGTTTAGTGTTCTGAGACACTGCAGCCTTGCTGCCTTTCCCAAATCACCACCCCTCTTTCAAACTATTTCAGGTTACCCTTGTTACTGGGATCAAAATTGCCCTGTGCATGTGTTTGCTTCAGGTTTGAGGTGAAGGTCACCATCTTAGGGAATCTGACCTAGGTGGTCTTATTGACAACATGCCATATGCATGCCACATGCATCTCAGTTGCCAATCACAGAGCTGCTTAGCGCACACAAAATATTCACAGCAATACTACAAATCAAGCATTCAGCTCCAATATGACAAAATTGACACAATTATGTATATAAACAGAACTATCTACTCCCTTTTGTCTGTGCAAAGGAGTCCTGGTGGCAGATATGCAACTTTAAAATCAGAGTGTTAACTCCACAGGACGCCTGCATTAGATCCTTCACAGGTCATTCAGTGAATCAATTTCTGACAAACAACTTCTTGAAATCTCACTAAAGACTTCCACTATTTTTTTCTGCTCTGATTGCTAGGCACAGCACCCTAATGGGAGTTGAAGACAGTCTGCATCTTTGCAGTTTTACCGGTGGGTTTTAATTGCCACATGCAAACGCTCACTAAGTTAACATGCTTAACTGAAGGGAATCACAAATCAACAGCAGTCCAAGGCTCCAACAAATGATAATGCTGGACAAGCGATGACTTTCCTCGTAACAAATTAATGGATCATTTTCATTTTAAGATTATCAAAGGACAACTGGAATTCCCATGGCTAAAATGCAATGTCCGAGTTCACAGAAAATTTGCATTAGGATAGGGGACAGCAACATGGGCATAGCTGGGGGGGCAGCTGCCCCCCTAAATCAAGTAAATAAATAAAAATACTTAACTGACCAATTGCATCACCAATTAGTTGGTTCTGCCCTAACAGATTGCCTGCCCTCCCCTAAAATAAATCCTGGCTATGCCCATGAACAGCAACCTGGTGCCCATGGAAGCCATGATGTCATCCAGTGGTGCCTTGTGTACATGCCCCGGACATTATGCTTTCATTTTTAAATAGAAGTAAGTCTCTCACAACTTACTAGGAAGGCTAGAATGTGCCCTCTAAGAGGTACCCTCTAAACAATTTCTGTGGAATGAGAGTGGTCAATACTTTTCCTAGTACTGGATAATGTTCCCTGTTGTTATTAGACAGAAACAGCATCAGTGTGTGAGAGTGAGTGAGATCTCCATAATTTCAACCAGCAGAACATAGCTGGCTTCCCATGATAACCAAACATCAAATCTTGGTTTAGCTCTTTCCAGCCTAACAACAATTTATTCTATAGTTTACAGCATGTGGTTTGCCTGGGAAAGCTAAACCTGAACCTGGGTTTGGACAACAAGCTAAGCCAAATATGGGCAGCACAGCAATAGAGCAATGGGGGAAATTTCTCTCCAGGAACCTGCAAACCACACATTTGCACTAAGTCATAGTTTGGCTTAGTATGACATGCAAAATCTGGCCTAAGCCATAATACACCTTTGTGTTAAGTATTATTTGCTCAGTAAGAATGTCTAGCCATAGCAATATTCAGGAACCTCCAGGGAAGGAAGAGGATAAGGATAAAAATTGCTCCTAGCCATAATGGCTGTGTTCCCCCTCCAGTATTAAAGGCAGTATGCCTCTGAATACCAGTCCCTGGGAATCACGGGGGGGGGGGGAGAGAGAGAGAGCTCAGATCCTGCTTAGAGGCTTCCTTTAGGGATCTGGTTAGCCACGTAACGCTGGACTAAATGGACCTTTTGTCTGATTCAGTGCTCTCGTTATATTCTAGATGATGTTCTTTGTTTTTCCATAACACCAACACCTTTGTACCAAAACAAAACAAAAATCCTTTAGTACATATGCCAGCATTTCTTTGTCCTAGCGGGTTCTACACTTTATTGAATTCTTGCCTTTCTTCCCTGCTCCAAGAAAAACCTTGAAAACTCACGTAGCTTAAAATACTACAATAATATAAAATGCAATGCAACAAAGATCTATAAAATTGATTAAAAGCAGCCCTGCCTCCTGTCCAGCTTCCACATAGGTATGTCGAGGGCAATAAAAACTCACACCCACTTCTAAGTAGTTTAGACCAATGGAGTGTTTTAAAAGCTTTGTTAGAGGAAAGATGGGAGAAGTTACTAATTGTTTCCCCGGGGATTGAGACTGGGGCCATGGCTGTTTAATGGATTTATTAATTACCTAGATGAGGAAATGGAAACCAAAGTGGTAAAACTTGATGGTGACATGAAGTTATGGAGGTTGGATATTCTTTTCTTCCTTTCTGGTAACTATGCAACCGTCTTGTAACTCTTTATGATAAAGTCCAGAAGGATCTAATCAAATCAGTGGATTGGCTTAGAAGGCTGTTATAATATATACTGGGAAAATGTAACCTAAACTTTCTATAATCACAGAAAGCTCAGAACAAGCCAAAATCTCACAGTGAAAGGAAATGCAGAGAGCGTCCTTAGAAACCCCGTGGGAAAAGCTAGAACCCGTAAAAGACAATATTAGAGGGTGATGGCAGAACAGCATGGTGAATATATCTGGATTCTGCTCTGGTATCTGAGTGCTACACTTGGCTAAAGCTTATCTGAAAAATGACTGTGTTCTGTTGATTAATATTTTCAAGCTCCGCTGTCGTTCACTTGGATGTCATTTGTCTTTATTCATATTGTTGATATGAAAGTTAACCGGAAAGTGCATTGTCCAAGGTAACAGCAATTCAATGCCTGAATGCACACAGCACTCATAACTGCCTGGATTGTCTTGGGAAACATTCCATCCAAATATGGATGCCCCGCACTATGCACCGGGAGCTACTCATGTATGAGTCATGGGAAAGGATGCTTGTATAACACTCCTGTGTACACATTAGAGCCCTAGAATGTAACTGAATCAGCTGGATTCTGATGAAAGTGCAAAGAGTTCTTTTAGAGACAAGGCTACAAACAAATGTGTGTTCAATTCCTCTTTTCTGTATTAATCTAACGTCACATTTGGAAAAAATGTGTCCCATACTTTGCTGCTTGCACACTTATTTCCTTGAAATGTATATGAAATGCTATGAAAAATTAATTAGAAACATTGAGTATTTTGAAATCTAAAGTACTCACAGAATCATAAATACCAGAGGGATGTTCCCAATGGATTTCAGATTAATCTTAATAATTTGCTACTTCTCTCAAATATGGTAAATTACATCTAGATCTGCAAATCATGCCTGCAGAATTCTTTCGCACAACAAAGGACAAACTCTTCAGTGAATCTTACTGGAGATCAATGAAGTGAGAATAATAAATAAAAAAAAAATCTTACTTTTAATTGTGTAGGAGTTTCAAATACATTCTAAACTAGTTGGGGTAGGGTTGCAAACGATATCAAAATCAGTACATTTGGGATAGCATCCTGCATTAAACAGGTAGGAGCAAAAGAGTATGTATCAATACAGGATACATCAAAATTCTTCTGGGGATAAAATTTCCCAAGGCTGGATCAGCCAAGGTAAGCAATTCCAAAATGGTACATTGGGATCTTAGTAGAGGGGCTTTATGAACAAATTTCCCATTAAAGACTGCTGACTACTTCCTATTGCATATAATTCCCAGGACTGCTCAGGGGACGATCCTGACACTTAAAGTGTTTATAAGGGGAATAAGAGGCAGAAGAAGAATCCCTAGACCAGACTTATAGCTCTCCAACTCCCTTCTACACAGCCAATACTCAGGGATGGTGGGAGTTATAATACAGCAACATCTGATTGGGCACGGATTCCACATCCTTTCCTTGGTTGTGGGATGTAGGCATACACTGCCTTCTCATACATGGTAAAGATTATTGTTTCAATAACTCAAGTAGTTTAAGTCCCTTCCACATGAAGCATGTTCTTACACAGAAGGTAAGAATGCTAGACTTGACTCATGTGTAGACATAGGACCTGATACAAGAGACAGAGAAGCTGATTTATGAGGAATTGTTTTAAAAAGCAGGGCAGGAACTGGGCTGGGAGGGGAATCTCAACTGACACTATAAGATCCCTATCTACACCCCAACCCCACTCCACTGCAGAGGTGACCACAAAGTGAAACAATTCTTGACCAGCAGTGACAACCTCTTCAAATGAACAGAAGGAAATTCTTGCAGCTCAATAATTCACATAAGCACCCCCCCCCCCAAAAAAAAGGACGGAGATGGCAGAGTAAAACATGCTGTACTATGAGAATGGACTGGATGGCCTAATAACATAATTGGATTTAAAATAACTAGATAATTCTATTACCATTAACAACATTTGCAGCTATACAAGCTAAAACATTGTTACTATGGTAATCAGTTCTCAGGCTCCACTGCACAAAATGACAGCAGCAGGGACTAACAAGGAAATCCATCCTGACTCTTTCTAGACCCAAGCACAAGGAGGGCAGAATTAACCACACATATGCAGAAGCATTTTCCCAACAATTTTCATTAAAAAAAAGAAGAATACCAACAGGCGGCATCAGATTTCAATCTGGAATTCAGGCTTATAGTTTGAAATGGAGATCTGGCTGAAGGCAATATCAATTCAAAATAGAAGCTGCCATAAGTTCATGGCCCATTTCCATATATATGACTTACTATAAATGCTAGTGATGTTTGGTGTCCTAGCACATGAACAAATTTTCAATATAAACCTGGGCATGAAAACACGGGGCAAGAAAACACCAGAGCTGAAATGAAAATCCAGAGTTCTCAAAGTGTCATGAGACCACTGGAGAAACAAAATGTTTCTAGAGGAGGTGCAAACTTTGTCCTAATTCTCACCTACATTTTTCACAGGAAATTGTCTGAAGGTACAGTGTACTGTTTACGATGTACTATTTCTTTACACAGCTAAAGAAGTCTTACTTACTCTGGACAATGTCATTAGAAAGGTGGTCTGGATCACAGAAGCTCCATTTAAGCTTCCCTGAGCCTTTGAATGGAAGAGAATGACACAACTGCAGATCAGGTGCGGGGAGGTTTTCAGTCTGTGTGAACTACATTATTTTTTTACTAGACCATATGCTCCATCAACTGCAGCCAGGAAGAAAAAAAGTGTGGCTTGGAGAAGTTAACTTAGATACAAAATGGTGGTTCAGGGAGTGGCATGGATTACCTACTACAGCCCATGAACCACATAATGGGATGACCTGCAAATAACGAGGAAAAATCTATGACACACTTAGTACAGATATGTGCCTCTAAGAGCCTGATTATGGAAAGGGAGATGAGACGAGTAGAATACAACCTACCTTCAGCCTATCCTTGCTTTGAATGACAGCATGTTTTGTATATATTGGTATAATATCTCCCTTCTAGCCCTATAACCCAAACAGTGTAAAGGCAGGAGGCTTTGTGCTATGCAAACAAAAACCAACAGAGGATTTGCTTGCATTTTGTGCTGATTTTTCTTCCTCTTTGGATCACTCCCTTCTGCATTTCCCCTGTGCCGTTTACAGAACAAGAGATGGCCTGGCCACTGAATCATGGCTTTCACTTAAGATTATTTCCTAAGTTATTTGGACATTGTGGCTACTCACCACAGGAATTCAGTCTGAGAGCTGCATAGGCAGTCTAACATTGGAGAGGACAGACCTGCCACACTGGCATACTACCTATTACCATATATGCTTAGTTGGCTAGTGCTGATGTGCTTTAGTAACTAACAGACTGAATTGTGAACTGCGAAATCTCTAGAACAAATCTTAACTCAGCCATGAAGTTATCAAGAATGTAAGTGCTTCTGCTTCTTCTTTGGCAATCACTCGTAGCTGAGTAAGATTGTCTTCCATAAACATGGTTTTAACAGTGAGTCTGTAAGTGACTGTGGAGGCCAATTCTGGATCCACACATCCTTCCACAGTGGGGAGATTGGTTTCCGGCCAGGAGTTGATCACGGTGTGGATTTGCCAAGTGTGCCTTCCTCCTAGCACATTTCTCCCTTGTGTCCTGAGTTTGAGTGTCTTCAAAGCCCATGACACCTTTGCTAAAGGCTGTTCTCCAACTGGAGCACTCGCAGGCCAGTGTTTCCCAGTTGTCAGTGTTTATACAACATTTTTTTAGATTTGCCTTGAGACAGTCTTTAAACCTCTTTTGTTGGCCACCAACATGACGCTTTCCATTTTTAAGTTCAGAATAGAGTAGTTGCTTGGAAGATGATCATCAGGCATCCGAACAACATGACCAGTCCAATGAAGTTGATGTTGAATCTTTTCTTCAACACTGGTGATCTTTGCTTCTTCCAGTACACTGATATTAGTTCGCCTGTCTTCCTAAGTGATGTGTAAAACATTTTGGAGACACCATTGATGGAATCTTTCGAGGAGTTGGAGATGGCGTTTATAAGTGGTCCATGTTTCACAAGCATATAGTAAGGCTGGTAGTACAATAGCTTTGTAAACAAGCATTTTGGTTTCCCTGTGAATGTCCCGGTCCTCAAACACTCTGCACTTCAATCGGGAGAAAGCCACACTTGCAGAGCTCAGGCGATGCTGGATTTCGGCATCAATGTTGGCCCTTGTGGAAAGATAACTGCCGAGGTAGGAGAAGTGATCAACATTTTCCAACATTACACCACTGAGTTGGATTTGTGGCACTGCAGAGGGGTTATTTTGTACTTGTTGGTGCAGCACTTTGGTTTCTTGGATGTTGAGTGAAAGGCCAAGCCCTGCCTATCTAGGACAGCATCCTCTTTCCCCAAGTGGTTACCTCAAGTAGATGCCTTGTGGGATGGAAACAAGCAGAACAGGAAGACAATAGCGCCCTCCACCATCTCTCATTCTCTTGATCCTGGAGGTAGCATTTAGCTGCCACCCTCCATGAATTTCCAATTTTTACTTCTCTAAGCTAGTGGCAATCAGTGCTGAATGTGATTGCAAATTCCATAGGTTAACGAGGCACTCTATGAAGAAATGTTTCCTGCTATCTGTCCTGAATCTCCCATCAAGTAATGACATCCTCTCACAGCTTAGGTCAAATATTATGCATTCTAAGCTAATCGCAAGTTCTTGATGGCTGCTGTTGAAAGGAAAAGGGCATATACTTGTTGTATCTTTGTCTTTCTTTCATAACAGCCAGGAATCGGTAAAAGGATTACTGTCTTTTAAGAAAGTGAAGATAAATCCTTAAAGGAGGAAAAAGACAACTACTTAAAGCAAGGTCAAATGAAAATCCAGAGGCCCCTAAAGCCTGATAAGAAAGTCTAAAAATCACAATAATTATGTTTACGCATTTACTGGCAAGTGATAAACACTGCAAAGAGACTTCACAATATCACTGAACATCAAACAGTGTCCTTCCTTCTCTCTTCAAACACATCTTTTTTTAAAAAAAAAATCTAGTGTGGGCCTTCAAAGTTGAAAAATAATTCACTGAAATAGAAACAGGATGTGATTCTAGCATTTGTTCCCAGCTGAATCTTTTCAAAGAAAACTAACAGCATGCATTTGAAAGAAAAGCAGTTATTAAAAACTGCAGGCGTCTCAAAACTGTTACAAGGAATAACTGACCCCATGGTATTCCACAGTAATATCACCTCCATATCTCTCTCTCTCTCTCTCTCTCTCTCTCTCTCTCTCTCTCTCTCTCTCTCTCTCACACACACACACACACACACACACACACACACACACAAAATCACTGGAAGGAAAGACAATTCAAATAAAGATAAAAAAGAGATGGGTCATTGTGGACATATAACCCAGTATCATATGCCCCAAGTGGCACCACCTCTCTAGGGTTTCAGACAAAAGCCTTTTCCAGCCTTACCTGGAGATGTCAAATATTGTACCTGTATCCTTCAGAATGTAAAGCATATGTATTCATAAACTACTATATCAATTCAGTACAGTGGTACCTCAGGTTAAGTACTTAATTCATTCCGGAGGTCCGTACTTAACCTGAAACTGTTCTTAACCTGAAGCACCACTTTAGCTAATGGGGCCTCCTGCTGCTGCTGCACCGTCAGAGCACAATTTCTGTTCTCATCCTGAAGCAAAGTGCTTAACCTGAAGCACTATTTCTGGGTTAGCAGAGTCTGTAACCTGAAGCGTATGTAACCCGAAGTACCACTGTATTCCCAATACACATAAGCTGTTACATACATACATACATACATACATGTTTCTTTCTGAGAGAATAACCATTTAATAGCTATAGGGGATCCATTCCAGAGGCCCGTCTGTAATGTGAAATGCCCGCAACTTGAAACACTGTGTCTGTGCTGGTGCGCGGTGTGATTTGGCGCTTCTGTGCATGTGCAAGCAGCGAAACCCGGAAGTAACCCATTCTGGTACTTCCAGGTTGTCGTGGGATGTAACACAAAAAGATGCAACATGAAGTAGACACAACACAAGGAATGACTGTACTGCCAAAAGGGGACCATATATGAACTTGCTCATCTGAGAAAGTTGTTGCATTATTTTCAGAATTCATGCCCAGGCATGCAAGGGCCCTGATGGAACTAGTTTCACATTTTTAACTTGTACAAGAATCTCAGCTATTTCCATAAGGCAATTTTATACTCAAATATAATCTTAGAGCAACTGATGAAAGCAACCCAGCCTCCACCAGAACATTAATGAAATGGTTGAACAGACTTGAATTCTCATTATACTTTTACAAATTGATAGGTTATATGCTCTGTTTATTGAAAATAGCTCTAAAATGTTGCACAATATTTTTTAAAAAAAAACCCTCCAGTGCTGTATGTACTGTTTTTCTTGGAGTTTGAACAAAAATGTGTTCCTCTTTGGAAAAGTGTCAGGTCATTAAAGCCAAAACTTTAGCCAATACTTCATGAGAAAATTACAGAATTATGTCTGTTTGCGATTACCAACACAAATTTCTCATGAAAATCATTCCCCCTGGAGCATTCAAAACTAAATGAGGAAGAAAGACTAGAATGTGCTTAGTGTGATCAAGATAGCATTTCCCGCCAAAATGCTTCACAGGGATTCCTTTTAAACATCTATATCAAGCTGTTTATACAAAAAAGAGTGTTAAAAGCTTTAAAGCAGTTCACATGTTTACTGCAACACTTCAGATCCTGTACATCGAATCTGAACAATTAGGTGGCTGAAACTCCACTGAACTCTGTATGATCTAAACATCAAAATGTAAGCAGTAATACAGCATAGAGAGTTATCAAAATACTGACAAGAATGAGAGGCTTAATTTTTTTTTTACTTAGGAATGCATATCCTGCTTTTCCAACAGAGCCCTCAAAACAGCTTTCAGTAAAAAATCCAAATACAAAAAAACAAACAAGCACACACACAAACTCAATCTCCACCTACAGTGGCTTTCCGCAAATGGAACACATATCTTATGCATTGGGAAACAAAACAAAAAAAGTGTGCTGTGCTTTATTGCAATATTCACTTTATTGTGGTGCTCTGGAACTGAACCCGCAATATCTCCGAGGCATGTCTGTATCTTTAAATATGCATTTCTGAGCGTATTTTCTTACAAAATACTTATTGCTTAACATAGTTTATCTAAATGCATACATTTCTAAACCCATTTTTATCCTGGCAACATAGTGTACAAATATCTAAGATACAGGATGTACAACCACCTTGGACTTCCTCTTGGCACAAACAAGAGGTACAAGAAAGGATTTTTGCACTTGCAATGCTGCCAGTGCCAGTCTTTCCAAAATGGAAGAAAATTAAAGAACCCCACACACTGTGAAATGTAATATCTCAGATCAAAGGAAATATCCTTTGCAAATGAAATAAAAGGTGATGCATAAAATCCATTTGTAATTTATAACACGACAGAACTGATTGTGATTTGCCTATTTGGGGCATTTTTAGTTGTTCTCTCTCAGATACATTTCCATGTTTAATGTATCAGATGAAAGCACGCCATGCTTTCCAAGGTTATATTCTGTGAGATCCCTCCCTCCTTTCAGTTTAATAACTTTATTGGTCCTTTAATCTCTTTGAGAGTCTTTAGCGATTCCAATCACTACAATTACCTTAAAATCTAATATGTGCACTTCTGGTGTAACTGCAGAAAAACAGGGAAACACACAGTCAGGGATTCCATCCAAAATGTAAGAAAGAAAGATTGCTTATCTGTAAGCATTGTTCTTCCAATGATCGTAAACAGTCACAAACTCTGGGTCATGAATGTTCAGGCCATTACCTCTGAACCTTATATGGTGTTCCCTAACGCTCTATGAAATGTACATGTCCAGAGAGATGAAGATGGTGCACTTGACATGACTGCTTCAAAAATGTATCAGTATGAAATGAGCCAGGGTAAGAGGCAGCATCTATAGGAGGCAGAAGGGTATGTGCTTCCATAGTAGGGTATTTGCTCTGCGGTAAGTAACAGTACCAGATAAGGAACCTCGCTTCCTTTGTTCCCCTGGGCAGCTACAGACACAGGAGACTAGTAAGCGACCTTGCCTGAATGACACAGGATCACCCTTTTTACTGTGATGGGATGTGTTACTCTATCACTAAAATGAAAAGGGAGACTCCAGCATCAAGCCAGGTGGTGTACAGTGCCCTTCACCAGTGTCAAAACTGGTCAATCCCACAATGAAGTCTGAAGTTAAAAACCTTACATGGTTTTTCTCCTAAGAACTATAACAATCAGGCCAAACCTGTTACATTAACAACATTTAGGTGCTTACAATGATTATGCCACTGGCAATGAGTAATGCGAAAGAAAGAAAGCATTTGTTGCCCAAACAAGCATATAAATATGTGACATGTCGCAAACTTGCATAAGGTGGAAACTTTTGTATGGAATTAAACAGCAAAGCACAGTAACTTCTGGCTTGTAAAGGGGTGGGTGGGTGGTCACATCACCAGCTAGAGGCAAAAAGACAGGTCATGCTGGGTGCTGAACAAAGAACACAGACCAACCTCCTTTACAGAATAATTTCCACTGTTTTCAAAAGCTACCAAGATAAACAGAACAGCAGAGAAGTGCACCCAACCTGCTGAACACAAATAAGTGATAATTCTTCAAAGAACAGAAATTGTTGCACAATGTAGCTGCTACCAACAGGAGTGGAGAGAGTTAAATCACTAACATAGCCATGGCTGTTCCCAAATAAAATATTAGACGGTTAGTTCAACTAAGAATTCTGAGAATCATAAGAGAATTTATTGAACACTGTTTTAAGTATGGCTAAGTTCTACCTCCAATGTTGGCGGCAGTAGGCTGCTGAATACCTGTTTCTGGGAAACATGTCGGGAAAGCGCTATATTTTTCTGGTTTCACTTGCAAGTTTCCCAAGGGCATCTGGTAGGCAACTGTGATAACAGTGTGTTGGACTAGATGGGCTCTTGGCCTAATCCAAGTCTAAACTAAAGGTTTGGATCCAGGTTTTCTGAGAGAGGTTCTACTCCTGGGATGTTCCATGGAGGAAGTGGGGGGAGATCATTTTTGCTGATTAATCTCCCCCCCCCTCCCCAATGCTCTTTGAAATCCCCTAAGAAGCTGCTCATGAGGTGTTGCTGAGGGCTCCAGGTAGAAATAGGCAAAAACTGCCTCTCTTTCCTCCACCAGGAGCCTCCCCTGGATCAGAGTCCTTTCCATGAAGAGAAAAAGCTCTTCTATTTGTGGAGCAGCATGCCTGGATCCAACTCAGTATGTGCATTATTCCCCAGAGTAAGCAATTTTTAAAAATCAAGATATTTTTTAAAGAAATAAACTGAGGTAACTGCAAAGCAGAGATCCAGTGAACGAGTATACAGTTGTAGTCTTGTTTGTTTTTTTCACTCAAAAGGATAAAAAATATTTTGAAGAGCTAGAAAGATCTAATTTAGTTAAATGGCAACTGACAATATTCTTATAATGCATACTACAGAATGCTGGATATTCCTATTTGTTATGCTCAAAGACAGCTGGGAAAACAGCAAGAAATGATACTGCCAATTAGTAGGCATTCAATTGGTACTTACAAGACTACTTTTGGAAGTATCCTATGAATGCTTATATAAGGGAATGAAAGACGTATGTATTTTCCCCCCAAAACAATCCTACATATAGGATTCAAGAGGAATTTAATCAGTCAAAGGTTTGCATGGTCAGGAATCTCCCCACCATGGGGCCCACTGACAAGAACCCTTGAACCTGCTTCAGTGAGGCAGTAGATTCACTGAGGGAGAAAAGGCAATGGAAGGTATCTTGGCAAAGAGCCCCCTAAAACCAGGAGTCAACAGTGCATTTAATATCCTGAAACAAACACCATTTCTGAAAATCAGGTCACGGAAAAATGACAGGACACTGAATTAGCATACATTGACGCCAGTGTTCTTGGAGATGATGATGATTGAACCTGTGACTTTAGTCCCCACATGGCAAGAGAAGTTAATGCTACAACAGAGACATGAGGAAACCCACCACATCAGAACCACATTTGCCTGTTATCACCATAGACTGCAAAATACCCAGTCCAATATTTTTTTAGCTCCTACTCCACACTAGGATGAGGCAGCTTTTATACATCCATAAAAAAGGAATATTTAATTAAAAGTAATATAATCGGCACTATCCTTCTGGATTCTTAAAAGTTAATTTCAAATAGATATGTTGCAAGTGCTGTGGTTATTTTAAGATATTTTATTTACTCTGGCTTGGAGCAATGTGTTAAATATTATCACTATAAAACTTCAAAGCACTACAAAAGTCTGGTTTTGGAAATGGGAAAAACGTGCAGGCTAAAGCAAATTTTCTCTACAGAGATGGGAGATTGGCTTTGGGCTCAGTGCCCATGGAGAGATATTTGAGGGGGGGGGGTCTGAGGCTTTCAAATGTTTTCGACATATCACTTCATGGCTTTGCTTGTTTATTTGGCAGGATGTAAATATCTGTGAAAAATTTAATAAAGTGCAGATAAAAATCTGCTTTAAAGAGATTCCCTTTTCAGCCGCTGTTCAGCTGTTTGGTGACATTACTATGGCCTTTAAATTAGCACCACAGATGACACAGCTGACTAGAGGGTTATACTAATCAGTAGGGAGTCTCAAGCCATCATGAAGAAGATGCCCTCACGGACTCCAGTAACAGTTTTTTTTCCTGCATTCTGAACTGCTCTTTTCCATCAAAAAGAAGAAAAAAGAGGGGGGGAGAGATAAAGTTAAGCATTTCATGCAGCTTATTATTATGCCTGATGAGTCAGACAAAAACTGGTGAGGGAAAGTATCTAGCAATAGAGGGGAATTGGCTGCTTCAGAGGACAAAACAGTTAAGTCAGACTATCTCTGGCATGCTCTCAATCACAACAGCCAGCAACTCTCCTCCTTGACTTTTTCCAACAGCTAACATCTCCCAAAGCTGCCACCATGCAGTTCTAATGGTGTATGTTAAAAGCCATCACTGCTACCCTCTGTTGACTGGGAACACTCTGTTGTCGTGTAGTTCAGAAATACCAGACACTGAAAATAAAATGGTTCCTGGCAGAAAGTTATTCTGGAAGGCTTGCCTCTGACATATGTAGAAAAGGATGGGATATGTGGGTACTCACCCTATTGAAGTGTTCAATCCTCAAAGGATTAGTATTGAATAAGGGGGAAAGGGGGGTCACACTTGCTAGCTTCATCTGCCTGCTGTGTTCTTGCCTAGCACACATGCAGGGCAGGTTCCCTGCTCTATACCATACCCCCACCCTTGAACACAAGGAGGGTGGCGGGACTGGGATGCAAAGAAAGGGGTGGGCGCAGATCTCTTGCCTATGCAATTCTAATGACATGAGGACAGATAACCAAGTTTAACATTTCAGCGATAGGATGTATCCATTTATACACAGAAGTAGGGTGAAATAATTTTCCTGGCCATGCTAAGCCTCATATTTTTTGATCACCACATCACTTGGATTTAGTGCAGTTTATGCACACTGGCATCCTGGACAAAGGGGGATGTTTATGAACCCTGTGGAGATGTCTTGACAGAGCTGGTCAGAGGAGGAAGGAGACAAGGGTGCGGGATTGGATCCTGAGGAGGGGCACAGTGGTTTGGGAGGCCCCGGTCTAGATACTGTAGAAGCAGACATGTAGGTTGTCATTGGGATAGCCCTGCCTTAGAGGCACTTGATGCCCTGACCAAGCATCAGAGCTGCCTGAGTTGAATAAAGTAGCACGTCGTGACGGTAAAGCACACCTCACCCTTGAGGCTAGAGCAAATAGTGAGCAGGACAAGGATGTGGCAACGGCTACAATGGCACAAGCAGACCCAGTTTATTCATAGGAGTGCGTACTTGCTTGCTCAGGGGCTCAGGAAGACAACCAAGTGAATGACTGTGCCCATGCACACCCTTCAGGGGGCATGTCAGGGGTTGTGACAGTGTTATAGTTTATGCCTATCAATGTATCCTAAACTCTGTTGTAACTTCTGAACTGTGCAATTTATAACACAATCTATGTTGGGCCTTCAATAATAATCCATCTGAGGTCAAGAACTGAGTCTATGAGTGGGAGACAGTGCAGGTGGGATATAAACTACATGAAATAAAACAAGTGGATTCATTATGTTTCAAGGCCTTATCACAGTTTCCTTTTCTAAGAATCATACATTTATTGGGAGGAGAAAGGAGAAGAAGGCTTCATAAACTTCTTCCCCCAAAGTATCCTGGGAACTGAACTTTATTCCTCACAGGCCTACAGTTCCCAGAACCCTTAAAAATGCAATTCCCAGGATTCTTTGGGAATAGTCATGTGCTTTAAATGTGTGACATTTATGCAGCCCAAGCATTCTAAACTGGAACATGAAGTTATTGTGGCATATAGAAGGATGATTTAGAACCCCTATGTACCAAAAGAGGCACTGAGAAACTTAATTTGAAAGCTAGAATATTCATCTACCAGGTGTTTATTATTTATATCTACTGGGTTTCAAGCTCTTAACTTCCCATTGGAATTGGCCATGCTGCTATGTGTATTGTGGTTTGCTCCAATGGGATCCATCTCCAAAAGATATGTAGCCCCCAGCCTGTACCATCTGGAGAAAAAATGTAGGAAAGCTGCATGCTAATCTTTTGCAGTAAACACAAGGAGTCCCGTGGCACCTTCAAGACTAACAAATGCATTGTAGCAGAAGCTTTCATGGACAAAAACCCACTTCACCACACATCATACATATTACCAAGTGGCCGCTACTCCACAAAAGTGAACGTCACAGTTTATGTATTCACCTCTGCAGTGCCACAAAAGGTCTTGAAGGAAAGATGTTTATCAAGAAGAAAGAGTCTATCAGCAAAATATTATTTTCACTATAATCTTGTTTTATAATTTTGAAATGCTATGTGACATTGTAGTTGATCCTAAAAGACATGCTTTTAGATATCTAGAGCTGAGTTGAATCACGGGGGGCGGCTTTACAAACATTTCATGGTCTTTAAAAATATTGCCCACATTATAGTGTTTGTTTGAGGAAGAACCCAAGAGGTATCCTGTTCAGACCCGGGGCTGCGGGAGCCGGCAGGAGTGGAGGGCAAGAATAATCAGGCAAGTGGAGTCAGGCTCCTGTTGAATAACCTAGAAGACCACCAAGCATACAAGTGCTCCTAACAAGCCTGGAACTCAACTATGCTATGTTATTGTCTTGGGCAGACTCTGACTCCTCCCACGCTCTCACTCTTTCCTGAAGAGTGCAGCACCTTTTAGGGATTGCACAGGGTTATATAGAATATACTTCCCAGAGGAGGGGCTTCATCATCTTTGTGGTCTTCCTGGCACTCTTATTCATCCAGGCCTTGTAAATAGCTAAAGTAGTTTGGGCCATTGTTTTTGACATTTGTTTAAAGCAGTAGGAGATGCTGAGCCAGTGCAAGCAGGAACAGAGCAGGAAGAACAAGTAGCCCCCGCCCCATGGATTGTGGATTCTTAAGGGAATATTGATTAATATTTTTGTGAGTGCCACAGAAGATACCATTGAGCACACTGACACCTTTAGCTATCATGCTGGTGATTCCTGCCTTACTGGTTGATATGATTATCAAAGGAATAGAAGAAAACTTGGAAATTTCAAAACTGTACTGAAACAGCAACAGAGACAGATCAAGGGGCAACAGTAGCAAAGAATTATGAATGACGGCTCAATGTGAAAGGAAGGGCATTTCAAAAGTGCGTTACAAAGTCCTTGAAAACCTTTTTTCCTTTAAATATTGCTCAAGGACACATATGAAAACTATTTGAATGACTAGAAAATGAGTGGGCAGTTGCATGTGGATACTAATCAATGCCCCCGCTCACACAACTATCCAAATATATCATCATCTTGGAATGGAATGTAAGGACAAACAATATTTTCATGCAAAAGAATTAGTTAGCTGAGACCAAATATAGGCATTCTATGCAACTGAATTAGGTCTGGCAGGGAAACATTATGATGGATATAAATCATGTATGTAACCACACATGTGTGTCTATATTATCTACACCTATTTTAAGTTATTTCCATGCTTCGTTTTACCTCTTTTGGAGTTCTATAAATGTGTTAAAATCAAAAAGTGGTGAATTACATTCTGCATTTCAGACCACATGCATGGATGTCGGGGGAGGAGAGATGTCAATCATACTAACCAAGCATAGAATACTTGGGGGTTTGAGCCAAAAACTTGATTCCTGGTAAATACATATAGTTTTTGAAAGTAAGTACTGTTCAATATATTACTTCTGAAGAGAACTTTTTTCTTCTATAGCTCTGGCATGAAATTCCTTCAAGCTGTCTTTTCAGAAAGTACAAATGCAAATCAATTTTCTTCCCTTGCTGTCATGCTAAAAGGCAGCTCATGGAGAAAGATGCTTTAAATTATTATTATTATTAAATTACTAAACAAAGACAATCTGCAGGGCAAAATAAATTATTTAAAAAACTATGCTCAAAAGTAGCAAGTGCATCAACAAATGTTATTTCCATTGTCATCACCACATAAGAACAATGTTTACTGAACTGGACCAAATGATGCCTTTCACCAGCATTCTGACTTACAGAGTGGATATTGTCAGATACTTGAGAGGAAGTTAGTCATAACCTCTTGACATGGAGTGACTTCTGTTGTTGTTCACTCTTTATTGGCCATGACCAAGGGCCACTTTATCCAGTAAATTAACTTCCGCACCCACTGTTCCCCAATATTGATACTAATAACCTGCACTAACAGGACTCACACATCAGAAGGGTGTACACAGTTGGTTTATATTATTGCTCAACCACAATGCTCCCTACAGATTTGTACCCTTGACTTCAAGTTCCCAAAATTCTCCTCAAACTCTCCCATCTTCTTCTTTGCAAATATTGTCAACATACTGTTTATTTCTTATATAATTTTATATATTGCCCCATAGATTACACTAAAATTACCGGTAGGCTGCAGCTGAACAACTGGGACACCATTATCCTTTGCATGTGAGAAAGCCCAATATTGAATCTGAATGATTTCTGTTCATGCCTGTTCACTCAATATACTTTGCAGGCCATTCATGCTTTATTGCATGGCACCCAACAATTTATTCTATACACTTGTTATGCCTGGAAATAAAAACTGGACTCATAACTGCAAGCAGCTATTCAAAGTGCTAGCAGGAACCATTTAAAGCATGGGTAGGCAAACTAAGGCCTGGGGGCTGGATCCGGCCCAATCGCCTTATAAATCTGGCCCACGGATGATCCAGGAATCAGCATGGTTTTACATAAGTAGAATGTGTGCTTTTATTTAAAATGCATCTCTGGGTTATTTGTGGGGCATAGCAATTTGTTCTTCTTCTTCTTCTTTTTCAAAATATAGTCTGGACAGTGGACCGGCCCCTTGCTGAAAAAGTTTGCTGACTCCTGATTTAAAGAAACAAAACAAAAAGGGATAACTGCACATGGCTTGGGTATTGCTGAGACAATTTATGATTACTCGTTTAAAGAAAGCCATTAAAATTAGCAATCAGTGTAATTAATCAATTAAAATTTTAATTATACAGATCAGAACTCCTATCCTTAATTAACAGTTGAGGATGATAAACAGAGAGAAATCAGGACCAGAGACACATGAAGAGCCAATACAAACACATCAGTCCAGTTTTTGTCCCAAAATTTCTTAAACAAGAATCCTCCAGGTGGCTTTTCCCTTTAGATGTGTATCTAAAGCTAAGAGACTATTTCCCTTTCATTGTAAGATCATGGGTTTTCATACTAAGAAACAGGCAACTGCATCCAACAGTGTGCCATTGAAATCAATGCCAATATGTCTCTTAATTGGAGAAGAGGAGTCTCCAGGTACATGTGGGGTGGACAAGAGAACATTCTCCCTCTCTTAGGGACATTCCTGAACAACAATTTTAAACTGAGGACATCGGGCTAAATTTTAATAAAGGTCAAAACAGGGCTGGAAAAGACTCATGCTTGCAGACCAGCTCAGCTGCTGTCAGTGAGAGCAGCTTTTCCCTACCTGGTCCCTTCCTGATGTTTTGGACTACAGTTACCAGCATCCTTGATCTGGCCATGCTGGCTGGGACTGATGGGAGTTGGAGTCCAACAACATTTGGAGGATACCATATTGGAGGATGCTGGTATAGATGCCACTCAGCTAGTTTGACTATTATGATTATGATGATGATTATTATTACCCCACCCATCTGGCTGGGTTTCCCCCAACCACTCTGCCTTCAGTAGAAGCTGTGTAGACTATATTCCAGCGAATGCCATAAATTAATTGTTTGTTAATTAAAACTGGTCACCTGCATGGAAGGAGTGCTTATTTATGATAGGCACCAGCCATACTGTTAAGGAGGTCAAAATATGGGCTAATATTTTGAATTACAGTACATATCATTGGTAGAAACATCTCTAAATAGATGTTAGAAAACTGCTTCTGACTGGCATTGAGAACTGTGGATGAAGAAATCCACAGCAGAGGAAACAATATCCTCTATAGACATAATTAAGTGAATTGCTTTAATACAGTTAAAACTTTTAACCTTCACAATATTCGAAACGGATACAAGAACTGCTTCTATTTAAAGTTTGCATGAACAGTCTATGCTGCACTAAAACTTTTACAGTGATGTAAACCATTGAAATAAATTATCTTAATTTGGTCAGATCTATATTCATTAACTGTATTACCCACCAAGGGAATAAAAGACAAATTTTAATTCTACTAATGTATTTCACTTGTGCATTCGTTTGGCACTATAGTAATTAAGGGCACTGTTCAACAACGTTCCCTCACTCTTCACTTAGGCTGAAGTCCCAGGGGGACAACAGCAAAAATTTGGCCTAACTGTGAAGTGTTGAGCTTGTAATAATTTTAGGTGTGGAAATATTAATTTTGTGAGCCTGAAACATATATTCTGAAGCACTCTAGATATTTATCTTTTGGTGCCCTTAAGCACTGTGAATTAGAACATTTACATAATCAGGAAACAGTGCAACATTCAGAGTATACAAATAACGAAGAATCATTACATTATGAACCAGCCTCACCAAACATCAGATGGAAATTCACTGAGGAGTCATGATGCAGACTCAAAAGCGATTTTTTAAGAAGAAAAGGGGGGGAGATTAGGGGAGATTTGCAATTCAAATATGCCCAATGGTGAGAAAAAATAATAAGAAACCATATTTAAAAGATTGATCAATGTGACTCGTTAAAAACAAGTTTTTAAAAGTAAACAGTTCATTGGCTGACAGCATTTCAGTGCCACTGGCCCTCTTATAAACAATTACCATGTGGATTTTTACAATGAAAACAACCTGTACTTATTGGAAGAACTAATATGGTGCTCTACATTCTTCTAATGTTTTCCTATAAGTATGCATGTGAACTATAGTTTTGTTTAGACAAAGAAATTGTTTCTAGCTGTTAAATAAATTACTCCTGCTTTTTTGGCTCCAAAAGACTAGTATTCAACCCAACACACCTTTTCAGGTTGTCTACTGATCCATGTTTTAATTATCTACAAATTTTGTTTATGTAAGTTATGTACAGGAATGGGCCGATACATTTTGTTGCCTAAAGCAAAGCCATTCTGCATACAGAAGCCAACTGGACTGACAGCTGAAATAGACTTCAATGCTGGTGATGGGACAACATCCTCTACTGTGCTTGAGGGCAGCATACTAGCTAGTTTCAAGAGTGCAGGACAGCCTTGTGGTACACAGAGCTTGCCCTCCAACACCTTCACTAACTACTACCATCAATGGCCACCATCTGCCATGTGAGAAAGAAGAGAAGCATCTTCATATTTTATATCATTTATTTGCCTTTGCCCTTTAGAACTGTAAGACACCTTGGGGTTCTTGGTAGAAAGCCAGTAAATAAATGAAATAAATAAATACCTCACCTCGGCTCCCTGTCTCCCATGTCATGCACCCTGCAATAGGGGAGAGTACACAAGCCCAAGGCTCATACTTATAATGCTAAACTGTGGTTTAGGGTTTTAAATAGACCTCTTGGAAGCTGGTGATCGGTGGTGAATTTACTGCCTTAGCACACACTTGTTTAAATGACAGCAATATTCTTCTCAGGTTGCATAAACTGGCCAGGGCTATTAGCTGCTGTATCGCCAGCCTGTGGTAACAGTTGGATAAGGAGAAAAAATGCATTTTCTAACCATGACATCACTTGACACTACAGCTTCTGCGCTCTGAAGGCTGACTGTTGTCATAACAGGTGGAGATTGCATTGCAGGGGAGGGAGACTTACATATTCAAAGTAGAGCTGAGCTTCAATTTCTCAGAAAATAGTATTCTGAAACATGCAATTTTACAGCATTTCAAGGGGCCATTTTTGCTGAGCCCAAACCTGACACTTGGCAAGTGCAACCCCTGAAATATTCTAGTCAATAATTCAACACTAACTTTCACTAAATAGGTCTGTCTGAGATTCCTCCAGAATGAAGAAAGGGCCCATAGATTATAAAAAACCATATAGATACATAGATAGGTAACTAGATATGATTCCTGCAGGTAAAGAAAGAACAACCCAGGAACCTCACACCTCATTCAAAAGGTTCAGTTCTCCTCAACATCTAGAAAATAGAGAAGTTCACCCAGGGATAGCATTTAGCTACTCCTAGTGTACCTCTCTCTGGTTTTAACAATCAAGCGTGTGCCACTTAGCTGCAGTAGGCTATCCTGCAATCTGATCCTTGCAGGAATATGATGGATTGTTGGGTTATTGCTCTGTATCTGTAACTGCTGCATGAAGAATCTCGACATTTGGATAGCCAGTCTCCTCACTGCATATGAAGCTGGCAATATACTGTAGTTATTTCTAAAGCAAGTAGTGTTTTTCACAACAGGCTTGTGTAATAGGTACAAAAGACTGCTTCACTCTTTCCTTAAAATTATTTCTGAAGGATTAAACACTATTATACACCACTAATGTAATTCCTGGAAGAGATCTATAAAATTTTACATGACTTATAGAATACACAGGCACCCTTAATATACAGAGTGCTGTGTATTCTGTAACTCATGAGCGCAACATATTTGCAGCCAAGAATGGCAAAGAAGCTAATCTAGGATGCATCATTTTATGGGCTGGAATTAAAGAAAACCTTTATCTCAGAGCATTCATGCTTTCTTCAACAAGTGTGCTTTGTTATATAATGTGGGGCAATACATATATTCAAGCATATTTTCCTAACCAGCAACTACAGACGCTACTCTCTAGTTCACCAGGCTTCAAAAAATGGGCTTCCAATTATTTTACATTACTGAAAATTGTGATAATATGCACCTGAGTGGACAAAGGAGCACACACACACATTTTCAAATGCTTTTTCAGTGATCAGATGATGAGGTCCAGAGTAGTGTAATGAACAGCAGCAATTTCTTTATATAAAGGCTAGCTCTATTCTCTTAATAAGTCCCTCTCTGCAGCCTTATGCATGTTTGTTCATAATGGTGCTGAAGAAATGGACAATCTGCTAGGAGAGCTTGCACTGACAGTGAAAAAAAATCTGAAATTCACTGCAAAATGAGGAAAGAAGATATAGTCTCTTATTCCTTCCCACAAAATAGAGCTTCCATGCTGTGAATTTAAGAGCCACTATGGAGCACTGGTTGTCTTGTCAGGCTACAACTGGGAAGACCCAAATTCAAATCCCCACTCACTGGGTGAACTTGTATCAGTCACTAAGTTTTAGTACAGTGATAGATAACATGGTACCATCCAGATATTTTTGAATATCACTCCCATGATCCCTGATCATTGGGCTGGAGCTGATAGGAGTTGAAACCCAACAACAACTAGACAGGACTTGAGTGTCATTACATAACACAAAACATAGATAGAGAGTTTCCTGGTGCATCCAGAGTTGTACAAACTTAGTGTAACATTGCAGGATTAAAGCCAAGTCACAGGGGTGGAATGGACTCCATCAGGGGGGGGGGGTGGACTCTTCCTTCATTGCAGGTTTTTAAGCAGAGGTTGGATGCTCATCTGTCATGTATGCTTAAATTGAGATTCCTGCATTGCAGGAGTTGGACTAGATGACTGTTGGGGTCATCTAGCTCTACAATAATTCTATGATTCTAATTAGTCCTTGCTGAAAAAGAGACAAGCCTGATCCTCTGCAGAAAATACAGAAATAGATATTGAGTTCACCACAAGCCAAATAGGCTTGCTGGCTGGCTCCCATTCATTCACACTGGATGATTAATAAATGAATTACAAACATTGTTTGTGTAAGATCCTAAAATGGGTTCCAGGGGTCAACTGGATGATTGCAACCTCCTGCTTGTGGCTAGCATTTGCTTGGGTCAGCATTGGCTCATCGTTTATAAAGCATAGACAAGCTAAGTAAAAGCAAGTACTCTTTAGCCACAGAGCAAGCCTAGTTTGAACAACCAAGACACTACAGCCAGCCTGGTGTAAAATCATTGTTTGCCAAAATAGATACACAAAGTCCATCACCCCGAGCATGAAAAAAGCACACTACTTAACTACTATTCCTAATAATGGTTGATAGACCTAGACCACCTGAGTTTCTCTGAGCTGCAGCTCAGTGGTGGAGCATCTGTGTTGAATGCAGAAAATCCCAAATTCAATCCCTGGCAGCTCCAGGTTAGGCAGGTGAAGACCCTGCTCTGAAACTGTGGAAAGCCACTGCCAGTCAGTATAGCTAAATGGACCGATCGTCCAACTCAGTGTAAGGCAGCTTCCTATGTTCCTACACCCCTCTTTAAAGTTGTTTAAGCCAGTAACTCCCCTTCATGGATCATGAGCTATGCCGTGCACGGCCACCCAAGACGGACAGGTTATAGCTGAGAGTTTAGACTAAATGTGATCCACCTGGAGAAGGAACTGGCAAATCACTCCAGTATTTTGCCCAGAAAACTCCATGGACATAAAAAAGGAGAAGCTTTGAGAAGAAAGTGAGTATTTCCAGGGCATGCTCTGGTTCATGGAGTCACAGGGAGTCGAACATGACTAAGACGACTAAACAACAACAACGATCACTATAATCACTTCTACAGCAGTGAATTCCATGCACTTCATAAAGTAGTACTTTATTTTATGGGTTCTGAATCCACTGTCTGTCTATTTATTGGGTGCTCAAAATTCCTATTACTATGAGAAAGAGGGGAAAGTTGTCACTCCCACTTTTTTTCCTGCCATGCCAAACTTTATAAAGCTCTGTCATGTTTGCTCTTATTCACCTTTTTAAAAACAACAACAAATAATAATTTAGTCTTTCCCCCATGAAAAGATGTTCCAGTCCTTGATCATTTTGCTTGCCCTATTCGAGTAGTAAAATAAATTTCATGGGATAGGGAGAGTAAAACTGTGTAGACGGCATTCCAAGCACAGTTCCACCCCAGATTTATATAAATTCACTATGACACAAGCCATTTTATTTTCAATCCAGTTTGTAATAATCTCTAATGCTGAATTTTCTTTCCTCTCACTGCCACTGCAGGCACTGAGGTATTCATCACCACCCCAATACCTTTTTTCTGAACTGTCACAGCAAATTGAGTTCCCATAAACATATGTATAAGTTTCTCGCCTCATTTCAACATGCATCATTTTACACTTATTACAATGAATCTCATTTGCTATTTTGTTTCCCATTTGTCCAGGTCTGGAGATAATCCTTGAGGACGATTTGGCATCATCCACAAACTTGAGCACATTTAAGAGTAAATCAAAAAGGGCTCCCAATAATGCAAAGTGATCTCGCATCAAATAGGGTGCTGGCCAGATTAGAAACAGTGTGCACTGCATCTGATCTGATTAGACCACCCACATCTAAGAACACGCCTGGAAGGTAAAGATAATGATCTGGGCCATAGCAAGTGGCCAAGCTTGCTGACTGATATCACTGGCTGTGCACAGTAGTAATCAATATGTCTGTTTAGATGAAAATTCACCTCTGAGACCCTATATCCTCACGGCTAATTCAGGAGAAACTTTTTGGCTCCCTCTCTTCCTTCCCATAACTTCTCCAATATGTTAATGCAGGACCTTCCAGTTTAGTTAAGTCCACCCCTTGGTGAAGAGAAAAATAAGAAGGGTGGAGGAAAAGTGAAGACGGGAACATGCCGTAACTGTCACAGGGCGAAGTACCACCAGAAATGGCCCAATGTGTTTACAAGAGAGAGCACCTTAAATACAAATTTGTTAAGTAATCCAAATTCCACTAAACAACTGCAAGACAGACATAGCATATTAAACACTTTTAAAAATGTATGCATTAAATATTTAAAACATATAGGGAGGGGAAGGGAAAGGGTTAAAACCAGGAATTCTCCCTGCATCTGGTCTATCATTTACAAGCCTCATCCTCACCCTCCACAATGTTATGCTCCATTCTGCTCTCATTATAGATTTGCTTCTACTGTTCATGCCCTGTTAAACAATTTCAGTTTAATTAATTACCCCACTGATATGAAATCACCAAAGGATCCTTCGTTTCTAGGTACATACAGACTCATTAACATCAAATTTAATAGATCTTTAAGGGGGGAAGCCCACACACACAAAAAAGATACTCAGAAAAAGAGGTGAAAAGATCGCTCTGTTAAGCAACACCATTCAAGTATGTTTTGATATCACTGCTGATCTTAACAGCAATTGTGGGCTTGGAAATGCACAAAATGCAAAGCTATTAGAAATATGTAAATGGAATACCTTTTTTAAAAAAAGAAGACCACTCTTAAAAACTCCCAGTTCAACTTGCCTTGAAAGATGGATTTCTAATTTAGTGTGAACAATAAGAAACCAATAATATAGACTAGGTGGCAGCTGACAGAATTTTCACTCTGAGCATCAGCTCTGCAAAATCAGGCTTTAAGATGCCAGAAGTACTGTACAGCAGTCTCATATAATCCATGTATTGGTACATTGTACTACTTCAGACTGTGTATGGGAAATTGAAACCTGAATGCTTTCCCATGTAAACATCTCCTGGCTGGTTGCAAGGCTGGTCTCATTGCAGCCCATTGTATCAGGAGGAAGAGAACTAAATTCAGCCAGTATTACAGAGAGAAGCAGAGCTTTTTTTCAGCCGGAACTCACTCAGTTCCAGCACCTCTCAGGTGGGTACCCATTGCCATTATAAGAGAACAAGTGAGGTGTTCATTCTGAGTACTGGCACCTCTTTATTTAATAGAAAAATAGCACTGGATAGAAGGATTTTAAGCACTGGGATGGTTTTTTTTTGGGGGGGGGGGTTATCAAATGGAAATTACCCCACATGCAGTCTGTAATAGTACAGTCCTATAACAGATGTATTGCACAATATTGTGTTTCAGCTCTAACACTGATCATCCTATGCACCAAGGGTTACCACCATAACACTCATTGGCACACATGCACCCACAGGGACGTACCCTGGTTCCCACAGGATCTCCTCACCCATCCTGAAATGGCTTGAAAAAAGCATTCTATTCTAGCCAACAGAATAGGTTGCCATGTGTGCTTGGCTGCAGCCTGTGTGCTGCTCACAACAGTGTCTCAAGTCTGAAATGTGAACATGGGCCCAAAAGATGGCACTGCATCCAACTTGTTTTCTGTTAAAATATTACCATATCCTTCCAACATGACCCAGCAGGATGCCCACACTACCACCACCACCATTTAAAATACAGTGGTGCCCCGCAAGACGAATACCTCGCAAGACGGAAAACCCGCTAGACGAAAGGGTTTTCCGTTTTGGAGGTGCTTCGCAAAATGAATTTCCTATGGGCTTGCTTTGCAAGACGAAAATGTCTTGCGAGTTGAGTTCCTGCGGGGGTTTTTTCCTCCCCCCCTTTTCCCCAAGTCGCTAAGCCGCTTATCAGCTGATCTGCTAAGCTGCTTAACAGCTAAGCCACTTAACAGCTGATCCACTAAGCCACTAAGCCGCTTATCAGCTGATCCGCTAAGCCCGCTAAGCAGTTTATAGCGCTAATCCGCTAAGCCGCTAATGGGCTTGCTTCGCAAGACGAAAAAACCGCAAGACGAAGAAACTCGCAGAACGGATTCTTTTCGTCTTGCGAGGCACCACTGTATAGGTAAAGGCACACTGCGTTGTGTGTACATGCATAAATAAAGGTTTGATTATCTAAAGACACGCATGTTACCTGTTCTTGTCTCTCCAGCCATTTATCTACCATGGGGTGGGTGGCACTTAGTGAAGAGCGAGCATTGTCCCTCTGAAACTGGGTAGACCAGCTACTGGTGTCTCGTGGGAGGCTTCTGTAATTTTCATCTTTCTGTTTCAAAACAAAAACAGGGAAGAAGGTGATACAATTTAAAAGCAAAACACAATAACACTGTCTAAGGGCACTAACCATGCAGCAGGTTTTCAAAAGAACGACACACCAGAGACAGACTGGAAATGAAACAGAATGTATCATTTCCAAGTTTAGGTCTCTACAGAACACTAGCACTGCAAGTCTACGTGTGGCACTTTTATAGCCAGTGTGCCCTAGGGGCTGTTAAAATGCAATATGCATTTGCACACTCACAGGCTGCTATGTTTTCCCTACAGCAGTTCCGGAAAACTCATGTGCAAAATGGACCTTCTCTTTAAAAAGTTATAGCAGTGGTGCAAACGCTATGGCGAGTGTGTTAGCAAACTTTGCAGGTGAGTGAGTGTGTTAGAACCTGTGTTACAACACACCAGGGGCTTCTAACAGCTTCAAATAAGGTGTAGCTATTAAGATTTAAGGCAGGCAGAGATATAGAAAGTGGGGTTAGTTTTAAAAGAATATAGAATATATTTTTTTTAAAAAAAACCCTGACAGACTAGTCTTCAATCAATAGGAATCTTGAAGTGCTTAAACATGTGGCAGAGTATCCTGGCCTACAGGTTAAGCCTGGATTCTGCTACCAGAAAAGGACAGACACAGTTCCTCTAGGAAAGAAAGGGCAGAAACAAGTTTTTCTCAAATCATGTTTATGTTGAATCCTGGGAGAAGAGAGAAGGGTCCAGCCAATGGGGAAGGATATCAATCCTGCTTGGGACAAAGGCAATCCTAGTACAATCTCTTTTGTGTTATGTTATATATCTATGGTGCAAACCTTAAAGCAATAAACAAAGCACTCTGCCTATTTATGTGTGCCCTCTCTGATACATATGGGGTTCTGGTCCCCAGACTGAAGCACAATAAATATAAAAACAGGATTAAGGTCCTATTAAAATGCACAATGGGGAAACAAGAGGCAAAGTAGCAAGTCACGGAAAAGGCCCTCCATGGTGGAAAGGGAGCTGTCTGGAATTTAATAGTCAGCCAAAGGCCTTGACAGAAAGCAGCAGGTCAGGTGTGTGGCAGAATATTGCTTCTCGTTCCATTTCCTCTTTGTGTCAAAAACATATCTGCAACTGCTAAGAGCCAACAGCAACTATTTAAATCATCTGATGTGGTGCAAAGCCAAGCAAAATCACAGTTGGGAAAAAGAAATATGACTTGACGTGAGGGAAAACCACTTTAAACCATAATTTATTGATGTGACCTTGTCATATGACAGATCCCCGGCTTCTCTGACTGAGCAAATGAGCATCCTTGCAAGGAAGACCGGGTGGATAATGAACTCCCACTACTATATTGATTGGCAATTACCATTTTCTATACATACTTCTCCAACAAGGTTACATAATCCTATTCTATGCAGAGAATAAACCTCCAGACAGCTACTTTTAAATTATCTCAGAACAATATTGGGAATCTCAAAGCACACATATGTATTTCAGTTCTACATCTAACTATGGACTACAACCTATTTTTGTAGAAGGTTAGGCCTTTCTGTGTAAGAGCTAAGGTCTAATTCCCATTGAGCTGTACCACATAAAGATGTAGGAAGATTTCTAATGAGTTCTCTGCATATGAAGCAGCAACATGTAGCCTAAAATAGTACAGCCCTGGCACAAGTTGACTACCCAGTGAGAACTAGGTCTTACCAAATAATTTGTAATCTCAGCACAAGACCTTGTACAGCCTCTAACTTTTGAAAGGGGGGGGGGACAAATTATAGTTGGCTAGCAGGAGCTAGGGCAGACAAAAAATTGAATCTGGAACCTGGGGACCACCAATGAGCTGTGAATATTGCATTCTGTCCCTTGCTCATGGGCTCTCATGCATGGACTTTTCCATCTCCAACAAGAACTTTCTGCAAGTGTTCTTCTTCTGTTTGTGTGATGAGACAGCGTGGACATGCTAACTAGAGCTTCTCTGTGCTCCAAATTATTTTTCCTACTGGCATATTATTCATATCCCACAGCGGGTTAGTATGTGGGACTCTGTGTAGGGTTGATATTATAGATGGCAAAGCAAAAACAAGAACAGATTAGTGCTTTGCCATACAGATCTCATTCTGACAATTATTTGATGTGTAGGTTATAATGTTTGAATATGCAAGTTTTTTATTTGTTATAAATGCTGTTTTCCTGGGCTATATGTTTGTCGCAGGTCAAGAGAAGCAGACAGGAGGAAGGGATGTCCACGCAGGATTTTTGGTTCTGGATTTTCGAAGGGCGTTAGGAACAGTTGTTTATCCAGAACCATATTATTTGCGTTGCTGCATGGATATTTCCACTAAAATTGTGAACAACGGCTTACCAGGATGGTGCAACTATGCAGGTTCTCAGACAGAGCTTAACCACGAGCCCTGGCTCAGATGGCATGCTCAGTCAAAACTTGGCTTAGTTCAGTGTGACACAAGATTTCAAAAGACCTGGGAAAGGCAAAGTGGCTGTGAGTAACTCTCTGGGAGTTTGGATGATCATGCAGTCCTGGTTGTTGGAGAATGCGCTGGGGGTGCCCCTGCAGCCCCAAACTCTGAGCATCCTCTGGTATGCGCAGCTCTGGAAAAGGCATTTCCCCTCTTCTCCAGTGTGCTTCAGAGACATATATCAAATGATATATGCACACTAATCTTCTAGCATAACACAGCAATAAGCATGAGACATCGTAGAGCTAATCTACGTAATTATTTACACACTATGTACAGACAAAGGAATCATGGTGTTTTCTCTCTCTCTCTCTCCGAGAGGGAAACAGACAGAAGTAAAAGCAAAAGTACAGTACAATAGTACATACAGCGGAAGAGACTGTCTTCCGTTCCCACACTCTTCCCAGCAAAGAGAGACAGACAGACAGACAGACTCTTTTCATCATACTATCAGCAGGTTTTCCCTAACATACAGGTGAGAATAGTCGAAGGACCAATATGCAATTAAACAACAACAACTCCCACCCCAGCAATTTTCATCATGACCTTTGAGACAAAGGCCACTTTGGAGAAATTCTCTTTACTCAGCATGTCAGGCACATGTTTCAAGGCTTCCTCTATAATGGGGACATAGAGACTAATTGTGTCAGTCAGCGAGTGACTTGTTACAAGTGTTTGTATATATTAAATGAGACGGACACCATTGCTTGGCAGTCTCTATTCCCCTCTGGGTAGATTCAGTTTATTTTATCATTCTACAGTGCAATTTAACACTCTGCCTATTTCCAGATGATTTTAGAGCCATGACCTTGTAAACTAAAGCAGACAGGACAGGTGATGTCCCCACGACATACATAAGAGAGGGGCCAGCTCCAATGGCACAATATCAAGGATCTTTTATGTATGCCACTGTAAAGATTGCTCCAATACAAAATGGTTAAGGGAGGATGAAACAGGAAGAGTATTTTAAAAATAATAATTTATTTCTAATAATTAGGGAGTCAAAAGGGGGAGGAAGCATTTATCTCAGATTCTTCGATGAAAAGCAGGACCAGAAAATTTGCATTCTGAGAAAGACATTGGGGGAAAATGACCACTTGTTACCCATCCTGATTATCAAAACCCTTTCAAAACCACCTGCCTCTGCAGCTCTATGAGTAAAACTAATCTCTTACGCATAAAGAGTAGAGGATTAGATAGCAATGATGTGAGAAGATAGCAGACCCTTTCATAAGCCAGTGCTGTATTTTAACTCCAATGCCCTTACACTCATAAAAAGCTCACCATCCCAGGTTAAATGTGTTTCCCTGATACTTTTGAATAATAAACTGACTAAAGCCAAAAAGTTTTACAGAAAAGGCAATTATTAAGGTCAGTGGTGATAAATGGCTCTTCCACTAAGCAACCAATATTCTGCTTCGACAGTCGGCAGTAGAGAATCTGAACCATACCTGGAGAATAAAGTAAAAGTCAAAATGCCACGGTCATTTTATCTTGTTTACAAAGGAACCATCACAAATGAGATGCTGCTTGGCTTTGTATGTACACATGCAAAACCAAAAACTCTCAACTTAAGTACAGTTCACATTGTTATTTCTCAGGCCCCAAGAGCTCTGATGAATTCCACTCCCACCCCCCAATTCACTCTCCACTCATTAATCTCACAGTAAAATCTCAATAAAGATAATGCAAAACAAACAAAACAGCATATGGTGATTGATGTAGTGTAATTACAATGCACGAGCTGGGCTTTAATCCTGCTGGTAGTTTAATAAGACCAAAAAAATGAAGAGACACAAAACTGTTTGTTTCCCCCAGGTGCATTTTAAAGAGGAAAAACTACCATATACCACAAGAAATACTGCCTACTTATGTAGACAATAATTCAAAATAATCCATCTGCATTATATCTGCTCTGCAAATCCTAGTCAGTCAAGATGAAACTCACCGAAGAATCAATTCCAACTTCTTTCTCAGTATTCATTATGATCACATTATGCTTCTAAAAACCCTGTGGCAGCATTTGGCCATTATGCTCAAACCAGGGCTTAGCAATACATGGCCAAGCCACCATAAGCCTGGGTGAAGTACTACACTTGTTTTTTATATATATATATATAAATTTTTATTAGGATTTTTTAATACAAGTGCATATTTAACAAACCACATTATTTTTGTAACATCTTTTCGTTACTACTGTGGACTCCCTCACGCCTCCCGCTTCCACTTATATCGTACACTTGGACACTTCCTGTCCCACCTTTTTCTCCAAGGAGCTCACAGTTGCACACGTTTCCGCCCCTCTGCATTTTAATCCTAACAATCCAGTGAGGTGGGTTAGGTAGGTTAGGCTGAGAGGCAGTGGCTGGCCCAAGCTCACACAGTGACCTTCATGCCCGAGTGGAGATTTGAACCCTGGTCTCCCACGTCGTGGTCTGACACTAACCACTATACCACACTGACACTGTTTGATGAGCACTCCAGGAATTCTGCCCACTAGATTTTGCTGTTTAAATTTTATGTATTTCTAAGTAACTTTGGAATATTTTCTCAATAAAAGGCAACAAATAAATGCAGCAACAACAGCCAAGTTCTAATTCAGGGTGGGGAGCTTTTTGCCCTCCAGGGGTTTCTGGTCTACACCTCCCATCAGACCCAGCAGCCAAGCATGGCCAGTGGGAATATGGGAGTTGCAATTCAGCAGTATGGGGAAGGCAAAAGGTTCTCCACCCATGTTCTATTCCTTACTTTTAAGAATCCTATCATTTTAAGATCAGTGGGCAACTCCTTTTTCTAAAAGGGCCAAATAGAAATTTTAATCCTCTTCATCATCTGCCTCTTCTATTGGCATAATGGTGGTAAGAGAGAAACAACAGCAGAAATTCATTCTGCCCCAAAAGGGCCACTCTGTGGCACAGGTGTGTAAGTTTATGCGCTCTCTCTCTGTACTTCCTATCTATCCAGTTCTTGGTACATGAATGCCTAGCAGGCCAATTTACTTGCTGACAAGGACAGTAGTTATATATTGCACTAGCTCTCAAAAAACAGTTATCAATCATGGGGGAAATGCGTAAGTCCTAATGGGAAAATCACTGGGAACTAAAAACTTCTTTCCATTTTGAAAAACAGCAATGCTGAAATTCATTCTTACACAGTAAATAGGATTTTAGTTTCATTCCACTACCATCCCATGCCCCCCAAAACATTAGCTGCTACAACATAAAAATAATGAATCCCTACACACCAAGTAATAAGATGATAAACTCTCTCTTTCGCAAACATGCTCTTTTAATTTTATTTTTATGTCTGTTTTGGTACATTTGGCTTTGAGTATATTATCCCCACATGAAAAGCAGACATTAGATTATCAAGTCCAAAAGATTTTATATATATATATATATATATATATATATATATATATATATATATATATTTTATATATATATAATCTCCTTCACAGAAGTGTGTATATATACCTACTGTATATATATTTCATTTCCCAACATTAGCTAGCTGTGTTAATTGCCTTAAAAATTAAGCAATTATGACACATTTTCTCACTCCTTGCAAAAGTACAGCTCCCCTTCTCATTTGACAAGGACTTAAAAACATTAAAGTCTGTCAACAGAGTAAATTAAAGTTTGGTTTGATTTACCCTTCATATTTCCCAACTTATTAAATTGCAGATTTAGAATTTAGTCTGAAAAGTTAATTTATGTGCAAACATCTTAATGTTTTGATTCCAAAAGTGTATCCAAAATAGGCAGTTGCCACAAAGACAACGGTATCTGTATCACCTTAAAGGCTAACTAGTATACAGCATGAGCTCTCATAGGCAAGCAGCTATATGTCCATTGACATTTTAAAAGATTCAGCAGCTTTTCAGAATGGATTTGGGTTCTGGGTGATGTTTAGAATTAAAAACAAGAGTCATTTCTCCTTCTGTCAGCTCCATAACTATGACAAACTGCTGCATGGTGCAATCATATTATGGCTTGGATCCAAAGAACTATGTGGCTATTTCTGCATTTTCAATGGAGCTTTGGATTTGCATTTCTTGATGGCCCCAGGACAGGACCCCTTGGAAACAGAGTCCTCTGATAACTGTAGTTCTGAGGAAGAGGTGGACACACTCCCACATCTGTCCCATGTGGGTGCATGGACACCAGAATATCCCCTAAACCCCAGTGAAAAACCTCTACTGCCTATGGTGACGCACCCACAGACTCCTTGGGGGATCCTGAAAGCCCTGATAAGGGAGCTATATATCTGGAAACCCCATTACTCTGAAGGATCCCACAGTGGCAGAAGTTACCAGCCCTTTAGGAGGAAGCACCCAGGGAGTGGTGCTACCAATCTGAGACCACGTAGTCCTGCTATAAACCACAGTCACTTGGTTTAGGACCTTGCTGACAAAACTTTGGCTAGCTTTGCAGAAGCACTATCCATGGTCCTGAATGATCTTGGTCTCCCTCCAAGTTAACTGTGCCTCTGGAACCAGACCTTCTGACCCCCACCCCTTGCTTTGGCCATCACCTCTCAATTCCTACTGCAGACTTTTTGAAACTGACAGGAATTTAAAAAGTGATTTGTTATATGGCATGGTCTGCTGCTGAGAGGTCAAAGTCCCACAAAGCACACCCGTATGCCTTTGGATGTCTCGTTAAATGTCTGACCCTGTTTAACATTAAAAATAAATAAATAAAAAGGAGCCCATCAGGACAAAAATGCGCAGACAGAAGTGGTTAACCCATCCCCCTCATATTGATGAAAAGCTCTCTCTCTATACACACACTTGCTGTCATCATTTCCATTCCTTAAGTCAGTCTGTATTCCTAGGTATGAAATAAGGCTACTCTCTGATTTAATCCAGCAGACCTATATCTAATATTCTGTTATGCGGTGTGTCAAAGCTCAGCTGGGATGGAAGAGAAGTAAGAACACACTCAACACACTTAAAGAAGCAAAAATATTGGAGTTTACTAACTGGAGTCTGTAAAATGTGACTGCTTCGTGGAAGGTATGGATCCTCACAGTACTGTGTATCTAGGTAAATTTTAAGGGCATGAAACTTTATGTTACATAATTTAAAATGCATATATTCAAATATATACATTTAAGGTGAGAACTAATTGCCTCCACATTTGCATTCACAATCAAGAGAAAGCAAAATGCAGGTGACAAGTAACTACTGTAGATAGATGAGTATCAGGTGTTAGGCAGAAAGACGGCATATTTTCTACTTATGAAGCTCACCACATAAGATGCAAATAATGTGAAAGGCAAATAGTTTTTAAAGAAGGGAGACACTGTTGGTCACACAGCAAAAAAAACCCAGTGCTTTTTTTCTAGAAAAAGAAGTGCCGGAACTCATTATAAACCCCTCCCTTGTTCTCTTATAATGGTAATGGCGCCCACCTGATAGGTGCCAGAACTGAGTTCCTCTGAATTCCAGCTGGAAAAAAGTCCTGCAAAAACCTGACTATAAAATGGTCATGTCTTTTTGGAAGAAGACTTGAATGAATATATGAGGACTGCATGACCAGTTAACTAAAGATGCCCTCCAGATGTTTTGGACTACAATACCCATCATGTCCAAAACATCTGGAAAGCATCTACTTGCAGAAGGTTTAACTAAATAAATGGCATTCCAAAGCTAACAGTAATTGTCTGGCATCCAAAATGATAATACTAGCTAGTATCTGGAGAATAGCCTATTTATTTATTACCTGTGAGATTTATCATCCCCCCTTTGATCAAAATAGTGCAGGGGTGACATCCATTGGATTACATGAGCAGTTCTAAAACTTCTCTCCTCTGCACACCACATGGAGCACTTTAAAGTTGCTGAGGAACTTCGCAGACTACTTTTTTTGTTCTACAAAGCATATCAGCAACTCATATTTTAATGCCCCTAGACTTGCCTTTCTATGTGGTGAAGCAAAATAATTTAAAAAAAAAAATCTTCAGTGTTGATATCAAAATCATTCACTCTAGCTAAGAGCCTAGTTAGTCTGTTCAATAATCTGGTCCTAATTTAACCAAGTGCAGGACTAAATACAGACATCCTTGACTATTCAACAATCTTCCTGTGGATGATCTAGATGGAGCTCACAGACCACACTTGAAAACTTCTGAGTTATTGTATTTCAACCTTTTTACCCTATGAAGTAGGTTAGGCTGGGAGGGTAAGGCTTGCATGTGGTTGTGTAGCGAGCATTGTAAGTGAATGTCCCAAATGCGTATCAAAGTCTCTGGCTATTACAACACCTTGTATTTGCATATTACTTGTGCAGGTTTTCCACTGGGCTTTTCAGTGGAAATGTTAACATACAGGGAACCATTTAACAGTATGTGTGCCACACAGTAGTTTTTTTGGTAAAATAATAATGATGAGATGCTGGTACCCAATGCCGACTTCACATGCCCAAAGGCTTTCTGCACTAGAAGAGCAGTATCTCTTAGACAGGGATTTAATCCTTCTTAGTTTGGGTGCACAAAGGGGTTCCCTGCAGGGAATTCCATTGCTCTTCCAATGCAGAAAGCCTGTAGAAAGCAGCCTGAACCATCAGGTGATGCACAGGGAGTTCGATCCTGCTTGCTATCTCCCCAACCCCCATGTGTGACAGGTGAGCAAGACCACCCACCTGCCATTCACATGGCATCATTATGATATCAGATGATTGACAAGTGGGCTCATTCTGGCCACTCATCAAAAGTTGGCTCGTGTGGTCAAAGCAGATAAGAATCTGTCCCACTAAACCAAAAAAGGTTCGCCATCCTCGCTCTTAAAAATGGTGCCAGCACTTCATACCAAAGTGTACCATCAGAAACATATATCCAGCTCTGTGAACCAGAAAAATATCCTATCAACAAGCCCATCTGCTGTCATCCCCACCTGCTGCTATTCCAACAATTGGTACTAGGTCCCTTCAGCCCTCATGCCAACTTTCTCAAATCAACTGCTTTGTAAAGAGGAGGTGGAAAGAAGCAAACCAAATATAACTTTATCTGATACTGATTCAGCAAGTACAACTATGTTCTTCCATACTTCAACAGGTTTAGAAGCAATGGAGGGGTCAAAAATGAGTTCCAGAATGTTTGCCTTTTTAGCCTTTTGTTTATTGTCTGAGATTTGGGGAACTGGAAGATGAATGGAACTCCAACAAAGAGTGCATTATAAAAAAGCTGTAACTGGGGAGAAAAATAACTAATGGGAAAGTTGAATTGGGGGAGAAAAGAGAAAAAGGATAAGACAATAATAGAAAGTGGAGCAATTTATTATTTTAATGTGCCCTCCTTTGTCTCCTAAAGTTATCCAAATGGTGAATCAAATTGTGAATAATTTATTTTTATTGAACAAAACTGTATATGCTGGTTACTCAAACAAAGATCTGTAAGCAGTTTATTGCTAGAAGGCAGGCTGAATGGAGAAGGTAGGACACCTAAGTATTATAAAACTTAATCTCTGGGTTGATAAAAGAGCATTTTCAGAGTGTTTGTAAAGTTTCAGACATTACTCAAAAAGTAATGCATAATGTGTTTAGCCTGGAGAATTGATTTCTATAACCAAGCTTTGACAATGAAACATATCAAACTATTTTTTTAAAATAAAATAAAATAAAGTACTCTCACAGACAGAATTAGGTCAGCATAAGGAAAGCAGAGGAACTAAAAAACAACCAAAGAAAGGCCTTTCAAGTCCTCTGTTTAAGAATAAAGGTACATAAGAAAACAAGCTTCCTGCTGCTTTCTTTAATTACCAGTATTATTGCTCATGTGGAGATATTGAATTCAGAGAATATGTGCAGGAGAGGAAAATATCACAAATTATGAATCAGACTGTCTGGAAGTACTTTTCCACTTTTGCTTGTGAAGCTCACAGATCTATAAGGAAATATGGGGAAATGTTTGGTGCTACAACAACATGGCAGAACAGCAAGGGCTACACTGGATGCATAACAGAACTGGGAGGAACCTAAATTTGTTGCAAAAGCAATCATTTTAGTTTCAAATAATATGCCATAACAGCACACAATCAAATCCTGCAACCCTAATAATCTGGCTACTCACTGACTGAAAACAAAATCTTGGGCAAGATGGATTCACAGATTCTTAGAAGAAAAGACTGGATCAGTCCAGCATCATATTATCACAGTAATCAAGCAGACGATTGCAGGAGTTCTTACTGTGAGAAAGATCTTCCTGATGTTTAGTTGGAATCTCCTTTCTTGTAACTTGAATACTTTGGTTTAGTTCCTAGCCTCCGGAGCAGGAGACAGCTCTTTAGATACTTGAAGATGGCTATCATATCTCCTCTCAGTCTCCTCTTTTCCAAGCTAAATATTCCCTCAACCGTTCCTCATAAAGTTTGGTTTCCAAACTCTTGATCATCTTGGACACCCTTCTCTTCACACGTTTCAGCTTGTCACAATTGTTCTTAAATTGTACACAGTACTCCAGGTATGCTCTGACCAAGGCAGAATAAAGTGGAACTTTTACTTCCCTTGATCAGGAAACTGCTTCTGTTGATGCAGCTTACAATAGCATTCACTTGTTTTGATGTTGCATCACACTTTTGACTCATTTTAAGCTTGTAGTCTACTAAGACCCCTAGATCCTTTTCACATGTACTCATGGCTAGCCAGGTGTCCATGTCCCCCCCCCCCATCTTATATTTCTGTTGCTGGTTCTTCCTGCCTAAGTGTAGAACCTTACATTTGTCCCTATTGAAATTCATGTTGCTAGTTTGGACCCAGTTCTTCAATTTGTTAAGGTCATAGTGAATCCCAATTCTGTCTTCAGTGGAATTGGCTACCCCTCTCAGTTTGGTAAAGGTAAAGGACCCCTGACAGTTAAGTCCAATCACGAACGACGCTGGGGTTGCGGTGCTCATTTTGCTTTACTGGCCGAGGGAGCCAACGTTTATCCTCATACAGTTTTACCAGGTCATGTGGCCAGCATGACTAAGCCGCTTCTGGCGAACCAGAGCAGTGCACAGAAATGCCGTTTACCTTCCTGCCGGATAGGTACCTGTTTATCTACTTGCACTTTGACATGCTTTCAAACTGCTAGGTTGGCAGGAGCTGGGACCGAACAACGGGGGCTCACTCCTTTGCGGGGATTTGAACCACCGACCTTCCGATCGGCAAGCGCAAGGCTCAGTGGTTTACACCACAGCGCCAGTTTGGTATCACCTGCAAATTTCATGAACATCCTCTAAATACCTTCATCCAAGTAGTTTATAAAGATGTAGAACAACAACGGGCCTAGGACAGAACCCTGTGTCACCCCACTCATCATTTCCCCCCCCCCCAGGTGGTTAGAAATAGCTAGTGAGCACTCTTTGGGTTTGGTCTGTCAACCAGCTACAAATCCGCCTAACAAATATTTCATCCAGTCCACATTTTACCAGCTTCATTCATTTTACCAGTCTCATTCAGTGTGAGAACTGGGGGAGAAGTACAGTGGGGACTTTTAGCAGTGTACACCAAGCATGCGGCTTGTTCACATTAAACCCACAGTTTTGTTTTAAACTATGGTTTAATGAGATGAGTAAACTGGGTTAGAATATTTTGTCATTTCCTTCTAATGAAAGGGCCTGTGCATGTGCATACTTCAAGGAAGTAAAAAAAAATATAATGTGTAAAAATGCCTGTCTGTAGTAATGTTATTTGTGCAACACCACAGTCAACTTGGTTGACAGAACATCATGAACAGTCACGTCTATGTGTATTTTTATACTTCTTAAAGCCAATTTAAAATTTAAACAACTTTATAACAAATTTTAAATTTGGCATCAAAGTTTTAGTTGTTTTTAATGCTTCTTGAAGTTTGGGTTTCCAAATAAAGCAATAATGCTGAGCCATTGAGTAGTGTCTTCTTCAAATGTTTGTGATGGGGGAAAATATAGTACCTTTCTTTCATGACTCCTTGGGCCACCAGTTGTATTTTGCTTGAGGAAGCCTGCTGTTGTGGACCATCTGGTGGGGTTTTTCCGTGAAGGCTCTTCTGCAGTAAAATTGTTCTCACTGACTGATGTTGAGAGACCAACTAACGCAGGATCACTACTGCGGCGTACATGAAGAGGCATATCTGAAGAGATAAAAAGGACACAAAAATCATATGTAGCTGACGTCCTTAATCTTTCTGCATTAAGTGTGGAAATTATAAACACACTCACTGTGAAACTAAATTGCTGAGTATATCCAAAACCAGCATGATGGTATGGACTCCAATGAGTTATCTGCCATGATCAACTGACATGACAGAAGGACAACTTGTATTAAGCATCCATGATGGATGCCTATCCAGCTTTCTTTGAAGCAGCAACATGAAATTTTGTTTCTTTCCCATACCAATCATTATCAAGTCTCAACAGCCCTTCTAGTGAAGATACCATAAATATTTCCTTTCCTTGTAAGTAATGATTAATAGCATAATTTATCTGGAATACTGTGAAGATCCTGAGTAATCCTTTCTCTCCCTTCAAAACAAAACAAACACCACACAGTCCAGACTTCCATGCCATTTTGCTAGCACACAGAGGACCTGCTTCCTAGCAGAGGCTGTCAATATAGGGGAGGAGAAGATATTGTGTCCCTTCTCCCCCATGAATTTATTGCAACACTGCCCAAACTGAACATATTAAATTATAAAAATATTAAATTTCTTGTTTGTAGATGAAGGGTATCATCATGAACATTTGCATACTAACAGACAGTGGCCTCTTTCATATGATTGCATAAGCAGCATTTAGGTGATAGAAAATGAATCGCAGTACAGCTCACATGTTCTCCCTCCTCTTTCAACAGGAAAGCATCTGTTTTCACTTCAGAGCAAATCACAGCTCCACACTGCATATGAACTTGCTGAACTGTGGTTTGTTCTGACCTAGAGATGGTTAACCTGTGCCCCTTAGAGGGATTGTTGGACTTCAACTCCCATCAGCCTCAGCCAGCTTACCCAGTTATGAAGGATAATAGAAGTCTAGCAATACTGAGAGAACCACACATTCTTAATCCCTGTTTTATTAAAATTTAGTTTAAACTAACCCAGATTATACTCTGGTTTTATGTTCTGGCTTGTTAACTAGTTTTAACACTGCACAGGTTGCTGACACATATATTTGATGGAGGAGGAGGCTTTTCCTATACAGGAGCAACAGTTGACCAGCCTGTTCTTCATGCTCCTTTTATACATTGCTCCTTTTTATGCATTTAGATATCTTGATCAAGATTGAAAGACGTGTTGTGGTTGGCACAGAACCAAAAGAGCACCATGGTTCCAAACATAAAGGTTTATATAGTTTAAGGATATTGCTATGTTGAATATTTGTTTAGCAGCATGATTTCCTGCCTTTAAACCTCTTTGGCATCAAGCAGCACCCAGGAGAACCCCAAAGTAGCAAGTTCTCAAGCATGGTATCCAGGAAACAGGAAAAATAAGTAAAAATGAAAAATGCATTTCATTTTCATTAGGCTATCTATTTTCCCTGTTTAAATACCACACATTTTTATTACATTCCAATACGCTCAACAAAGAAAACACACTGGAAGAGATATGTTCGGCACTAATGAGGCAAAATGTAATATAAAAACAAAGCAAAAATAATTAGAAACATATATCAAGAAGAATCTATTATTTCTTACATAATAATAGTACACAGTTTATGTGCTTCGGTGAGGCTTTCAAGCATATTAAGCAGTCTTACAAATTGCCAGGGCCAAATTCAGACCTTAAGTCTATGTTCTCAAACCCAGCTGATGGAATTGGGGGAATAGGCTGAGGCTAGCGTGTAAAAAAAACAAAACCCACCACCACAGCTTTTGGCAGCAAATATAGTAAGATACTTATATGCAGCATGAAAAATGCCTGCTTCTGTCTGTGCTGAGATTACTGTCAATCAGTTTCACTGAGCGACTAGAATTTTGACCAATCTTATTTATATATATTTTTCTCACTAGAGAATTTTGACCAATCTCATTCATACACACACACACACACACACACACACCACTTACTAGGAAGCCCCAAACACTAAGATAATTGGAAGCCCCAAACACTAAGATAAGATAATAAGATAACACTTCCTGATAATTGTGGCTGATGTGTGGTTGACCACTCATTTTCTAGCTCTATCATCTTATTTTCAGAAGGGATGACCAAAACTGAGCACAATAACACAAGTTATACCATACAAGCCATTTTACTTAAAATATTTTCTCTAATAATCCCAGACACAGAATAGGCCCATTTCACTGCTGCTGCTCACCAAGCTGACATATCCTTTGAGCTATCCACCATTGCCAGTTCTCTTTCCTGCATAGTCAAAAGTCTAAGACAGCATATATGCTTTAATTAGGTGTTTGTAGAGAGATCCACAGTTCAAAGCCAATCTAAGTTTGCATCCTCCAAGCGCGCTCTCTCTCTCTCTCTCTCTCTCTCTCTCTCTCTCTCTCTCTCTCTGTGTGTGTGTGTGTGTGTAGTTGTATGAAAAGGGATTCCCAAATTTTAATATGTATCAGAAGAAATCAAAAATAATGAAGCCAGTAATAATACATTCACTGATTAGCTTGCAATTTCCAAAATCTCATCATAAATTCCTCAACCCAGAAGTCAGTATAATGAGATGCCTAAATACTACTTCTATGCTTCTTTTCATGTGCCCCGTCCCCCTCCCAAAAGATTTACATGCAGGGCTAATGAGAAGACATGACATGAAACTTCAGTCTACTGCCAGCATGAAGTCTTTCCACAGGATGAATCTATATTCAAATGTCAATGATTAGTGCTAATATCCATACTTTACCAACAAGAGTCAATCAGGATGCCTAATTGCTTAAACATATCCAAAATGCATTTCAGCATTAAAAGGGGGGGTATTACTATTAGCATTTGCTTAAGGCCAGAATCAGAGATATATGTACAAAACACACAAAATACTCCACCGAAACTGATCTGACATATTCATCTCGTCCAGCCTCTAATTAATCATCAGCATTGTTTTGCTTTGTAGTCATTAAGCTCCCCTCCCTCTCCCAACCACATACAAGTCTCCCTACCCACCTGGGACAACATACAAATAAGAATGGAACTGTGAACATTTTTTCCTAATATAAGTTTGTTAGGTATAATGTCCTAGTTTACTTAATTTAGAGATTTCAGAATTATATCCCTGTTAGAAAAATCAAAGGGAAAAGAGCTTAAATAATTAAAACACCAGACGAAAGCATGTGTAGGCCCAGTGCGGTGTCACAAATTCCTGGATGATGGCAGATAGTGTTTGATGTCTAATGTTGCTTTGAAGAGTGGATAAATCAGCAATGAACTCTAATCACAAGGCTTCAAATTCTCTGTGGCACTAATGCACTGTAAATATTGATTTGCTTCTGGAGCTAAGGTGCATTTTAAATAAGCACTAGAAATAGGAAATCTAACAAGACATTGCACAATAATTTTTCACGAAGTCAAAGAAGCAGAGGAGAGAAATATCATAAAGATGTGCAGAAACTTAAGTACCGTATTTTTCGCTCTATAGGACCAGTTTGGGGGGGGGGAGGAAACCAGAAGAAAAAAATTCTGAATCCCAGAAGCCAGAACAGCAAGAGCGATCTGTCTTCTGGGATAGCCTCTTGTTGTTCTGGCTTCTGGGATAGCCGCTGGGATAACTGGTCTAGCTTTGTGTGAAGCCTCCGCAGGGCATGGGGTGCCTTCATCCCTGTGCCCTGCGGAGGCTTCACGGGGCTATCCAAAATCCAGAATAGCTAGAGGGAGCGCTGTGCAGCGCTTCCTCTAGCTGTTCTAGCTTCGTGCGAAGCCTCCCCAGGGTAGCGGGGTGCCTTCATCCCCGTGCCCTGCGGAGGCTTCTGGGACAGCCCACAGCCCACGAAGCCTCCGGAGGGCAGCAGAATGAAGGCACCCCGCTGCCCTGGGAGGCTTTGTGCAGCTAACCCCGAAGCTAGAATAGCGAGACGGAGTGCTACGCAGCGCTCCCTCTCCCTGTTCTGGCTTCTCGCTTAGCCGCGCAGCCTGCATTCGCTCCATAAGACACACATTTTCCCTTACTTTTTAGGAGGGAAAAGGTGCGTCTTATAGAGCGAAAAATACGGTAGCTACGAAAACATATTTATTGCTATCAACTCAACAGTATTTAGATAAACGAAATATGAGAAGGAAATTTTGTGTGCCTGAACAGAAGAGCAGGTTTCTGATTAAGTAAGCTATTACCTGTGGTTAAAACCTCAAAGGATAATAGGATTTGCAAGATAACAAAGTGGAGATAGTGACTAGAAATAATTTCACAGTAGCAAGTTGAATGGTAGTAATAAGAAGTGTGCTTTTGCATGAACATGCATCTACCTTCCAGTACTTGTGGTGGGTTGAACTGAATTCTATCTTGGAAAATAAATCCCGTTTGACCTCAGCTGAACTACTACTAACACTTCCTTTCCCATTCCTACGCTTCATTGTAATTATCTTATATTTCTTATATTCTGCCCTTATATCTTGCCCTTATCAGAGCCAAGGGAGATTAACGACAATGGTACAGCATTAAAACAAAGTAAAAGCACAACAAAGTACTACAGAAAGAAACCACATTTATATTATACAAATCTGAGTACAAATGATATATCATTGAGGGCCACACACCTGTCAGGACAAATAGGTCTCAAGTTCCTATCAGAATGCATACAACAGGTGGGACAGTATGATCTCAGTAGGGAAGAACCCAGAAAAACTCTGCCATATGGAATAGTGAGGATGCAATGGAGACATCAAAGTGCATGTGCGGGTATACCTAATTCTTAATCCTGGCAATTACCTATAGATACTAGAGTTAGGTGCTATGGAGATGTTCAGAGAAAAGTGTCGAAGATCTGTTTGTTTGTTTGTTTGTTTGTTTGTTTGTTTGTTTGTTTGTTTAAGCTGAAGCATGTGGCAGAATGCTTTACAAATAAAGAAATAGATGGATGGGCAAACACTTCCATAAGGATGCCACTTAATTTGGTATACTCTCAATGAAAGAGCAGTAACTTCACTGGGTGGTATTTATTTTTTAGTGGAAATGGAAGAAATGTTTTTAAGGTGAGCAACAGAATTTAATCCTAAATATCCAAATTCAACCATGTTTTTGGCTTGGCTAAGCCACAAATATAGATCCCAACCACCTCTTTATAAGCCTTTCTTGCTTTGCCTCAGCTGCCAAATATTCAACAGCTGAATTTGCAGGCATTTAGCTGGTTTGTCTTCTCTGCCCACCACTCCCCATTTCAAATTTCAGCCATATAACTCTGACAACCAAGCAAATCAAATTCCATGCAACAGCAGTTTCCTAGGTAACCAAGCACAGACACCAACTGTGCAAAGGAAAAGCATGAAGAACCTGCCGTGTCCGACCAGGGTGTTAAACAAAACAGGTATATATAAATCGCTGAGAATACTGTTGATGTTGATGCTGGCCATTCTACAGTGCATAACGTTTGGGGTTTTATACATTCATACTTCTCAATATAGTCCTAGCCATCCACAAATGCAACTATTGCTAATGGCGATGTTTGGTCTGATGTCAGAGCACATAAGCTATAGACACAAATTATGGCACCCTCTAGGTAGGATTGGGAAACCTGTGGCACTCCAGGTGTTGCTGGACTGCAACTCTCATAATCCCTGAGCCATTGGCCATGCTGGCTGGGACTAATGGGAGCTGGAATATGACAAATTCTGGTGGTCCAGAGCCTCCTCATCCCTACAACACCCATGAATCCAGCTGAAGTATGCAGGATCCTTCCTCCCAACAGTCCAGCTTGGTTTGGCAACTAAGTTCTCTCACATTCAAATCATTGGAAGTTAGTGTTTCAATGGAACGATATTCCTACGTCAGACATTTTTGGTTTGCAGTATTTGCCTTTTGTTGCATTGCTGTACACATATGTCTGTGTGAGAGAGCAGGAGGTAGAAAGAGACATTTAGCAGGACTCAACTACTTAAAATAATTTAATGCTGTTCTTAACTTTGTCATAGAATTACCCAGATGTTTTAGTTTGCTGGTCTCCATAACATGAATAAGCCTATTTACCAGATGCAGATGAAAATGTATATACTTCACAAACAAAACACATTTTAATTTTAGGAGACCACAAAAGAAATGAGGTTTTTACCTTTTTGGAATATATACCTGTGCAGCATTTAGTCTACAAACCTTCTTTCAAATCTTTTAATAGGAAAAGTATCTACACAGCAGATCAAACAAGAGAGCTGCCTATGAAAGAAATACAGACATCTCTTAGCCTAGTGAAGTAGTTACTGTAACTCGCCTGAGAAAGCAATAGATTTAACAGTGCAAGTCTGAAACCCAATAGTTAACATTACAGTTTATAAAGATTCCTGATGCTACAGATACCCCTGTCCAGCCTACTGATTTTTTCAATTTGTGTATTCAAATGAAGCTGACATTAGGGGACAGGATTGTACAGATGCAGGGGAATATTCTACTACGGGAACTTTAAAATCAGAGAATGCCTGTATTTCTAAACTGAAGAGAGTGTGAGTGTGAGTCTGTGGGGGAGGGGTGTTTAATAAACTAGATTAAGAAACACTTTGGAAAAACATTGCTAATCAGAATAGGCAATGCAGGAATAAATGGACCAATTCTGACTCAGTATAGGACAACTTTATACATTTACTGTTCCTTTGTATTCATGGGTGTAAAACACTGGGAATGACATCTCGTCTTGGAAAGTTTAACATCTACCACCACCTCATCATCTTGCAAAGAAAGGCAAGTAGCCTCACCTCACCCACTCTCAATCAAGTCCAGGTAAGCAACAGCCAGGTCACAATTTTAAGAACAGCAGAAACAGCTAAGAAATGAGAAGGGAGAAGAGGAGTTCAGGGATTTAAAAAGAATAATAATATAAGTTGTGTGCCTTTGGTGCTCAATCTGATTCTTTTACATGGTTCTGTACGTATTGTGGTATTTTATGCATTGTGACTTGCTGTTATTTTTATTGATCATTGTTTAGTAATTATTTATTGTAATTGCTAAGAGTGAATTTTTAATTATTATTTGCTGGTATTTTGAGAATTAATTTTATTGTGTACTATCATATTAAAATGAATTACTGAATATTACTTTGATATTTTATTTATTTTAAAGCTTGCAAGCCATCTTGTGTATCGTAATACAGAAAGACAGTATACAAATCAAAAGTGAAATGAAATGAACATAGACTTCTGTGAGGCAGCCCTGTTTAGGGAAGTTTTTAATGACTGATGTTTTAATGTATTTTTAATCTTTTGTTGGAAGCTGCCCAGAGTGGCTAGGGATGGGCGGAGTATAAATAATAATAATTTGTTGTTGTTGTTGTTGTTGTTGTTAAACAAGGTATAAACTGTATCCCTCAATATATTCCTCAGAGTGGTTGTGAAGCCAAGTAGCTGAAAACCAAACTCCCTCCCCCACATTTTTGACTCCCTAGAAATATGCAAAAGTGACTGCAAAACAACTAACCCAAAAGGCAAATGTACATAGTAAAAAAATGGTGTTTTGAAGAATTTTAAGGATATGATTAATGTGTACTTCCCGCCTCCCTTTCCCAACTGTTTTCTTTTTTAAAAAATTCAGGGTGAGGGGAGGAGAACATTCATTATCTACTAGTCACACTCAACACAGTTTCAGATCAGAAGCCAAACACTGGGTATCATCTGACAGTTTTAAGCCTGTATAGTAGACATGGGGAAACTTTCTTTCTACAATTGATTTTGTTTTCATAGAAACCTACCAAAAGGAAATGCCTTAGAAGCCTTAGAAGCCTCACATTTCAGACACCAAAGAGCGTTCAGACCCATGCCTAGGGATGTGGGTAGAATGTTAATTTGGTAAGCTAAATTTCACATAATGTGGGGAGAGTGGCGCCTTACAAATGTGAAATCTGACTATCTGGAAGACAGGGTGAGTCAAATCCTCCCTGTAAACTTTTATCCCAGGACGAATTTCCACAAAGCAATGTGGTGGGTAAATTGGATTAAAAGATTGAATTTATGTTTGTTATGACCTTAAACAGAAGAATTGACTTCCTGACTCAAACATTTCATTTTGTTTCCAGCAGTGGCTATGCTGGAAGCTCAGAGATGAGGCATGAAGTAGAAGACATGAAAATACCTACTGAGCCAGACAATCAATGCAGCTCAGTAATATACACATGAGCATTCTACATCCTGGTGCTCCCAGATGCTGTTGGGCTACAACATTCATCAGCCCATGCCAGCATGGACAATGGACAGGGATGATGGGTGCTAGTGCCCAAAACATCTGGAAAGCATCAGGTTGGAGAAAGCTGATTTACACTGGCTAGCAGCAGCTCACTCGGCTTGCAGTGCAGAAAGATGGCATGAATTAAATAGAGGATCTCTTGCATGCAACTGAGCTACAGCCTTTCCCTTAGGCCATGAGCCAAGTGGAGAAACCATAAACCAGCCTCCTCCAAGCTGGCACCCTCCAGATGTTGTGGACTATAACTCCCACATGCCCCAGCCTCCATGCCCAATGCCCATGTATTATGAGAGGTATAGTCCACCACATCTGGAGGGTACCACATTGGCTATACATGCCTTGCACCTTCCTCTGGCCTTTATAGCCAGCATCTGGGGCAAAAGATGTATATTTCTCTTCCTACACCTCCTCCAACTGCTCAGACCCCTCCCCATCCTCCAACTATGGCTCCTATCTTGCAGGAAGCATGAACTCCATAAATTGCTACCCCCTTCCTCTGGATCAGCCTCTGCTACCACTTCCATTCACTCCTCAGAACCCTGCTAGTTCCTGGTTTACACTAACTGGTTTATTATTAGTTCCCAATTTAATCAACTTTGGTAAGTTTGCACTATGGTTTAACAAGAAGCAAAGATCAGAAGATCAGATTTTAAAAAGCTCACCAGTGTACAATAGAAGGGAAACAAATTTCTAGTATTGTGCATATCCACACATCTCACTGCTACACAGCATTCATGAATAGGAAATGAATGCACGCAGGTTCATAAGTGTTTGACAATTCCTATTCTAAAGAGTTCACTAGAAACTTTTAAGAGGAGAATCTCTAATTCCCTTAAATTACTGATAATGGCCCAAGCAAATGGAGAACAATTATGATGAAAATTGAATGTTACCCAAATTCCAATTTGTTGTGCCTCCTGAATTAATACTTTGTGCCTATTCCTAGTCTCCTGCAGTATAAACTAAATGCTGCCCCAAGCCATTTCTTTATTTATGCAGCTTCCAAATAATGCTCATTATCACTATAATAATCATATCCCCTTGTATCAGGTCTGTATGCACCACTTTGCATTTAATAAACAAACTTAAAATTATTAGTTGCATTTATTATTCAAAACAGTATTGGTATGAAAATTAGGTAACAAAGTTAATGCCCAGCCCACTAGTGCAATCTGCAAATTGTACAGAAATGGCAATAAAATCTGAGTGTGTTGGTGGATAGGGAATTCAGATTGTCTGCCATGACAGTCTATCAAGAGTTCTTCTCACTTCGGGGAAAACATGAGATTCTGGTGTGTTTTTTGTTTTTGTTTTAAAGGTAGACTATGCAACCATGCAGGTGTGGTATAAATCCCCTGTTTTAAAACTATTATGTTTACATACATTACTCTTTATAAAAAAAAATCTGCCCATTCCTTCAATAGGGGAACAAGGCAGCCTAACAATATGAAAGCCAGCCCATGTTCCTCCAACCCATAACTACAAGCTGGAGTCAAGGAATTTTTTAGAGAGAAGCAGGGTGGTACTGAGAATGGTGGAATTACAATTTTGTAAGTTAAAAGTTTTAAAAAATCTGGAGACTGTGGACGTATGAATAGCCTTAGGCCCATCTAGTCCTGCAGCCTCTTCTCACAGTGGACAACCAGATGTCAACCGGAAGCCCACAAATAAATACATCAGTGCAACAAAACTCTCCCCACTTGTGATTCCCAGCAATTGGTAAGCAAGGATATTGACTCTAACAATGGAGGTAGAACATTGTCATTCTGGCTATTAGGCATTGGCAACCTTATCCTCCATGAGTTTGCCTAGCCCAGTTTTAAAGTCATTCAAGTATGTGGCTATCGCTACATCTTGAGGGAGTGAATTCCAGTTTAATAATGGGCTGCGTGAATAACTTTCTTTTGTATGTCCTGAACAGGGAATGAAATGGATGGATAGAAGATTGAATAAAGCAATAGGAGAGACTAGACACTATGCTGGGACAGTGAAAAGATCCACTGCAATAAAGAGTGTATGGGGTGTTAAGGGAGGGGTATTATCTCTGGTGGAGGATTTGCCTTGCTCCTTCTGGGGTAGTCTGCCTACCTTTGGTCACCACCCTGTTCTCAGCTCTCACCTGTGGCTCCTAGAAGCTGTCAGCATGTGGAAGTGACCATACCCCAAGAACAGCCTCAATTGGCCAGCAAAACCAGGTGAGGTTAGCCAATGGGTATCAAACCCTCATTCAGTTAGGGACTTCCTCTGCATGCAAAGACAGGCTCTGATGGATTGAATTACTGACAGGTGGCACTTTTTAGTGCTTTAGTCTCCCACTAAGTTGTCTCTAAACCACTATTATTTGCAGCAGACATACAAATAATCAGTCTTAAATGTGCATTAAGCTTAGAAAACCCCAATTTTCTCACAGACAACTGGCAAATACCATGAAAGGCAAAACTTGTCACATTTATTTTTCTGTGAAATATTCACTTGCATTCTAATTGGGAGTGCCCATGTAAATGACATGAAAAATTGTTTGTAGCCAGCCGTCAACAAGAAAAAAAGGGAGGGTGCCTGGCAGAGGGCAAGGGAAATGCGTAGTTGTTTATGAGTGCATGTCATCCCCTAATAAATACTAATGCTCTGCAGTTGGCCCCCTTGAGTAGAAAAATAATGTTGATGTTGGGGTCTAGAATTGCAGCTTTCAACATGCCCACATAGGAAGCTGCCTTGTAACTGGAGAGGATTATTTATCCATCTAATTCACTGCTGCCTTTTCTGTATTTAAGTAGCTCTTCTGGGTCTTATGCCCCTGTCTTTCCTATCACTTGCCACCTGAGCCTTTTAACAGGGAATGCCAGAGATTGAATCTAGGACAAAGCATGCACTCTGCCACAAAGCTATGGTCTGTCCTGCTGATGTTATGATGCTTATTGACTGCACATTTTCCTTCATCAGAAATAGATCAGAGTTCTATTAAAGAGCTGTCATCATCCCCAGCAGCTTAGGCTAAAGGTTAGCTGCTCTGCTTTTGGGACATAGCTTATAATAAGAAGAATAATCGGATGCCTTCACCTGACCCACCTGCAACAAAACATGTCTCTCCTGTATCGCTCTTTATAGCCACTGCAGGCACTGTAACTTTCCAATAGTTTGACTTCGCTCCACAGGCACACTCTTCCATTGTCTCCCGAGAGAGATGGATGACAGCACAGTACAATAAGAACATAAGAAGTGCTAATGGCCCATCTAGTCCAGCATCTACCATTGCTAATGGGCATTGATTACTTATTACTTATGTATCCTTGACCCTAAAGTTCCAGGGCAGGTGACAGCAATTTAAAATACAGTTTAAAATTAATTACAATCACAAGAATAGGGCAGCCAGAGTAAGGAGGTGGTCAAAGGCCAGGGTAAAGAAGTGGGACTTTAGTATACAATGGTAACTGTATAGTGAAGATGCCAGACTCTTAATAAATATATCACACAGATTATAACCATGTCTTCATTGCTAGTTGGCCTCCTCCTGTCTCAAGAGACAATGGAGTGTGTCTCTGGATGCAAGCCTGGGCAGTGTATATGGAGGTCCTGGGCTGCACAGATGACAAGATCCCCCTCTCGGCCTCACTAATGTGGTCCAAAGGAAAGCAGAGCAATATGTTTGTTATAAAATATTACAAGAACAACAACAATATTTTTTAATTTATTTAATAAAGTTTTGCACCACTTAGAATCATAGAATTGTAGAGTTGGAAGGGACAATGAGGGTCATCTAGTCCCTACAACGCAGGAATCTTTTTGCCCAATGTGGGGCTCGAACCCACAACTTTGTGTCTCATGCTCTACCGACTGAACTATCCTGCAGGCTCACTTGATTGTTTTTTTAAAAAACCCAAAAACCTCAAAGCAGTTTAAAAATAGAATATGAATACCAAACTTCTGTGGAACGAAGAAGGGAGAGACTACTGCCTTTGAGTCTTGCTTTGGGGCTTCCCAGAGGTACTGTGATTGGTCACTGGAAAATGGAATGCTGGATTACATGGGCGCTTGGTCTGAACCAGAAGGACTGTGATGTAGAGGATGCCCACTAAATCTTAGGGCTTCTGCTGCAGCACAATAAAAGAAGCCATCCCTGAAGTATGATAGCAATGCATCTAAAAGAACATGTCACAGCAATATAAGCAACAACTTAGACCAACAGGTAATTTCAGTTCCAAATAACTACTGCTTTTGCAATTAATGCACGGATAAAATGTATGCTAGAGTACACCTTAGCGAAAATTAAGTTTAGTGCAGAATTCAATTTTCTTTTTGGAACCCAAAATCTAGGCCAATCACAGCATAAATATAAGCACTGCATGAAATTAGGCCAATTTAAATGCATGTATGCAAATGCTAGCATTGTTCAACTAATTAAGGCAGTCCAGTTGCACTTTTTAAAAAGAGGGATTGAAATTATTTTATTGAGAACATGAGTTTCTGTAGACAATTACCAACTTCATGAGATACTAGAATGAAACTCATTTATTGCCTAATTATCTAAACACTTCTAACTAAATTTCATGAACTAGTGTAAAGCATTTGATGAAATATTTCCCACTTGTTTAAACTACAATTTATTACATTGAAAGACAACTCCAATGAAATGGATGCTTTCTAGGGTTGCCACCTTTGGTCAGGCAAAATAAAGGAGAGGTTGGGCAAAATATGTGTCAGGTCAGGGGAGAATTAGGGGGCAAAAAATTCCTTTATCTGGTGCAAAAAATGACTTCAAAGCAAGCCATTACATGGTGTTTACAATGGGGAAAAACAGGCCCATGGAACACAGAGACACCCGTTTCTCACCATTACCGACTGCACACAGGACTCTTCCCCCCCCCCACTGCTCTCCACCAGGGCTGTGCAAACCCCCTCGCTTGCTCTCCAACCCACCCACCACCCTCCCTGCCCACGCAAAACCCACGACTCCACTGAAGCTATAATTTTGATGTATGCTATTTTTGCTTTTATGCTGCTCCACTAGTTTTTAAGTATTAAACATGTCTAATAGGTCTGTGGCTACAATGCTTGGATTGTTAATGTTGTATTTTGATTTTGTTTCATCATGAGCCAACTTGAAAGGATTTTGGTACTAAAAAGCAGCATAAAAACCACTGTAGTAATTAATAAAAAAAAATAAAATGGACCCAACTCTCTGACCTGGTAAGGAAACCTACTAGGTTAAAGCTTTAGCTTGAGCCCACTGAATACTACTGGGTTGGTGTTGAGGTAAATTCCCAAAATCTTAATTTGCCATACTTCATGGGCCTGTCTCTCTAAACTCCATAACTGCTTCATATCTCAATGGATAAAATAAAAAGTGGGGTGGTGGATAATCCTGCCAAAGGAAAGCAAAAAGCTAATTCTCAGCTAGAGGACATAAAATCCAGCATATAGAATATTGCAGTACTGTACAAGACAGTAAATCATACATTTTCGCATCTAGAAAGCTAAATCATGGAAGCTGACAGTTAAAGCTGTTTAATGCATTACATATATCAAAGCTCAACAGCAAAGAGTTTAATAGTAAACCTGACCCACATAAAGAAATGCAAGTTCTGCCTGCAATCATCAAAATGAGAGATAAGTGAGCTCCCCCAGGCTCAATTTGGATTGGGATTGGCAACTGCAGAGAATGCTCAGAAAAAAGGTTATTTTTCCTGAGAATTTAAAATTTGCTGGGCTGATGTGAGTCCCAAACCTCCTAGCCCATGAGCTTCCTTCGACTTGTCATTAATGGCAGTGATAGTTGCCATGGCCATGGCAGTGGAAACGGACACCACTCTCCTTTCTTAAATTTTACCTCTCTAGAGTCAATTTGAGAAGCAAGCATGTACCCATCCCTAGTGAACTCAATGTACAAAAAGAGTTAAATCTGTATCTTTTCTCTCTTTAACGGTTTTCCTGCTTCTTACAGAAAGAGACACCTCAAAGCAGCTTACAAGCCAAACATTGACACATTAAAGTATGTGTGCATTCCACAACAAATCCCTAGAAAGTAAAACATCCAATAACTATATAAAAACATGCCTAAAATAAATTTGTGCGAGAAGATTAAACACTGGGGACCTTTCAAGGAGGCCTTGCAAAGCTGAAATTCAGCCAGCAAGGAAGCTCTGTATCAAGACATCAGTGGTTTTATACTTCGCAGCCTGAAGACACAGTGGGTAGGACTTACCTTAATGTTTGTGCTCATGACAAACTGTTGTTATAAAATTATTAATAGTAATATCATTTATGTGTTGCTTTCCCCAAAAAAGCTATCAAAGGAACCTCCACATCTAATATATAATCATGATCATCGTTATTATACATTAATACCCTATCTTCCGAGTGGAACACAAGTACCTAGGGACCCTAGGTGGTCTCCCATCTAGGTACCGACCAGGCCTGCTTAGCTTCAAAGTTGCTGTGCAATGTGCTTTTAGATAATAACCCTGGATCCAGCCTAGGACCACATTAACCTATCTTTGTCACAAACATGTCACAAATACTGGGCCAGTAGCTCTTCCTGAGTCACGCTGCTTCCATTTCAAGATGGACAGGGATTACTTACTTAGAAATATCTTGCCACTTTTGGGGGATGGAGAGAAGGGGAGAAAAGATAAAAAAGCAAACTCAAAATGGGATTCCAAAGCAATTTCTCACACTAAAGGGAAATGAAAAATAAATACAGTCGAGATAGATAAACAAAAAAAAAATTCTTATCAAGAGCTGCAAAAAGGAGCGATTTTTATCTGCTGGGCTTCGGTGCTTACAAAATTGCGCATGAGAGAGGCTAGCAGAAATTGTCATCACCAGTTAAAGGTGGTAGGAAAGCACCTGGCTTTATTTTAAAAGAAAGTGAATTTATGGAGAAGGTAAGGAGGTACATGACCTACTAAATTAAATGCTAAATTTCTGGGGAACTGTTTCTGGCATGTGATTCATATGACAAGATGCAGTTTTCCCTCTCCTGCTTTTGGGAGGGTGGGTGTTACTTTTCACGGAAGAGGCTAACACAGACGGCTCCCTGGATAACTCAGGGAAAAGAAACAGCTGTGCTCCAGCCCTAGTTTGTTATCTGCTTCAACTCTCCCTTGATGAGACAGCACCACAGGGTGTATCCACAGATGAAATCTCTCGGCCCACCTACTCACGCTTCTCTGGTCTCAAGGGGATGACATCTGTTTGTGAAGAAGAGAACAACACAAGCCGCCTGCTGTGGGTGGTTCCTTTTCAGCTTCATCAACACCTCAGGCGAATGGTCTCTGTGGGGCTTCACATGACCATCGAACTCATAGAAGCTGCTTAGAATTAAGCTTTTCCCATGCCACTGCTAATGGCAAACATAAAACAAAACAAAACCCAGTAGCGTTGCAGTGATGTGCAAAATCCCCACTATTCAGTGCAGCCTGAACACAAGCACAAGGCTAGGGTCAAGGAGCTGGCACACTTAGGAAATTCAAGCCCAAGTATTGGTGTGAATTGGCCAGTCCTCCTTCAGAAAGCCAGTCAGCCACAGACGTCAAGATAAGACACCCGCTAAGTCTACTCTGGAGAGACAATTTAGTACTGTTTATTTAGTTAGTTGATTTATATCCTGCTTTCTGGCTAGTGTCCCCAAAGAACCTCATGACATTTTGAAAACACAACAGATACTTGAAGAACCACGTGCTCACAAAACTAAGCATGGAAGCAGGAGATGGCAACAGTTGCTCCTTCACTCAGGGCAAATGGTGTCACAGTTGACCTTGTGCTGAGGAGGCAGCACTCTGGCTGGAGCAGACCCTGATGCCTGCCTCACTTGTTCTCTACTTCCCTCATACAGAGCAGATTGCGTCCATTACCCTTGCGGGGCAGAGGGAACAGTCTGACTGGAGTAGACCCCCTGATGTTGTCTTTGCCTGCCTGCCTGACTCTCTTCTTCCTTCCCCATTAAGATACTATGCTGTATACTGTCAGGTCTGCATTTTTTTTTGGTACAGAAAGTATTGGTTTAAAGTGTAGAGATCTTTCCTATTCTAATTAATTCAAAAAGGTTCTGGAGGCTTCTCTGTGTTATACAAGCTGGTGCAAGTTGGAAGTTTCTAGCTGACAAGTAAATTTTCTATTCTGCCTGGAAACAGGCAGAAGGTTCCTGATGTCTGGGTTATTTCTTCAGAGAAGCTGAACAGCTGGTTCAAACTGGTTCTGTTATCTCTTTCTATAGGTCATGGTGTCCTATAATAATAGGCCAGAAGGAGCCTGGTTTTCACTTTCTGTCTCTCTTTCCTTCTAGAGTGGTGTTCTGTACATACTATGTTTAAGTGTTAAGGTTTTAATCTTGTAAATTTAAGTTAAGTTTGCCACAACTGGATTTCTTATAGACTGTGCCAATCCAGAAAAGTTGGATTTGTGACCATTATGCTCATTTGCCTTCAGTAAACTCTGCTGAATGAAGCTGTTTGCCTCAGAGTTATTTTTTGGGGAACCCTGCTAACTATACATCAAGGTCTGCTCTGGATCAATATGGAGCAAAACCACGACATGATGTAGATCATACAGTACTGAACTTGTGTGAAACCCAGGATCAAATCACCACTCAGATATCCACAGGATTTTGTTGTTGGGGGATGCCAAGCAAAACTATGAAAGGGGGAGCAGGCTAGTTTCTCATAAAGAAGGAAGAGGAGGGGGAGGCCAGTACATTTTGCTCCTACAAATGCTAAAATCATACTTTTTAATGGTTCACTGGAGGGGGGGTGTCTGCCCCTTGCCCCCACCTCAATGTCTCTGGCTGACTTAGGAACAGAGGAAGCTGCCTTGCACTGCGTCAGATCCACTGGTTCATCTAGCTCAATACTGGAGGTGGCTTTCCATGGTTTCAGGTAGGGCTCTCTCACAGGCCTACCTAGAGGTGCCAAGGATTGAAACTGTGGACTTCTGCATGCAAAGCAGATAATCTACAACTGAGCTTTGACCCCAGCTACTATCTCTCACGTTTAGCCAATCTCACAATCCTAATGGGGGTGGGGGGAGTGTTGAAATCTTGGACATCCCATCTCCTAGAAGGAAGGACAGGGTAAAATTGTAACATGTTCCATTACCGGTATCTAAACTTTCTACTGGACTTTGAATGTGTGCCTTTTGAAACAGCACTCAATCTGACAATTTTTGAAATAAAATTGGTAAGGGCAAGTGACAAAGTACTGTTTTTTTCTCTCTATAAGAGGCACCAGACCATAAGACGCACCTAGTTTTTGGAGGAGGAAAACAAGAAAAAAAAATATTCTGAATCCCAGAAGCCAGAACAGCGAGAGGGATTGCTGTGCAGTGATCCCTCTCGCTGTTCTGGCTTCAGCGAAAGCAACGCAAAGCCTCTTCAGGGCAGCAGGAGGAAGGCTCCCCCTGCCCTGAACAGGCTTTGCGTGGCTATCCCAGAAGCCAGAACAGCCAGAACAGCAAGAGGGATCGCTGCACAGCAACCCCTCTTGCTGTTCTGGCTTCAGCAATAGCTGCGCAGCCTGCATTCGCTCCATAACACACACACATTTCCCCCTTACTTTTTAGGAGGGGAAAAAGTGCATCTTATAGAGCAAAAAGTACGGTAGATCCAGGCCAGGCTGAGGAAGAATTTGGCATATCAGGTACAGACAATATGGCAATGCATGAAAAGAGCCAGGGTAGAACCACTTGTGCAACGGTAGGGCCATAATGGGATATAAGAAGAGCCTGCTGGATCAGGCCCATGGTCCATCTAGTCTGGCATCCTGTTCTCACAGTGGTCAACTCTTTGTCTGTGGGAAACCCACAAGCAGGATTCAAGCACTAGAGTCGCCTCCCCTCCCATGGTTTCCAGCAACTGTTATTCAGAAGCATTATTGTCTCCAACTGCAGAAGCAGAGTACAGCCATCAAGCAGAGTAGTTGCTTTGTAGTATCACACAGTTGGAAAGGGTGATGAGGGTCATTTAGTCCAACCCCTGGTCTGATGGTATATGGCCAGGGATGGGTCAATAAATAAAATTTTGGGCTGGCTCTGAAGTTTACTAACCTTTTAGACCACCAAAATCAGAGCGCAAACATTTTCCAGTACTGTAGTGATTTAAGACTTAAAAAAAGAATGGAAGAAAGAAAGAAAGAAAGAAAGAAAGAAAGAAAGAAAGAAAGAAAGAAAGAAAGAAAGAAAAGAAAAGATAATAATAATAATAATAATAATAATAATAATAATAATTATTATTATTATTATTATTATTTATTATTTATACCCCGCCCATCTGGTTGGGCCTCCCCAGCCACTCTGGGCGGCTTCCATAAAAACCAAAAATACAGTAAAATCACACGTTAAAAACTTCCCTGAACAGGGCTGCCTTAAGATGTCTTCTAAATGTCAGGTAGTTGTTTATTGCTTTGACATCTGCTGGAAGGGCGTTCCACAGGGTGGGCGCCACTACCGAGAAGGCCCTCTGCCTGGTTCCCTGTAGCTTTGCTTCTCGCAATGAGGGAACCGCCAGAAGGCCCTCGGCGCTGGACCTCAGCGTCCGGGCAGAATGATGGGGGTGGAGATGCTCCTTCAGGTATACTGGACCGAGGCCGTTTAGGGCTTTAAAGGTCAGCACCAACACTTTGAATTGTGCTCGGAAACATACTGGGAGCCAATGTAGGTCTTTCAAGACCGGTGTTATATGGTCTCGGCGGCCGCTCCCAGTCACCAGTCTAGCTGCCGCATTCTGGATTAGTTGTAGTTTCCGAGTCACCTTCAAAGGTAGCCCCACGTAGAGTGCATTGCAGTAGTCCAAGCGGGAGATAATCAGAGCATGCACCACTCTGGCGAGACAGTCCGCAGGCAGATAGGGTCTCAGCCTACGTACCAGATGGAGCTGGTAAACAGCTGCCTTGGACACAGATTTAACCTGTGCCTCCATGGACAGCTGTGAGTCCAAAATGACTCCCAGGCTGCGCACCTGGTCCTTCAGGGGCACAGTTACCCCATTCAGGACCAGGGAATCCTCCACACCTGCCCGCCTCCTGTCCCCCAGAAACAGTACTTCTGTCTTGTCAGGATTCAACCTCAATCTGTTAGCCGCCATCCATCCTCCAACCGCCTCCAGACACTCACACAGGACCTTCACTGCCCTCACTGGTTCTGATTTAAAGGAGAGGTAGAGCTGGGTATCATCTGCATACTGATGAACACCCAGCCCAAACCTCCTGATGATCTCAGGAGAAAAGAAAAGAAAAGAAAAGAAAAGAAAAGAAAAGAAAAGAAAAGAAAAGAAAAGAAAAAGGCATTTACTGGTGGGGGATAAGCACAGAGATATTTTAGTTACACATTTTATCTCTTATGTTTTAATATAAGGATGATCTGAAGATTGAATGAGTTGTTTTATATTCCCTTGCTATTTTTTAAAGCTGCCCAGTTTCTTCACTTCTAAATATACATAAACTCTTAATGAGGAAGGAAGGACAGACATTTCTAAACCACTTCAAATGTTTTAAAGCTTGCACAGCTACATATTTAGGAGAAAAGCTCTTGTTTGCTATCTGATGGCAAGCGATCACATTTATAGTATTTAAATTCAGTCCTCTGAAACAAACAAGTTGGTTCACAGGCAGTGCCGCTGCGGCTGAACTGTCATTGCCTGACATCCTGTCTTATCTGCCAAATTGCTCATTAGGTTTGGCAATTTTCACCTGCGCCTCCAGTTTCTACATTTCAGCAGGGAATAAGCATCAGTTTGCTTCAACCCATCTTCCATAGCAAGCTCCCTATGTACATCTTCTGTAAAGTACACAGATACCCACTTAGTAATAATAAAAAATGCACTTTTATCTAGTACACAGTTACTCTAAACTAAATAAATGCAGCAGCAGAAAATTTAGTTTAGGTAATATTTTATATAAAAATAGATGTTAAAAACAAGGAGATAAGAAACTTTTAAAAAAGGAAGGAAGGAAGGAAGACTTGTAGTGTTTCTATACAGAATAGCACAAAGACTTTATTCCCCAGTATTATTCTTGATTTGTTGCTAAAATCCAATCTAAGCCATCTCTCCATGCACACAGTACATGGTTATTGCAGAGAATGCATGGTTTTATGTCTTGTGCATAGGGGGTAATGGCAGTCCAGATGCATATTACTTTCTCAGCTGGAGCTGATCTAGCTAACCTTTTCCTTTCTAGGGAAGGTGGTACAATTTAAACACAAACCAAAAAAGTGGCGGGGGGGAACAAGGCAACCTGAACAAAGGAAGATGAAAATCTCAGCAGATCATTCAGCCTTAGCTTAATACGCCTAGACAGTGCGTCGAAACAGAGGCTGCTCTGTTACCCCTCAGATGCATGCAAACAGCAGAACAAAATGTAGGCTTTGCCACATGAGCTGCATTGTCAAAAGGTGTAGCCCATTTGGTACTTAGAAAAAGCATACTCAGGGCAGGCGGAGGCGGGTGGGGGAATAATAAAATTGCAAAGCACCAAAGGAGAAAAAGAGAAATATCCACAACTGCTACCAAACAATTTCAGATGGAATACTGTTTTTCATTTGGTAGAAGTAAAATATTCACCACCAACCCTACAATTAGTTGGAAAATTACAATAATTACAGCAATTTTGCATCCCATCTCCAATCTAATTAATAGATATATGATCTTGTCAACATGTAATAATCAGGATCTGCAACTACCATGAAACTGGATGGGTTTTATGAGCTGAATAGAAGCTGAACAGTATAAGAAGGTAATTATTTGAAATCCTGAGAATACCATTTGTATGCCATGCTTCACTTCACAAGTTAAAAAGGAAATACAATAGGGATATTATTTCTATTTTCAAAGTATATTTAAATCAGGTATTTGAAATCGGTTTGCTTTAATGTCAAATCACGTTGCTGGTATGGCTCCAATTACCCACAGGGTGCAGCATCCCGAAGAACAAAAAATATTCCACAAAGAAAGGAAAGAAATTCTTTTAAGTTGTACACAGAACATTGCTTTTGGTTTTCTAGGATATCTGTGCCAAAATATTTCGCACATTTCTTCCCTGAACAGAAATGTCATGCAAATACATTGACTAAGTTGGTCTCTTTAAACAGTTTTCCTCAATGTGCTACATTTTCAATATAGAGGACAAGCAGTAGATGCACATGACAGTTAATTGGGATGAAGGTTCAAACCTAGAAAAGACTATAAAAAGTCTGGCTTAACCCTAGCCTAATCCCTCAACTGTAAGGCAGATCCATGGACCCACAATTTGGTAAAGGAACAACCTAAGCTATCCACATCAGAGTACAGTGGTACCTCGGGTTAAGTACTTAATTTGTTCCGGAGGTCCGTTCTTAACCTGAAACTGTTCTTAACCTGAAGCACCACTTTAGCTAATGGGGCCTCCTGCTGCCGCCGTGCTGCCAGAGCCCGATTTCTGTTCTTATCCTGAAGCAAAGTTCTTAACCTAAAGCACTATTTTTGGGTTAGCGGAGTGTGTAACCTGAAGCGTATGTAACCTGAAGCGTATGTAACCCAAGGTACCACTGTATGTCACAAATAGTGAGTGCCCCCTTTGTGCAATTTTAGAGGTGGGATCATCTTTAAGTATAGTCCTGATTGCGGGCAGGCCCCCAGGCCGGTCCCCCCCCCCCAGCATGGGCGAAGCAATGCCGTCATGCCAGGGTGGCACTACAATCACCCCAGCTTCTTGGCCAATCACTTTTGTGTGGGGTGATCGTGGGGGGATATAAAAGTGGCAGTGTGACGTGTGTTAGACACCTGCTTTATACTGCCAAACACCCACCCACCTGCCCTTTATTTTAGATGTCCTCTGGCCTTCTTTGGACTTTGGTTGGTCACCTGTCTTGGGACGGGGGCCAGGTACGAATTTTTCCATTTGGAAGATTGGCACTGGCCATTTTGTTTTCGCCTACCTCTTAGCAATCGTCACAACTTTGTAAGGTTTGGTGGTTAGGCATTGGCTCATTGATTTGTGGGGGAGGGGAGGTCAGCCGTTGCCTGCCCCTCCATTTACCAGGGGTATTCCGTTAAAGGAATCCAGGGACTGGATCCTTTCCAAAGTCTGCTTGAGGGGCTAGGGCCATTTCAGGCGTCTGGGGACACTGAGGAGAGCTACAGGCGGGTTCCCTCAATGTGGCTTCCTCTTTGGGTGGTTTACCCTTACTGACTTCCTGTGAAGGGGGCAGGAGTCCCTTTGCCAATGCCTAAGCCAATACCTCTCACATTTCTGTAATCAATAAAGTTGTGGCCTAAAATTTGCCCAATAACCTTAAACCAAAATTCTGTGTCAGTGTGATTTTTATTCTGGTTTGGGGGCCTTGCCACGCAACAGCCTTCCCCAACAAGATGTTTTGGACTACAGTTCCCATCATTCCCAATTACTGGCCATGCTTGCAGAAGGCTGTTCTAGAGATATCTATTTCATCACTGCCAGAAATAGAATGATAAACTAAATGGACTTTGGTGTGATCCAGTAAGAAGTTCTTAGCATTTTGAGTTGACTAAGAGGTGGACAAGTTCCTTCCTCTCATGTTTTAATCAATGTAACATGAACAGTTTTATTCGCTGAATGATAACACTTAGGAAAGTCAATGGAGAAAGGAAACTTTTGTAGTGTTTTGTATTGCAATATAGTTTGGGGGGGAGGGAGGGGAAGTGTTGTATCCCTGGAATTCCTTTGGAAACATGCGTCTGCTGTTACCTTTCCCACTCATCTGTCCGATGACATTTTTTAGGTGTGTGTGGATTCTCCATTTCATTAGTTTTTATTTGAGCCTTACTTAACTCTTGGGGAACAGCAAACCATTTGTTTAATCAAGGTAGAGTCAAGCTACAAGAAAGATGATAAACCCTTCCCTTAGATCAGGCATGGCTAAACCTGGCCCTCCAGCTGTTTTGGACTACAACTTCCATCATCCCTAGCTAACAGGTCAGGGATGATGGGAATTGTAGTCCCAAAACAGCTGCAGGGCCAAGTTTGGCCATGCCTGCCTTAGATCAACCTTCTCTGAATGCAGTGCTGTCTAGCTGTTTTGGACTACAACTTCCATCAGCCCCAGTCGGAGCTGTCGTAATCAAAAGCATATGGAGAGTAAGTTGGAGGAAGTTGATCTAGATGATATGTTGGCAACACTCCTCAGTTGACAAGCTTATCAAGCAATAAAGTTCAGCCTCAGCTCCTCCTTGCAACCTTAGGTTTCTGACAACTAAGTGAAATGTAGCCATGAACCAGTGTTTAAGTAGTCCAGCAATGTAGCGATATTCTAAGCCCATTTTCTAAATCTTCTGAAGGTCTGAAGGCTTATTCCAGATATGGGGGGGGGGCAGGGACAAGAAACAGAATGCCACCAAAATTAGGAGCCCATATTTATTTCTTGCCCTCCTTTGCCACCTCCTCCAATAGGAAACCCCATGTCCTGACACAGAGATACTGTGAGTTTCCCCGTCCCTACAATGATTGGTAGCATGGGCAAACAAATGCATTGTGACATGACATCAGAACAAGCACTAAGTTGTGCTGCGTGAAATAAGAGTAGGGAAATAACTTTTAATGTGATCTCTATTGCAACGTGTCCTTATTTTCACCCTGAATTTGACATATTCAGATCTTGAGATGTGAAGACAACTCCCTGATCTTTTTATTATTATTATTTGAAAGGGGTAGAAAGGCATATAACTCACTGTGCCATTGGGTCATGTTTAACTGCCAGGTGATGCAAGCAACCTCTGTGATATTCATAGTCACTTGCAACTCAAAGCACGTACTATAGACCAATTTTTCATTTTTTCATCTTTTTTATCTTCACTTGCTAGCTCAATCCCGCCACTCTGGAAACTACAATCTGGAAACTGTGCTACAAGTTTTCATGCTCGGCTACTTAGGAATTGGGGATGCAACAGACACACACACACATGTTTATGAGTGTTTAAAGCAGTTCATAAGCAGTGTATTAAAAACCAAAAAGGCAGAAGCTTATTTACTTGCCTGCCTCAACCATTTACCCCTTTTCTGAACTTTAATCAGCTTCTGATAAAGACACATAATGAATCATATTCCCAGCAGCATGAGAGGGTAACAGAAGTTGGCATCCCAGTAAATGAAGATGAAATGTGCAGAGGCACCGGGAACCTTTACTCACTTGTGCGAAGGACTGAAGGCGTGACCTCAATTTCACTTGTTGCTTGGTAAGGCTGGAAGGCTGACACAGCAGTGGTGCCCAGTTCACTGCCAAAGATCTCGGGGCTCTGGGTGCCAGTGGAGCTGGCACTGGTGCCATCTCCTCCATGGTGTGGGTCTTGCTCATCGAATACAGCTACAAGCTGCGAATAACAAAAGGACCAATGTTGAGAAGAGGAATTATACTAAACAGCAGCATCAGAAGAGCAGCTACACAAAACACAGGTGGCAGTTTCCCCTACTTGGACCAAGAAGTGCAAGCACTCACCTCAAGGGGTGTGCTGGCATGTCACCTGGATCATGGAAGAATCTGTTCACTTAGATGCGTATTGGAGTTCCTGCTGCAACTACTAAAGTTGTTCCCACACCACTTAGATATTGCGTCAACACCTTCCACTCCCATGGTTTGCTCTTGAGTCAAGGTTAGCTACTACAAAGCTCATACCTGGCTCCTTAGGAGGTGCCATTGCCTGAATGGTTGTAAATTTTAAAAATTTACAGCAACCCACAGGGGTGAAAATAATTGTGTCCTGGTGGGGAAAATCCTTAAGAGCAGCAGCACCCATTAAGTGCACAAATAAAGGAGTCTGAAAGTACAACCTGTGGCAGAGACTGTTTAAAAAAGAATGTTATCTTAAAAATAAGTAACTTCCATTTTCTATCACAGAAAAGAAGAAAAGAGGAGGTTGACTTCATCATTTAAATATTGAGGGAACATTTCTGTACCTTCTCATCTTAAATGAGTTACAACAATTGATTACGCTATTCTCACAGCAGACCTGCAAGGTAGGAATGTGACTTTACCCAGAGTTCTCAAACAGAAGACAGACACAAGGAGGCTTAAACATCTTGCCAAAGATCACACAGCAAACCCTTTTAAAGCAAATAAATTGGTCCCATTTCTCCGAATTGCCAGGTGATTAATATGACAGCTGAAATAGAAGTGCATGTGAGATGGCAAGAATAAAGATGTAAAACTGAGAAGCTTTGGAAAACCTGAATTCTCCTCCACCCCTCTCTTTTTATTCTTTTTATTTTTAAAAAACACAGAACTTTGAGGGGGGTTATACTCTGAGGTAATAGTTTCATTCATAACAAACACCCAAAACTTACTTTACTACGGAGGGGGATTTTTTTCTATAGGCAATAGAATAAAATGAAATAAATAGAAATGAATAAATAAAAACAAAGTGCTTTGTGTGATGGAAAACCCTGGCTGGGAATAAAGACCTCCCCACACACACTCACACATAACTTCAATGCATGCATATGTAGAGTTTCCCCCACCCCTGCTATATCATACACCATTCCAAATTGCCCCCAAACCTTCGAAACAGCTGAGATGGGAGAAAAAACAAGGGCACATAGACCTTAGCATTAGCACAGCAACAACTTTGGATACTGAGTTATACTAGGTAAGAAACTGCTCTTTTTAGTAGCAAATAGATAGCTTATTAGCATGAAGAAACCCTAATTTCTAAGCAACCTGGAGCATCTCTGACCTTTTATTGTGCTGGACTTCCACCTGAAACTGCCAAATAAGTTTCACATGGCTTCCTGAGTTCTATCATTTCCCAGAAGGCCAGGAGGGCAGAGCCTCCCCAACCAACTATAAGGGTCAGTTATGCCACCAGAGCCTGCTGAAGTGCAATTAACTCCTAGCACCAACATGTGCACTTTTGTATTGGAGATCAGCCTGCTTATCCAAAAAATGACAAATATATATATATATATTAATGATTCAATCAGTCAGTCAATCAATCATACCTACTTAAGTGTAAGACAGAAATTCCATGTAAACTCAGCTGAGGAGGAAGCACAAGAGTGCAAGTGTCGTAATAAATAGAGGAAAAACTATCTATGTGAACCTATACTTTTTTCACTTACTGTATTTTTCCGTGTATAAGACTAGGTTTTTCCCCCCAAAAAAGTTAAAAAAATATTGGGGCATCTTATACATAGATACATCTCCCCCCATTTTCATAATTCAGAGTCCCCCAAAATAGGGGGCATCTTATACATGGGGGAGTCTTATAGATGGAAAAATACGGGATATCTCACTCCATCCCAGTAAGTATTGCTTTGAAAATACTATCAAAACTCAGGTTAATTTCTCTAATCAGAATCAATGTCTCTTACACTCAGATAATCTGAATCTGCCTGGGAAAGTCAATTTCCTGAACCCCATCATGGGTTAATCACTCTGGTGGGAAAATCCTAATTTTTGTCCATAATTACTTGTTTCTAACTACATCTCTGTGTACTGCCAGACAAAAAATAAATGAGCTGGCCGTGTTTTGAAGTTTGAAACTTCTTAAGTGGAGGTAGTCAGTATCACTGCAAGCCAGGAAGAGTGAGAACTGTTGGTTCAGAGCATGTTGGCTAGTCCTAAGAAATGTATTGTGAAAATATGGTTTAGCAAAAGGACTTTTGCTGCAGGCTAAGAAGCCTGGCTCTTCCAATCTATTCTTCACTCATGCCAGATGGTTGACTGAATCTTGAAATACCTGGAGATGTGCAGCAACATTTAAAAGCAATATACTAATTCAAAGTTCTAAGAATTGCTTGTATCAACATCATTAACAGTTTTTCTCCAGGTCTTTGCAATCTCTATGCAAGAGTGAAGAGACAATCTTCTTCTTGCATACAAACAGTGGTAATTTGCATATATACCTGTAACATTAACAAGCAAGTAGTGGTAGTGCTTGTGTGAAAAGGTATGGAGCCGTCTCAGAACATGACAAGAGCTATCAAATATCCTATGGCAGTATTTTAATACTGCCTGACAGTGTGTGTCTCCAATATCACTTCATTAACTGACTCTCAAGAGAGATACTCCTACCCTTGTATGAGATCAGACTATCTGCATCCAGGCACAATGAAAAACTGCAATAAAAACATAGATTCCTGTAACTACAGCTTGATTGATGGATTCCTGTAACTGCAGCTTAATTGTATCATCATGGAAGCTCCTTAAATGTGTTCTTGTTATTGCTGCATAACAAAAGGGGGAAATGCTGTATTTTCCACATTCTTATAATTGAAAAACAAGTTATTAGAATGGAATGTAACTCTTTAGAACTGCTGCAACAGTATAAGGATTCAGTAACTATAGAACTACAAAATGTCAACCCACAAATGTCAACCCTCTTCAGAAGTAATTTTCATGCACTTAACCACTGTGCTGGCTAGCCTTCCTCCTGACATCTAAATGCTTGGCATGAACATCTACAGACTCCTGTATATGTGAAGGCTTTCTTGCTGCAGGTGTTTCTGATCAATATCAGAAGGACACCATAGAAATATATGGAAATTTTTTTTTAAATGTCCAGTGGCACCTTAGAGACCAACTAAGTTTGTTCTTGGTATGAGCTTTCGTACCAAACTTAGTTGGTCTCTGAGGTGCTCCTGGACAATTTTTAAATATTTTTTTATATATTTCTACTGTGTCAGACCAACACGGCTACCTACCTGAATCTAGAAGGACACCATGGATGCCATCATGATGTTGGGAGCAAAGGTAGCTGGCACAGCCCTAAATCCCATAATGATTCAACACGTGACCATCACTTCTTGTGGGGGCAAATGTGGAAAAAAGAAACTCTCATTTGTTTCTTTCAATCAGCTTGCCAGTTGGGAAAGTTGTATTGTGTGAGGTCAAGTAGTAACCTTTAGTTGAGCTGCTACTTCAAGCCATAGGGCTTATCCACACTTATCTCTCCTCTCCTCTTTCTAGGTTTGCACTTTAAAGCTCCATGCCCAGGTGCCCATTTTTTGGTCCAGAGTTTTCCCCATGAAAAACCCACTCTTTAGCACTCAATCAGAGCAAAGGTCAATCTGCAGAAAACCCAAATCGACATTTGCTTTGATTGAGCACTAAAGAGCAGGCTTTATCTGACCTGAAGGTCTTATGGCGATCAACTGGACCTGAGAAATAAGCAATGGCCTTCCCCATGGAAACTGGGTTATTTAAAATATAATTCCACACCGAAACTGTGGTGACAGTGCACCCATAATACAGTATATACAGCAACACATATTACCTGAACAGTGTTTGTGTGTGTGTGAGAGAGAAAGAAAGACAGTTATTAATAAAGACAACTAAAGAAGTCAATTCATATGCACACAAAAATTTAAACAGATAATAATCTATTTTTGCTTCTGTCCCAGATTCAGGCAGTAACTGATCTAGGCTGAGAATAAAATTAATCCATTCAAACTGTATTATTGCTGTAAACAGGACCAGGTGCAATATATTTCCACATATATCTATCCTACAATGCCCCCATCTTCTGCTGCTAGCCTGAAAACACACCCAGGAAGTTCCCACAACTCACTGGTAGGTCCCAGCCCACCATTTGGAAAGTTCTGCTGTAGGGATGGGAAACTAGTGGGGATTCTCCTGGTTAATTAACTTGGCAACAACGAAATACTTGGCAAGAGTTTCCCAGAGAGAGTTGTATCTTAATGTCAAGGAAGATAACACAGTGAAGCCAACTTTTATAATCGCAGAAATCTCCAAGGAGCTCTTATTACCGTGAGCTAATGCCTAGAAACTGCAATGTTAGACCTGCTTGTACTATTCAAGTTCTGACATGTTGCTTTGAGCCCTGAAATGGAAGATTGGATTCAAACGCAATAACATAGTATGTGTGCTTAGGTCTAGGAGAAACCATATTACTTCAGTCTAGCTGAAATCAATATCACCCAAGTGTACTTCAATTAGGGACCAGTTTAGTCAAGAGAGAGAAACACAGAGGGTGGCCAAAGGAGAAGTACCTTGCATTTCCTTCTTATGTACTTTGGGAGTTTTGGAATCTCCCAGCCACTGCCTATGTGCTTATGGGGATGGGTGGGTGTGAAAAGTACAGGGATGAAGTGTGTGTGTGTGTGGGGGGGTATTTCAGCCAACAACAACAACATCCTAAAGGCCCTACCAGACAATCACTTCACCAAGTAGTAAAGTTTTCTACCATGGTTTTCTTTCCTCTGTTTTAACAAAATATTATATGATTTCACCACCCCACCACTAGCACATATTTGCAATACAAAAAGGAAAACATGAAAACATGACATTTTGAAAAATCGTTTCTGATTGGGTACTATGGCAAAGATGAAAAGCAAGGGTGGGAAACCTGTGGCCTTTCAGATGCTGCTGGACTACAAAATCCCATCACCCCTGGCCACTGGTCATGCTGGCTGGGGCTCGTGGCACTTGAAGTCCAACAAATGGAAGGCTACAGGTTCCCCATTTCTGGTTTAAAGTCTACACATACATCACATTCCTAATCTGGCTCAGTTCCCGGCTCCCTTACCCAAACACAAGCTATTTCTGCTTGAAAAAGCAATCAGGCCAGCTCTAGTTTGGCCTAGAGAGGAGAAGTTAAGTTCCTAAGCTAAAGAGTGTGACAGACAGGGCTGTCTTTTGCAGAATATCTTCATGGTTTTTAGAACTTTAGTTCAGATTTCCAGGTGCTGTTTATGATTTCCTGGTGCTGAAAGATGTGCATATTTACAGCCATTGTAATTTTTGTTAAAATACTCACCAAAGTTTTGGTGTGTTTGAGAATACATAGGTATGTACCTGAGGTTATCCTTTATTTAAATTGGGGTTGCCCTGTTTTAAATGCTTTATGTTATGTTATGTTATGTTATGTTATGTTATGTTATGTTATGTTACGTGCACATGCATATTTTTCAGACATTGTTTATGCTGAATATGGAAAAAAGGCATCAGGCTGGCGCAAATCTCCACCTTCATATTCAGACCTCATTTCGTTATAGAAATGCATGCATGTGCACACATCATAATTATGCTTTTAAAAAATAGACCACGTGCATACAAAATACATGCGGATAACCTAAAACCACACAACACAAATGGCCTCACTGGTTCACAAGCAATGCAAAAGATGACTTCATCACTTTAAAAGTGCAAGCCTTTTTTCTGATTTCCTGACTCAAAGAACCAGGAGGTTCAGTGGTACCTCGGGTTAAGAACTTAATTTGTTCTGGAGGTCCGTTCTTAACTGGAAACTGTTCTTAACCTGAGGTACCACTTTAGCTAATAGGGCCTCGGGCCGCAGGCGTGCAATTTCTGTTCTTATCCTGAACCTGAGGTACTATTTCTGGGTTAGCAGTCTGTAACCTGAAGCATCTGTAACCCAAAGTACCACTGTAGTGACAAAAGACTATAACAAAGAGTGACAGATCTTCACCTGCAGTACCATTCACCAACCTTGGATCTTCAAATGTCATTGGACTACAACTCCCATCACCCCAGTTAGCATGGTTAATGAAAAGAGACGATAGCAGTTGTGATCCTACAACATCCAGGGACCCAAGACTGGGGATGGCTCCCCTATAGCAACAAAACTAGGCAACAGCATCTACGGGAGATGGCAAAGCCAGGCCCAGTCATTGCTACTGCTGCACACACTTAAGAAGTGTCTTCATTACATTAGCAACATGGCAGGTTGGTCACTGGTATTGACTGGTTGTGGAGAAACAGAAAACAAAAGGCACAATTCATATCTTTTAATGGAGAACAAATAATTTGGGGGGTGTGGAGCTTTTTCACACTTTAGGGCTTAGAAGATGCACTATCTGCTGAATACCTCCATATAACACACAGTTGCTGAAGGTGCAAGTATCATCTGTAGGTCATGATTTGGCAATGACAGTCCTTTGATTAATTCATTCTCCAAATTCACTGGTAGAGAAAAGCTGTTGTGTCAAATAGCAATACTAAGCAATTTGTGAACAAGTCAGGCCTCATTTTATCAAGACTGGAGGGGAGGGAACACTGAAAAGATCAGAAGCCAATGTATCAAACTTGATTTCTTCCACATTCTGACACTACTCATATGAAGTTTGCCCATCCAATTACAATCCATCCCATAAAGATTGGTAGGCAAAGCTTCCTTGATTTGTACTACACCCATTACCGTAAATTGCCTCTGGTCTTCTCTCTATTCTCCAAGTAGCTTGCCTACCTGAAGTATTATTCACTGGCCGCCCATTCCCTGAAAATTAACATTTCTTATTTCCAGCTTCCACTTTGATCTTCTACATCTCAGCTGTTACTTACCAGTGCCGACAGCACAACCTTTCCTTATATATAAAAAAAATCAATTCCAGTGAAAATCACCTTGAGAAGTCATATTTTTGTATACCCTCCAGGAAAAGAAAAGAATAAGCCTTATTCAAGTGATGAGATACCGACAGAATGCTCTGCTTTTAAAGTGATGTTTTGACACTTTGGGGTTAGAGTAAAAGTAGGTTAGCAATACTATAAAGCTGCAACCAGCTTAACAAAATTATCCAAATTTCAAAAAGGGTGGGGGGACCAAACAGGGTTGTTGTAATGGGATGCTTGAAACAAACAGGAATACTTGTAAAATACTGTTAACAGGAGCAACAAGTTTTAGGCCAAGAAGGAAATGCCAGTGGCAGAAAAATGTGATGTGATTTGTATGCCCACTCCTAAAGCATCTAATACTAAAATTTCTTACTAAAGAGTAAGACTCTCTGAACTCCTAATGGGACTTACTTCTGAGAATGCATGCTTACAAAGAGCACATTACAGTGCAATTCTACATATGTCTACTCAAAGCTCCCACTGATTTCAAACTGCACTCCTATGTACCACAGGTGAAGAACCTCAGGACTGGGGCTAAACTTGCCCCCATTTGAGCCTTTCTATTCAGGCCCCAGGATTCTCTTCAAACCACACTTCTGTCCACGATCACAGCCTTCACTGCCCCTGCTCCATACCCTCATCAAGTGTTTTTACCTGGCAACAATAGGTCCTTCCCAGGATAAATCATGGAGAGGGGTGTTGGAAGCAGCTTGTGTCTGAAAGCTCAATGCTGGGAATCATGAGTGGGGAGTGTGCTGTTGCATTGGGGTTTTCCACAGGCTGGGAACTGGCCACTGGGAGAACAGGATGCTGGACTAAATCCAACAGGCTCTTATGTTCAACTGTGTATATTTAGAAACCTATAGCTGTTATATTACTGACTACAGAAACATAAAAGTCATGTCTCCAGCCACCTTTTGCCTCTAGCCCCACTCACCACTGGGATCCATAGTTTATGCGAACAACGACTCCACGTCATCTAAAACTGAGACACTTGGGAAATTATTTAGTGTACAAGAGCAGCAAAATACTTGTTGCGTTACATTGTGTTGGCCCTTGTCAACCTGCCTGCGAAGACCTTTTCTGAAAGATTACTCCATTCTCTCTCCCCAGAAAGATGTAAAAGCACAGCAGAACTTGGGACCAGTAAGGCAATGGACATGGAGAAATGGCTCCAGTAAGAGAACCAAAACACACAGAACTGAAGCCATGTCCTCCTAACATGCTAACTCAAATTTACCCACATTAAGAAACAAATTATGAAACATTATGTGATTATTTGACTGCTATTTATTTATTTTAAAAATGCCTGTACACCACAATTTCATTTAAAAAAAAAAACTCCAAGCAATCTACAATAGCTATTATCACACAATAAAAATGACGCAAATACTTAAAATTACAGAAAACTGTTAAAGAAAATGTTTATTCTTAACTAACAGCATAAGCCTAGTGGCATAGAAAAGTGTTCCACAGGACTAGGGTAATGACACTAATGGCTCAGTCTCATGTCAATGTCAAATGAGCCTCACCAGCCTGGGGCGATAGCCCAGCAATCCTGCAGGTGATCTCAATGATCAAATTGGGACATAAAGGTCCCAACTGTTGCTGAATAAATGATTCATGGGGTGGTAAACACACAGACGTAGAAGATAATCCCTCCCCGTGAAGAGAGCATGTTCAGCATTTTAGGCCAGTAAAACATTGTTGTGCCTATTCTTTCTATCCACTATTTAACAGATGCTAAGAGTGCGTCAGTCAATGCTCACTGGGGTTCTCTGACACCACAGTTGACCACTGTACATAGAACCACACTGGCTCAATTCCATCACCCGATGGTAAGGCACTTGGCTGCTGTTTTTGGATCACCATCTTGCTGAACTTGGTAGCACCATTTGGGGATAAAAATCAATGCCAAACCACCAGTACATTATTGCCAAGTCTAATTAAGTGCTGTCTGACAGACTTAAGCACCAGATGAAATGCATGCAGTGAAAGCAATGGGTAGATTTTAGTAGGAGGATAATTCTGCGGGTGCCTGTGAAACCGGTAAACCTAACTTAAACCAGAAAATCTTCACATTTTACCAGCTCCCTGGTCTGCTGAAGCCGTTTAAAAGTTTTATGCTGTGGGGAAGCTCAGACTGCTATTTTACTCTGCTCTTTGTGTTTCTAGATGAATGGGTTTATATTGATCTTCAATGCTTATTCTACCTTGCTTTCCGAAAAGTGGGGTAAAACATTTAGATAAACAGAATGGAATGTTTGCATATTCAACTAAAAGGCATTCTATTTTAGGAAAACAAAAAGGGCAAAACTATACAAATCTAAAGTATACAATTAAGTGAACGTTCTGATGAATAGAGTGGCATTTAACAACATTGTGCTTTCTTATATTATATACACACAGTGAATTAAGGCAAGTAGACATTTGCTATCATCAAGTTTAGTTAACTTTCCATAATGTATTCCACTCTAGAGAAACAGGCATATTCTTTCAAGGGCTAAGATATCTCTCCTTGTGCAATCCATTGTTACCCAAAAGCAATGCATTTCTTAAACTGAGGACATCATATTGTCTCCTAACTATGCATTTGTTTTTTGTTTTTAATCCCCCACTGCCCCATTCTCAGGTAAGCAAACAGATTAAAAGGAAAGCAAACATTTCCCCCTTGCTCTGCTCCCCATTCAATATTCTCTCTCTTTAAGTCCTGCTCAATTTCTCTTCCCAAGAGAAAATGTGCCATAAAACCTAACTTCTTTTACTCATCCTGGGATCTTTATTAAATTGTCACAAGCTTCCTGCTGATATAAATGAATCAAGATCCTAACATTCTTTGCTGTGAGACAGAAGAAATTTTACAACCACCTTGAAACTAAAAATAAATAAAATAGGATTGCAGTCTCACAGCATGAATTTCTCTAAGACTACATCAGAGGAAGCAACCACGTTGAACTAACAGCATTTGATGGGAGACGAGAACAGCTTTGGGAACCCTGGTCATGTACACATCCATCACTGATGGAGGATAGCTCTCTTATCCTGAGCACGGTGTAGGATGTGGAAAGAGGAATCCCTGGTAGCATTACTGAGAGACAGGAAAAATAAAAAACTAATGGTATTTGTGAGTATCAGCACACTTTGGAGGACTGAAGAAAACAGACAAGGACATTCAGAATATTAGGACCTGAAAGGAACCCTATCAGTTATCTTATATATATATATAGATAGAAAATATCAACAAGGTCATACTCTCCATACTTCCCCATGGCTGTGCATGTATCACTCCTTTATCCCCACCAATTAACCCATAACGCCAAAAAATGGGTCTCAAGTGTAAGCCCCTCTCCCCACCAATCAAAACAAGAAGCAAAGTAGGTCTATCCAGCTCTGCAAAGCATGCTGCCAAACCTGGCTGATGGCAGGTCCATCTTCTAAGGTCCATTATGGCCCACTTCCGATTGCTACATTTCCTTCTCGGTGCTCTCCCTGCCTCTTCAACCCAGTGTTAAGCAAGTGAGCAGTAAAAGGAGCAAGGGGGGAAAGATGCATCTCAACAATTCCCATCAGTTCCAGCCAGCACAGAAATATGTAGTCCAAAACATCTGGAAGTGACCAGGCTGATAAAGGCTGCACTAGATAATGTCTACTCCAGGTTTTAGAGGGTCTTTGGACACGAAGTCTTCTTCTCGCTGCTGACTACTCACTTTCCCTCTCCCTTCATGTCCAATCTGTCCATTCACCTAGAGTGAGAGGGCAAAGAAAATTGAGGCTACAGCTTCTCCTCCTTTTACAGCTCACTTGCTCAGAGTGGACAGGTGAATACGTTGGGGAAGGTCTAGTTTGTATAGACCTTGCCTGAAACTAAAATATAAATAATAAACTAAAATATTTCTGTTGTTTGACCTTCATAAAAAAGTCAGTAATGTTATTCAGGAAAGAGGTCTGGTCCTGCTATCAGGTTCAGGAAACTCAAATCACATGTTCCTTCCACTTAATCTTCCAGATACGTTGTTCTGGCTAACTACCTTTACAAATAATGCAGAGTAATTTTATGATAGCAGTGCTGTGTTCCATACGGTGTGGATCTTCTTCATCCATAAAAATGTGAGAGTTCAATGGAGGGGAGTATTCTGATACAAAGAGGCTCCCGATGTGTTAGATCACAGTACACCAAAACTAATGGGAATAAGAAATGAGGAGGAAAAGAATTCCACACAAATGCAGAAAGGAGAAAGTAATAATATGTTTTGAAATGATCAACAGCATTGTACTGTGGTACCTTGCTTTAAGAACAGCTTAGTTTATGAGCAACTTGGATTAAGAAGGCAGCAAACCTGGAAGTAGGTGTTTTGGTTTGTGAAATTTGCCTTGGAATAAGAACATGTTTCACTTCCTTTTTAGTGTGCTCCATTTATAAATTGAGTCCCTCACTGCTATGGGAAAGCACACATTGGTTTAAGAACGCTTTCAGAATGGACTTCCATAATGGATTAAGGTCGTAAACCAAGGTACCACTGTATATGGAAAAAACCCTACTACATGTTTTATTGATGGAACCACTATGATTTCCCTCCCCAAGCATGTGTGTGTGTGTGTGTGTGTAATTATTATTATTATTATTAAGATTCTAGTTAGGGAGTTCTGACAATTAAGCTGATATGAAGTGAAGCTGGTTTATGTTTGCATGCCCCCTATTTTTCTCTCTCTCTCTCATTAGCAAACTCATACACAAATTCCCCAGTCTAATTCAAGTATAATGTGATAGCCTACGGTTTGTATCTCTTTACACATATCTCCAAACATTCTAAATACTATGCTACAGATGTCTGAATAGATGGCTTCTATAAAATCAAAGTAACGATAAGAGTACCTATCTAATTTGAGAAAGCAGCTTTTATAAATCTCCAAAATTCATTATTACAATTTGGGAATAATCTTGTTGTACCTGCAAATGACAAATGCAAAAGCATGCACGGGAGCAATACAAAATCTGGGAATACATATAATTGAGGGAGTAACCAATCATTGTTTGGACAAGAAGAAAAGTAAGTATAAAATCAACCCAAATACTTAAGCATTCTCAGAGCTTTCCTTTCCTACATGGATCATTAAAAACCCATTTTCAGGATAACTAACATTCCAAGGGCTTGTAACAAGCAATATAGCAGCAACACAGACACTTCATCCAACACACCTTTATTTCCCATAAACCTAAAATTAAAACGGCATAGAATGGTACCTAACAGAAATCCCTAAATAAATGAATATATACATGAACAAGGATGCATGCACTAATGCAAAAGCTGATATGATTTTTTTAAAATAAAAAATGTAGCTTCATTTTAGAAAGTCTATGCATCTAATGTGCACTTAGTACATTTAATAAACAATTAGCCATTATATTGCCTAGTTCCCCACTGTCAAGATTTCATATCAAACCTATCTTTTTTCCATAATTATCTTTCAAAACAACTACCCATCAGGCATCTAATCGAAAGAAAAACATACTTTCTGCCACTGAAAGTGAATTTTAAAAGCTGTTTCATATGCCCTTAAATGATTCAGAGCCACTTTTGCATATTTAGGGATGGGGAGGGCTGCTTCACTAATAATCTCAAAAATATGTTTTTATCTCCATCTGGCTCCAAGTGCTTTCCACGTTGAAGGGAAACCTAGGTTCAGATCATGAGACTACTTCCCATGCAGCTCGCCTGGGTGCGCAGCCCTCTCTCTCCTCCCAGCCGAGGCCTCATCTCCCTCTTCCAGCAGCGCCTCGGATCCCGAAATGGAGCCAGAGAACTTCAGGGCTTGGCACAGGAGGAATCTGTAGCGTGGGCATCTCCTGACTGCGAACCCTGGTCATTCCCAATTCATTCGAAAGTGCCAGATCTTTTTGCACTTCCCAATGAAAGAAAAAGCAGGTTGCCATTTTTTGCACACCGTTGCCAAGACAGGTGCTTCTTCTCTCTGCCGCTAGTGCCTCTGGTTGCCATTGGGTCAAGGTGATTTGTCCTTTTAATGACTGATGTTTTAATGTATTTTTAATCTCCTGTTGGAAGCCACCCAGAGTGGATGGGGAAACTCATGGATGGGCGGGGTATAAGTAATAAATTATTATTATTATTATTATTATTATTATTATTATTATTATTACTCTATTAAATGTCTGAAGACAAGTGATTGCATGGCTTGGCCACTTGGTGTGGCAATGTCTTAAATGTCAATAATGGCTGATAGAAGAACAGTCAAATTTGCCTCACGTATTTTAGAGCACAAACAAGCCTGTGCTTCTTTCTTTCTTTCTTTCTTTCTTTCTTTCTTTCTTTCTTTCTTTCTTTCTTTCTTTCTTTCTTTGTAAAGGAAAACACAGGGAGTTTCTACAACCTCAGTTATAAAGGCATGATATGGCCAAGAGTTTATATTTCATTTATTTTATTGCATTTATATTTCACATTTTCTCCAAGGAGTTCAAGACAGTATACATGCTGCTCCCTCTCCTCATTTAATCCCCACAACGAACCTGTGAAGTAGGTTAGGCTGAGAGGCAGTCTCCACGAAGACTGAGGAGATTTGAACCCTGCTCTCTCAGGTCCTAGTCTGACACTCTAACGACTACACCACACTTCTTTGCTTGTGCAGAATTACTGTCACATTGCTTTAGAACCCTGCCCAGTAGACCTTCAAAACATTCCTATTAGGAAAAGGACAAATGCAATGACGAAAAAGAAAGCATAAAAGTGCTATCATCTTGGCATCAGCTGGATAGCTCAGTTGGTTAGAGCATGGTGCTGATAATGCCAAGGTTGCAAGTTCAATCCCAGTAAGGGAGAGCTGCATATTCCTGAAAGGCAGAGAGTTGGACTAGATGACCCTCAGGGTCCCTTCTAAATCTAAGAACCTGTAGGTAAAGAAGACATAACATACATAGAGCCCCTGACTGAGAATTCCAGGTGAAGACAGACTTCTACCCTGAAAGCGAGCTCAGTTGGCATATGAAAACATAATAATATTGGGTGTATGAAGTTTTTCTAAAATGAAACCCACATCTGAAATATATGAAGCATAATGGCTCCCCTTGTTCCTCTGTCATTTCCAACTAATATAAGCGATTCTGCAGCAGAGCACATACATTTTGTTAAAAAGAGCCCCCCTAGGCTGAGATTTGGAACATAACACACTGAAAAATCACCATATTATGTGCTACTCAATTGTACGTGTCATGTCTAATTTAGAAAAGAAAAGAAGAATAAGAAAATAAACAAACTGTTGTTAAGAAAGCACTGGGAGAGAAAGAAGGCAGCTGTAAAAGGAAGAATATATTTGCTCTCTCGCCACAGTTGAGCATGTGTGATACGAGTCAGGTACAAAGCTGTTATATTCCATAGAAGCAGGAGCTTCTTGTGAGTGCTCTATAAAATCCTGCTGCCCTCTTTAAAAAGGCCATGCTTCTAAAAAGGCTCCCTGGTTGTTCTTCTACTCCTCCTCCTCCTCCATTCAGCTGAATTTGTGAGTCTGAAGCAACTCTGCAGGTCAGCGGCTTTTCAGCTAGAAAAAAGAAAAAAGCATCTTCGACCCGCTAAATGTAGGTCAATCGGAAGACTCTGCTTTTTACTTCTGACACTAGCGTTGGCAGTTAAAGCACTGACGTTACATGGCAAGGAAGCCAGACATTGGTGTTATTAGAGAGGCTGGTGTCACACTGCAAGATATATTGTTCAAATAAAGATGTATTAAGTCTACCCATCGTCTCATTTGTCACTGGAAGCTGGAGGCCTTAAATGCCAAGAAAATAATGGCCACTGCAGGCTCCTCAAATGCAAACACCATCTGATCTTCAACTTTATACAGGATAAAAAAAGATCATTGAACGCATACAATGCTACTTGAAAATTTAAGGGTTTAATTTGAGTCAAGAGTGCAGAACTATCCTAGTCAGTTAAACACACAAACCAATATTTGCAGCATATTAAAGTGCTCAAGGAAATGGAATCTGTAAAATATAGCCACTAATTTTACATAGTGTATGCTCTTCAGTTTAATTTGCATGCAAAAGGCAGGAAAATGCAATTAGAAATACTCATCTAGACAGAGATGAAAAACTTCAAACATTTTTTGATTCCCTTCTGTTCTGCTCATTATTTCAACACCTCGCCATAATAAAGGAGCAGATAATACTATTCCTTGACATTAGCCTAAATTAGCTTTGGTGTGCAATCCAATACCTGTTCATTTAAGCTTATTTTAATCACCTTGCCAAGGTTGATTCAAATGGTAAACACAACAAATGAATTACTCTTTCAGGTTTATGATTATGTATAGGGTAAAATATTCATTCATTCATTTTATATACCACCCTTATCTTCCAAGGATCTCAAGGAGGTGCATATGGCTCTCTTCCTCCTCCCCATTTCATCCTCACAACAACCCTGTGAAGTAGCTTAGGCTATGAGATGGTGACTGGCCCAAGGCTACCCACTGAGCTTCATAGCTGAGTGGGGATTTGAACCCTGCTCTCCCAGGTCCTGGTCCAACACTCTAACCATTACACCACACAGGTAATAAGAAGAACAATATTTTCGGTCCTCAAAGAGAATAATAAAATACTGGAAAGAATTGCTGAAATTGCAGAAGAAGTGGGGGCGACAGTATTAACTTCTAGTCAAGGGTCTAAAAGATTTTGTAGGAGGGGTTTTGGAACTTTACATCATAGTTCCCTATCCTAATTTGACTGGTTTTTTTTTCTTGGTATGTTTTATCCATTCTAGCTTGGCTCCTCCATTAACCACTGTAAGGTAAAGGTAAAGGTACCCCTGCCCGTATGGGCCAGTCTTGACAGACTCTGGGGTTGTGCGCCCATCTCACTTAAGAGGCCAGGGGCCAGCGCTGTCCGCAGACACTTCCGGGTCACATGGCCAGCGTGACATCGCTGCTCTGGCGAGCCAGAGCTGCACACGGAAACGCCGTTTACCTTCCCGCTGGTAAGCGGTCCCTATTTGTCTACTTGCACCCGGAGGTGCTTTCGAACTGCTAGGTTGGCAGGCGCTGGGACCGAGCAGCGGGAGCGCACCCCGCAGCAGGGATTCGAACCGCCGACCTTTCGATCGGCAAGTCCTAGGCGCTGAGGCTTTAACCCACAGCGCCACCTGTGTCCCTTCGTAGTCCACTGTACAATTCAACAATTCACAGAGGTTCTGGCTTCAGCACCTACTTTTTCGTTCATATTGAATTCAAAGCATGCCAAGCTGGCTTATTTTTTATTAAAAATCATTCAAGATTTTTATCTCTCAGCGCCAAATGGATCATTACACTGTCAACACTTATCTTTATTATGCAAAAATATTCTGAATATAACTCCTTTGTTGAACAGGCAAAACAATATAGTCAATGCTATGTCTGTTTTTCATTAAGTTTTGCATAAGGGCAGAGACTGTATGGAAGCTTATTTACTAAGGACTCTGGATATCCACATCTCACTGATATTAGCAGTTTGAACTCTGGAACAAGATTTAAATGTTCTTTTATCTCCATCAATAAAAATTCTTCCAGCGCACTCATGGAAATTTATGGGCTTAATCTGGCAGTTAAGTTTTGACTTTATAATACTCCGACTTTTTCCCTGCAACACATCATCACGAAGATTTCTCTTCCCAGCACGATAACAGATCAGTTATTCTCCATAAATCATATTTGCATCCCCCATAGTGCATATCTGTACACTGACAACACGGCGTAAAATGGCTTTGGAAAAGTAGAAGTAAGGCTGAACACGCCTTCTTATTTACAAGAAAAATTCAAAAAGTTCAGTCGTATAAAAAGTGTCAACAGAAAAACTGATAACATTCTCGTTTGCTTGATTAAATAGTTGCATATTGCAGACACCGAGCATGTGTGGATAGACATGATCAGCCAGATGTTCCATGCAGGCCAACTCTTGCTCCTTCTTATTTTTTACTTTCCCCCCAAAAGACATTACCAGTAACAGCAGCAGAAAGTAAGGCTGTAAAGTAAGGCTGTAAAGAAGAGGCAACAGGGGAGCATTGCTCCTATGCAGAAAGATGTGGTCCAGCTCAGAGTTAAGTGTTATCCACTGGATAGCAAACTTAGACCTGGAATTTTTCCACATAACTTTTTAAATGAAGGGACATATACTTAGAAAAACACTTGTGCTATCTGGGTAGGAAATCTGTGAAAAATCAACATTCCATCTTTCACCAAGAATATTAGATTTTCAGGGGTTCCTTGCTGCTCAAAAGTAGCATTCCTATAGTGCTGGTGTAACATTGTACACAAAAGTTATACACTAAATAAAGCACATTTCCCCACCATGCCTATTGCCTTTCCCCAGAAGCCTCCTGATGTAGTTCACTGTTAAGTCTATTTAAAAGAGGGCAAAATAGTCCTAGACCCTTGACTGCCTTCTGACCACCGCTATGCTTTCCTGTCAATGCTTTGTGATGAACCTGTCGTCTCAGACACCTTAACAGTGATATGTCTATAGCATCTCTGTGGGTGTAGCACGGCTGCTGCTCTCCTGTGACACCAGCTTATGTTAGCATGGGGAAAGGGATGTGAAAGCAGCCAATTGGAGCAGCGCTTGCCATGCCCCAGACATGTTGATGTGGCCTGGGGATTCAACGTCAAAGAAGCGTGTGCAGCACGTGGTAGGATCGCAGTAGAGCGGAAGCCATGCTGCTCCAAGCAACTCAAGAACTGACCTTTTTGACTTGGCTCCTGGACTACAATTCCCATTTGCCCTCTGTGGAGTGAAGTAACTTTTCACTCAAGACAATAGCTGTATCTTCCAAGGCCTAGCTTCGCCTCCAAGTACCCTTTCCTACTCAGACTGAGAATAGCAGATTGCCAACATGTGTTTAGTTAGCAGCTGACAGGACCTTTCAAGTGAGATAGCAAAGTCAAAGCATCAGTATTCAAGAGCATGCTCTTGTCACATGAAGTGGCTGGTTTGGGGGTGAGGGGGAAGCACAGTTCCAGACTCTCATTGGTATATGAAGCACAAAGCCAACATCACACTGGGCTGAGTGGGTATTTAAAAGGGAAAGTGTGAAGCATGCGAGCCTCACATATGCACCAGCCATGCAAATTAAGCCTCTCAACTACAAGCCAATATCCTGGGACTCCTTCAAAAATCCGGTTTCTCTCTCACAGCTATGCGATTTGTCTTTCATTGTTTCTCTCTATGCCATTTGCATGAAAACAGGAAGTTTGTGCTAAAGAGCTTTCCGCCCCCTCCTTGCTTATTTTCCACTTATCCTAATCCTGTTTATGTATTTAAAACTCTGGAGGGGTCTGGTCTAAGACTTCCTCAAGGTTCTTGTTTTTCTCTTTTCAATTCTTCCCCAGCTTGTCTCCTGCAGTGGTGAACTCCTGGTGTATTTCCAGTTAAATCTCATTATCAGCCATGCAAGAACTGTCTTCTCCACAGCCCCTGCCATCTCTTCCCTATATTTCCCTGCCTCATCAGTTCTCAATCTATTCTCTCTCATATGTCAATTTCTTTTGTCCATACCTCTACTAGACTTACTCTGCCATATGTAACCTTATTAACTTAGGTATTAAATATATATACTTTTTTAAGCTCCTTGTGAGAAAGTCAGGGTACATGATAATGTCTTATTCCATGAGACTCGTTGCTGTGGAAATTATTGTGCTGCCACAAAGGATTAGACTTTAAAATGGAAAATAAACAGCAGGAGTGGATAATACCTTAAAGATCCCACTTTAATGAAAACATCCTTGGTAATTAAAAGTAGTGCACACTGAAGGAATGGTTTCAGAAGAGGACATTTTTGTGTAATTCCCTCCATTCCACCCCACCCTGCAAAGACATTTTCTAGAGTTTAATATCACTTTAAAATTACCTGCCTCCCTGGAAATCATTTGTTCATTAAAACTGTTCTACCACTAGAAATATGGAAGATGCCACAGAGACACATCACACAAAATCTGAATTTCACAGGCCTTGTTCCTTCGAGCAGCACCAAACTTTCTCTCAGGCATTAGTAATAGAAACATTTGTCAGAGTTATCTGTGCAAATATTAATGAAAAGCCAGGGACATTTTAAGAGCCTTAAATTTATAGAACATCCCCAAGGTTGCCCTTGACTTTTTAAATATAAATGTGTACTCTAAGGAGAGTGTCAATAAACAAAAGTGAACTCAATAAAAACCAATAAATCCATAAAAAATAATTCCCAATCAAATATGACATCCTAGTCGGCAGGCAGAGATGAGCCTAGCAGCTTTATACATGTACTGTTTTCCCTATAATCTATACAGTACAAGAGTTATTCCTTTTCCTTACTGCTGATGGAGGACTACAGCCTGATGGAGAACTGGCTTTGAAATAGCTAGCATAATGTTAATCACTATGAAATGTAGGAAGGGACACAGAATAGACGCACATTCACATTGATTTTCCTAGTAAGTTCTGGGCTCCTCTGAATGAGCTGGATGCCTGTTTTCATTCAGACATGTATGTATGTGCATCTCCATGCGAGTCTCTAATTGTGAGCGGCCTTCTCCAACCTGGTGCCCTCCAGATGATTTAAGATACAATGCCCATCAGCCCCAACTAGAATAGCCAATGGTCAAGGATGACAGGTGTGGTAGTCAAAACTATCTGGAAGGTGGGAAGAGGTTGCTATAAAGCAGGTATAGGCAAACTTGGCCCTCCAGATGTTTTGGGACTACAACTCCCATCATCCCTAGCTAACAGGACCAGTGGTCAGGGATGATGGGAACTGTAGTCTCAAAAAACATCTAGAGGGCCAGGTTTGCCTATGCCTGCTATAAAGCATGAGTAGGGGCTGGAACACACTCACTGAAGACCCAACCAGGTTCCTCTCACAATGAAGGCTGTGAGAGGAATAATCAGTGGCTTCAGAAGTAGAACTAAAGTCATTCTATCATTGGCATCATCAGCTTAAAAGTATATTCATCAAAACCATGCTGAAAATTGAATTGCCTTCTTTTGTTGTTTCATTTTAGTTGTTTTAAATTAGAGGCACAGTACCTCACACCCAGGGGCCATTTGTGCCTCTGCAGGTCTCTCTGTCTGGCCCTCGGGGCTCCCCTGCCCCCACTGTTTCCCCAGGACACACTACTTTGTCCTAGTTTCGCACTATCCTTGAGTGTTTATGTGTGAATGCATAGATATTGATCTACTGTAACAAAGGGGAAATTCACACTCCTGCTCTGCCCGCTTTTGCTTCTGGCGCCATCCACCACCAACATGTGGCCCCAGATGTTTCCACAGAAGGGAATGTGGCCCTTGGGTTGAAAAAAGTTTCCCAACCCACACTTTAGATGTTTGTTGTGTTGCTGTTTTAGCCTTACACAGGTTTACAGGAAAGCTTGGTTGTCACTTTGGTCTACATTTGAGCCGGCCAGTGGCCTGTCTGCCTGTCTACCCCAGGCTCTTGCCAGCCCTTAGACCTGAGTGTTTGATGGATTTTGCAGCACTTCACAATGTAAACGAGAGAAACATGCAGGGAGTGCAGTTTCTTCTATACAGACAGGTAGCGAACACAGAATGAAGCAGCACCACATCAGCACAGGTGTCAGAGTTAACTCCTGTGAGTAATCACTCAGAAAACTTCTCTCTCTCTCTCTCTCTCTCTCTCTCTCTCTCTCTCTCTCTCTCTCTCTTTCTCTCACGCACACACACACACACACACACACACACAATTTCCAGCAGCTACTAGACCAGATCCTCTTAAGGCAGGCAAAAGCATGCCAGAGTTAGGAAACAGAAAAGGAAAAAGCTCAAGAGAATATTCATTGTACTACATCCTCTTTTATTGCTTCAACTGTCAAAGATTTTCAGAAAGCATCTTTAAAAATTTACCCACATATCAAAAAGCTTTAAAAAAAAATCCTTGATCGGAGACCATAGAAAACATTCCATGAAGCATAATCTAATATTTATACCATATACAGCAGAAAACTCATTAGAGTTCAATAATAAATCACAGCTCGTTTTATTGTTATTTCAGTTCCTAACTTCAAAGGGGGCTTGTTTCTTTTTAGTCCTAATGTACATCATATTGAAGATCTGCTGCTTATAAGGTAAGCATTTTAAGTTCCAATTGTACAAGTCTGCCCTTTCAGGTTACTGCAGTATCAAGATGTAGTATAACTTGTAAATGGTTTTTTAAAAAAATAAAAAAATCACTTGCCCAATCCAGTCTGCTGGGCCTCTTTTCTTCCCCTCACTCCTTTCCCTATTCAATCTGACATGCAATTCATCACATGCACATGCACACACTAACTGCACACTCTTATATCAGAAAAAGAACTGTACTTGCTATAGCTACCGGCTCCTTCAAGGTCAAGAGAGACATTTGCAATAGCACTTCAAGGCTTCCCCAATGCTGGCCAGTGCTATGGTGATCCACCAGATTCAGGTTAATTGTTCACAGAATTGGAAGGGACCTTGAGGATCATCTAGTCCAACTCCCTGCAATACAGTAACATGCAGCTGTCCCTTATGGCCATCAAACCTGCAACCTTGGTGTTATCAGCACCATCCTCTAACCAACTGATCTATATGTCTAAGACGAAGTTCAAAATCCATTCATCAAAATAAATAGCTACATGCTGTTATGCATAGTGCAACATTAGGTACACATTGGGGGGGAAATTCCTAATATTAAAATATACATCTTACTATTGCACAGGTGGGAAACATTTTCCAGCTCAATGGCTGCTTTTCTTTCTAGGTAGCCTTCCAAGAACTTTCAGTAGTGGGCAGAGCCAAAGACAAAAGTGGATGGAGCAATGAATGTAAATTCTATATTTGTAAAGTAGGCAACTTTCTACACACACACATACACACACACACTCCTCTCTGTCCTAAATTCAGGCAAACAAAAGGTGTTAACAGAGTTCAAAGACACATTCCAAAAACAGGCCAAAAATGTGCATGGATCCAAGATGGGGCTGGTGAAGTGTACTCTTTAGGGAGATGGATGTGGCATGGGGAAGAGTCCTGAGGCCAGATCAAGAAACCTGAAGGGTAGAAATATAGAAAGAACACCCTTAACAAAATAAGGTATTACATAGTAACAACACAGAATTGGACAATGCAATCCCAAAATAATTTGGCTAATGGCTGCCAGCAACAATATAATGAGTCCTAATAATATAAATATATATTCATCACCACGCCTCTACCAAAACTTATCCATCAGGCACCTATCCATAAATGTTGCTGTATTGCACAGGAGGCCCACCTAAGCTAGAATTCCAACATGAGCCACTACATGAGCCACTTTTGTATGAATGATCCCTGAACTTTATATATTTGTGAAGAGGAGTGGGGCTGCACTCAAATATGAATGTGATGGAACAGTATATCATTATAGTTTCTGTTACAAGTCCTACATACTGGCATTCTCACTTTATATACTTTTACGATGTTCACAATAGGCACCTAAACGTATCAGTAGTTCTGTTATGACCTCTCAGACTAAGACTTCGTCAGGCATTAAAAATATAATTCCATACTAAACAGCAACTGATGAGGCTTCACCCAAAAAGAGTGGCATGCATCACAGTACATGCACAGTACACATATAGCTTTAAAGTAAGCCTTGCTTTTTCTATGTGTTGATTCACCTGAATACCAATACCAAAAACATGAGAATACATATCAGATCTTGCATCATCAATGTGGTTTAGAACAGCACTATTATGACCAAACTGATCCAGAACTGTTTATGTCTCCAACAAGAAATCCAGCAGCCCATCTTTAAAATGAAAAGCATATGCATTGCACAATTCAAGTTGTGAAGAAAATCAGCAGGCTTGCCAACCAGGACTAGAGCCGAACTAACAAAATTTGACTTGTGACCTATACATAACCTGGAGTGTTTACACTTAAAGCAGCTGCAGGCATCTGAGACATGGGTGAGTTCTTTGCAGAACTTCTTCCACCCCCATCCCAAATGCAACTATTCCAAATAACTTTCATTTTCCAGATCTGACCTGTAGAGACTGCAGTATTTACAATTCCCACCTGCAAGTGTTGCTTGCCAAAAACGAAAGTCAGAAAACAGTAGCATTTAAACTGCAAGGCTTCCTGGAAATATTCAGAGTTGTGCAGCCTCCCCCAGATCTAGAGGTGGTATTTCTGCGATTCCTGGATGAATTAGAAGGAAGGGCTTTGGGAACTTGGGCTATAAGGTTTCTAGGCAAGAAAAGCCTCCTCTCAGATGTGGGTCTCTGGCTTACTCACTTTGATATGTGGTGATAAGCTGGAGCTGCCTGGGGTTGATTGTTCACCTAGAATACATTTTGGTATGGAGGTTGAGACAAATCTGGCTGCCCCTCTACTTACTATGGAATCAGTAAAACATATTTATTTCCTTGCTCAGTTCTCTACTTAAAAAACTGGCCTACTAGTTCAATACAGGAATACATTTTATGGTTGGATTTAAAATAAACAAATTATAAAGTATATATGTATAATTGCTTATTTTATTTATATTTATATTTTTTAGGTTAACTCTGACTTTTATTTATAATTTTATTGTATAATTTATGTAAACTGATTAGAGCTTTTCACCTCCAGGCAATATACATATTCTGTTAAATAAAAACAAATAAATCAAGGCCATTTCTTATGACTATAAAGTATTGGTTAGCTCCATTGGTTTCTTTGGGATGCTACTGAGTGGTGACTGTGCCCGCAGTCACTTTGCATTTTCTATATCCCCAGATAAGTGCATACCCTCCAACATTTTCGTCCCCAAAATCAGGACATCAGCAGGGTCATGCCAGAGAGTGAGATGGCACTCTGGTGCAACCCTGCTGATGAGAACCAGAGTGAGTGTCTTTAGGTCCAGCTCTCTGGCACAAGGACTCACACCAGAGCAAAAAACAAAACCAAACATAGGACATTCTGGGATGCAAACATTTGTCTTTAGATGGCAGCACCTAAACAACTGGAAGGGGCAAAATACCATATGGTCTGGTGTGTAGCAATCAAGAAAGCAGATGCCCTTTCAGCAATATTAATTCTCACACACAAACACACTTGCACAAACAGCTTTTTAAATTCAGAAAAGCTGTCAAAATCAGAATTGTACAGGGTGTGATGAAAGACCCCTGTGCATACATGAATGGTATGTTTACACCTCTGGGTTATGATCCTTCCTTTCAGACCATACCCATTTCTAATTAATTAATGTGCCTTTGTTAAAGAACACTGGAGAACTGGGGGAGAATGGCTAAACATTCATGCTATCTCATGTTTTGCTTTGTTTTGAGTGGCGCTAGAGAGTTACTAAATTTACTTTAGATCATTGGGGCTCAATATGACTGTACTGAACAGATCTCTCAGGCCCAGTATTGTAACTATGTTTTGAACTGGCATGCTAATGTCATGAAATAGTTCTGGAGCTAAACCACTGATCCAGGATGAATTCTCTCACAGAGATCTGTTACATCTAATACGCCAGCATCTCCTTCTGCAATTTAATGTGGCAAATCTTGCCCGTGGCTACACTCACCCAACTGCTATATAATATCCATTTGTATCAATAACACATATTTTAAGTTGTTGGATCTGGCATCATTCACACACTTTAAATTTAGTAAACCAGATTCACATGTCTCAAATTTACATCGACGGTTTATTAAACCATGGCTTAGTGCTATGAGTGAACCTAGTCCAGTAAGTTAACAGGTAGCTGGTTTACAAACCTTAGTTAACATGAAACCACTCTCAAGGCTCAGCTAAACTAAAATTAAAGTTATCATCTATCACAGCTTTAACTATGGTTTATTAACTATGGCTAACCTTTAGCATTATGTGTGAACCAGGCCTTAGTGTACCATAGTGTTTAAGAAAGTGAGCTGTAAAATAGGAAGTGCTCCTGCCCTAAATCTCACCTCCACTTACAAACTCTCAGCCTCACTCCTCCATCTGTAAGATAATATTGGCCTACATTACAGGGTTTTTGCAAGAATTACTAAGATATTCAATGTAAAACATGTTCAACACTCACTGTAGAAATGGCAAGTGTGAATTTATATTTGCTTATGGTTTCTGAGTGCCTAAATGGTTAATTGTGGTAGTATATACTAATTCTTGCACTTCTCTCTAATGCGAAGTGGCAGCTATTCACTTTTATAGAAGGCATCACAGGGATTTATTCAGAGACATGGCTGGAGTAAAGATGATATCTCATCCTCACCTTGATTACCCTATTTACTAAGGGGAGGCAGTTAGAGCTGCCCCCATCAGTCTTGCTGGCTGCAGCCTCATTATTTCATCCACAGAAGTCGCAGAGAAATGAACCAGCCTTTCTTTGCCTATTCACACTCTTTGCTTGCTTTCTTGCAAGATGCTCAAGTGTAATAGATGCTGGGACCAGGCTTTTCAGTCTGCTTCCATGACACAGTATCTGTACCGACAATGAATGCAGAAGCTAAATGCTGTGAGCATGCTCATTAGACATTAGTAGAGAGAAACACGGGTTTGGGAAGGATAGAGAAAAATGAACAAAGTGGCTCAGTCAGCTCCACAGATTTGCAACACTAAAGCTGTTTACCCTTGGTGGGGGACAGAAGGAGGTCTGAAGAGTGAGAAAGCTGGTCTGGATGTTGCTACCTGGGCAGGAGGCTTGAAGGCCAGGAACTGACAAATGAAGATTGCTAGGCAGGATTACCCCACCTGTTATCAAATTAGGGAATACCATATGTATAAGCAATGAAGTTTATTTACGTCAGTAGGCGATAATGGGACACGTGATACTGCCTGACACAGTAAGAGAAGCTTGCAGGTTGGGTTCCACAATGCTAGGAACAAGCAGATTCTGTTCTCTCACTGGCTGCAAACTGTCTTTTCCTTTACTCTATATCGAACAGGAACACCAGTGCTAGCACTGAGTCAAAGAAGTTCTTTGATTTCCCTTGAATTGGCATGGAGTTCAACTTCCTAGCCTCAAAGAAGCTCATCAAACATTGATCACATTACTTTAGGAGCTTCCTTCCCCAAGAAAGCCTCAGGATCTCAGCCTCCTGCTAGGTAGCAAAGATTTCTCTGCCTTAACAGGTGAGACAGAAGTAGCAGACTGTATAAGCGAAAATATTACAATTGACTCATGACAAAAGCATTTGAAAGACTTCAAAGCTGCGATAGTTTCTAAGTCTACAGACTTCACGGAACTCAGCTTTAACTACAACCTGTAGTTTTAATATATTTTTTAACCATGTATCTTCTTCCTTTTCTGTCTATAGATATGCAAATGAGGATAGGGCTCCCATATCTTTATAGCAGCATAGAAGAGGGAGATTTAATAGAGGCACCTTGTCTCGAGAAATGCTGAAATTTACTCTTTTATGCGGCTGTTAAAAGGCACAGGTCTGTCTCCTCTGAATCAGCTACCCTGCCTCTTCCTCTCTCTTACTTAACACACCTCAAACAAACAAACAAACAGGGATGTGGGTGGTGCTGTGGGTTAAACCACAGAACCTATGGCTTGCCGATTAGAAGGTCAGCGGTTTGAATCCCCACAATGGGGTGAGCTCCCGTTGCTCAGTCCCTGCTCCTGCCAACCTAGCAGTTACAAAGCACGTCAAAGTCAAGTAGATAAATAGGTACCACTCCGTCAGGAAGGTAAACGGCGTTTCCGTGCGCTGCTCTGGTTCGCCAAAAGCGGCTTAGTCATGCTGGCCACATGACTCAGAAGCTGTACACCGGCTCCGTCAGCCAATAAAGCGAGATGAGCGGCGCAACCCAGAGTCATCCACGACTGGACCTAATGGTCAGGGGTCCCTTTACCTTTAAACAAACAAAAATGGTGGCAGTGGTGTCATTGTCCATATGGCAACCCATTTGGCTCAGGCCATGGCCTGCTTTTGGGTCCTGATGCACTAGCTGAAGACCAACTGTTTAAGGGACACAGTCATTGGGGAGGCCCTTTACTCAGTGGTAGCACTTCTACTTTGCATGCAAAAGGTCCCTGCATTCAATGATATCTCCAGGTGGGGCTGGAAAAGACACCCCTCTGAAACCCGACAGAGAACCTGGCAGTCAGTGTGCACAATACTGAGCTAGAAGGACCAATGGTATGACCTGGCAAAAGGCAGCTTCCTGTGTTCTAACAAGCATATGAGCCCTTCCAAATCTAGTCAGCTATCAGTATTTTAGTTTCTAAAAAATTATCAGACATCAGAGGAGGGAAAGCCACAAAACAAGCTACTGTTTGGTTAGCACATCGAATATGGATTAGGAAAAACATTTGCTATCGTGGCAGACTAGAACAGCAAAGCTCCTGAACAGAGAAGCAAAATTTAATTACTTATTGTCTGGAGGTCGTATGTTGCTGACTTGCCAATAAATATCCAGGGCACACTGAGCAATTGGTTCATCCAGGCTACAGGAAGAGTATAAAACTGGCCTACTGCCTCAGTTTCCTTGTAAATGTCACCCAACACGAGTAGAGAAACTGACAAATGCTCGACTGGCTATTCCGCCTGCCTTTCTTATTCTGCTGTTGCTTGAACAGTGAACCCCGACACAACACTCAGCTGATTAAAAAGCGCACCCTTCATTATGCAGGCTGTCTCCCTCAAGTGCAATATGGGGAAAACCTGCCACTCTGTGGCGTTTACAAGGACACTCACAGAAAAAGCCAATTTCCATTTGAAATTTAAGAGAGCCAGGGGTAGGGGGCAGGGGTAGTAGGTAAGAATAGTTTCTGGTTCGCAATCACTTTTAGGACCATTCTCTACAAAAGAAAATTAACATTGCACCTTAGATGTAATGCACATCCCAGTTTTCAGTAGAACTATTGGTTCTCATGTGCTCATATTTAGCTGCAAGTAATGAGAAGTGATAGAAAGGAATCAATTTCCCTTCTTTAAGGACTCAGTCCTACTTTTAAAGTATCGGAGGTATGGGGCTGAACAATGGTTTTGCAGCCCCTTTCTCTCAATTAATGCATCATGGCCGTCAAAGCAGTAGGCTAGTTAATTAGACTGAAGTGAAGAGCAGCTTGCACAGCTGACAGATCAGAGGCAACCATAACAATTCACAGAAAGCAATTCCTTTCATTTGGCCATCTGGCCAGAAACATGCCCTTAAAAGCAGCCCAGAGTCTCTTGCCTCTGATCAACAAGCGAGAAATCACCTGGAATAGGGTCATCTAAAAAGAGGCCATGCTTCAAACCCCAGGACAACTTTGATGGCGACACCTGACAGAGACAGGTCCACCATGTCACTATAGCTCTTCTGGAAAATAAACCATTTTAATTAGCCAACTCATTTGTAAAGCAATTAAATCCACTATCAGTGGACTCGCTATTACTTTGCTGAATGAGTCTTGCAACAAATAAGGACAACTTCTCCCTATTTCCGAAGGCATCGTTAATGGCACACAGGCAAATTGCTATTTTTTCACTTATTAGGTTGTTTTCTGCCTAGGTTCATTTGAGGTTTTAAAAGGATTCTTAGCTTCAAGGCATAAAACTTTTCAAGAGAAAAAATCCTTTTCATTTCCTACAATTGTACAAAGTAACGAGGAGGCACTTAAGTTTGCGAAATGAGATGCAATGGGTTAAAAATTATTTTAATTCTCTTTGTGCAGGGGAGAGGGATTATGAGCATATTCTCAAAAGTAAATTAACTTGAAGCCATCATAATCCACCGTAAAGAAATAAACAACTACCTGACGTTTAGAAGACATCGGAAGGCAGCCCTGTTTAGGAAAGTTCTTAATGACTGATGTTTTAATGTATTTTTAATCTTTTGTTGGACCCAGAGTGGCTGGGGAAACCCAGCCAGATGGGTGGGGTATAAATAATAAATTATTATTATTATTATTATTATTATTATTATTATTAGCTACTGGACATTTTTTAATTTATTAATTTATTTCAACTGCGTCAGACCAACACGGCTACCTAGCTGAATTACTATTCTTCTTCTTCTTCTTCTTCTTATTATTATTATTATTATTATTATTATTATTATTATTATTATTCAAAAACACATTTTATGCAAACCAATGTCCTTAAGTTCACAGGCAGACAAATATAAATATGCAATTGGAAACCAGTGGAAATTTACTTCTAATTCACTGTGAACCAAACTAGACATGGGGTATTTCATGCCACTTGACCTGGTGTGTTGTTGTTGTTGCTGCTGTTGTTGTTGCTGTTGATATTGTCTTTAAAAATAGTCAACAGGGAAGGGGAAAGCAGGACTGAGACCATAGCAAACATGGCTTTAACCCTTTAACCCCACTACAAATCCGGTAGCCCCCGGAAACTCATACTGGAATTGTAGTGGAGTCAAAGGGTTAAAGCCATGTTTACCATGCTTTCAATCCTGATGGCTATCTGCAATGAGAGGAAATGAGACAAAATGGTGGAGGTGTCCGCGAAGTCACCTTCCTTAAGGACAGTACTAAACTGATAAATGAAAGTGGGGCTCTATAAAGGGATAAAACAAGGACCAAATTAGATGTGGTGCTATGCACATCATGTGGCCTTGTATACTGGCATGGTACCAAGCAAGATCAGGACAGAATTGTGGCAGGGGCAAAACCTCTAGCATCACTACAATGCTAATCTAGCTCTGGAAAAGCTACACTTGTTGTTTTTTGTTTTTTAAATGCAAGGTTCAATGATGTGAACATCACCACTAGTTTTGCCCTTACTTACTTTTTGAAACCCATTTTCACTAACAGACTTAACGCTACTCTGAATTTGGGTGATTTTGGGGAGACCTCCCATCATTCACCAACTTGATTATTCATGGCCCTTTTAATGCAATGTTTGTGAAGGAAAGGCCCAAGCCAAGAAACCATTGTTCTTTGAAGTGTAAGCCCATATACCACAATAACCCACCAGCACCCCTCTCATCTGCTGACATCCTATTATCTTTCTTTCGTTTTGATTTCAAAAGCTAAAAACAGCTTGGCACATGGATATGCTGGAAATGGGACACTTTCAGCCTGGCATCCTGACACAGGCTTTGTGCGTGAAAAGTCCTCACACTGTAAAATGTATCACTCTTAATTATAGCACCCAAAAACAAAGCATGAGTGCGCAAGCAATCTTGTAAAGCACTAAATCTATGTAAAAATCTATGTAAAAAAGGAGGAGCTACCAACACATGGTAGCAACACCTCACTTACTCTGACAGCAGCTGGTCTTCCTTTTTTCATTAGGCAAAGGAAACTGCTGCCAGAGTAATGGAGGTACAGCGGCTTGAAAACAGTTATTTCTGCAGTAAGCCAGGTTGGTTAGTCTCTAGTGGCTCTTCTGAAAAAATCTTGCAAACAATGCGCAAAAGAGTCAAAAGCAAAACATCAGTGCTGTCATGCTGCCATTATATTGTTTTTGGGATGGAAGCCCACCATTTCCCAATCTGCATGAAGAAATCTAAGATGATGGATATGCATTGTTTAAGTTGTTCCCTATCAGAGAGAATCATTGCTGAGCTTTTGCCTGCATTGCAAAGCAGTAAATAGGTTTACGGCTCTAGTAACTTTTTTACTTTACAAATAAAACAGCAGCAGCAAAACACTGGAGTTTCTGGTTTTCATTATGGACATCTATTATTCTATTCATGTGTCTTTTCAAAATGGTAACTGAATACGTTATACCAAGCTGATGTTAAATAAATTCAAGGGTTGTGCATACCAACTTAAGCATGAGCATGTTATAACAAATTCAAGGGTGTATCTTACAATAAGCAGGAAACCCAGCAAGTTATAGCTTACATAAACTTCAGAGAGAAATTTGGGTTCGACTGAAGTCACTGGAAAATTTGGCACCAGCTTCAATGGAGTCAAGATTTTACTCACTACTTAACCTATGAGCTCTGCAGTGTAAATATTACAGACATAACTCAGAGAACTTCAAAATGGCCCCATAAAGAAGAAGAAAGATGAACCAAGCTGGAATTCTGCCTCCTTCCTTTGATAAACTTGATTTAAGAAGTTTTTAAAGTTTTTCTTTTTAATCAGGTAGGCAGGGGAAGGTTGCATTAAAAAATAGTTCAGGGGGTAGAATAGTTAAATTTTTAACATCTCAAGTTAATGAACAAATTCTATCATAAAGTATACATCCTTCTTGAACAGTCTGTAAGGAACATGTCTCAAGTATGCTCCATGGTCCTGTTCCTGATAAGCAATGCTGATGGCACATTACCATCTGTCTGGAGGTTAAAAGCAGGACTGCAAACTATGATCTGAGCACACTGTACAGACATAAACACACAAATACAGACACAATGCTGTGCCTTAGTTGACACCAAAATGTGGTGGGGGGAATATGTGATGGGAGCACATAAGCCTCCCTGAGAGTTGGCATTCATTACATCTGTACTGGGCCATAGTGAAGAACACTACCAAGGCCCAGCAATCAGTTTGCATCTACTGTATAATAAGAATCTATCTAGCACCCAATAAACAAAGTGTCAAATGCAATGCTACAACAAATCTTAGCAAAATATGGCAGAATAAATATTTGGTGACAGTTTAATTAGGGTAAGCAAGGCGAGAAAAAGAAAACTGCCTTCTTGCCCCATTCATTAACAAATTATTTCCAAAATTTATTTCAAATAAATATTAACTATGGAAACAGAGAACAGCAAACATGAAAGACCATTCCTCTAGGAACACTGGAGGGCAAACTGCAAGGCCCACACAGGATTTTAGGTCTAACAGGGATGTGCTTTAGCTTAATTTTATTTGGAGCTGTTTGCCATTCATCACACATTCTTGAGCCAATTAGCACCTTTAGGATTGTGTGTAAATACTTTTCAAAATGTGTTAGCAATTAACTAAAGGAAATATTCCACATAAGTAACAGGAAAAGATTTTAGGTGAAATGGCAAATGAGAACAACACTGTCAAAGAGGATTTCTTTGTTGTTTCCTTTTGCAAGGGGGAACAATTATATGGTGAAAAAATAATCATCACATAAATATCACTTCCCATGATCTAAACAGTTTTTTCATGTCCTTCTGGCTGAATTTGTAAAAAGGAATTAGGGGGGCCTTGATATTTTTTATCCACAAACTTACACAATACCTATTATGCATGTGGGCAGAGCACTCCTGTAGAATGCAGTGCATCCCTGTATGTTTTGCACACTTGTGCGTGCACACTGTGGAATCCCTGACCCAAGGTTCAGGAACCCTTGTTCCAAGGACTGCATCCCCTTTGGGGCAACTTTCCAGGTGCCACTTACTGGCTGTGAGTGGATCTACAGGCAGAAGCAGACAGCAGTGAAATACCTTTGTACAGTAGGCTAGTTTCTACAAACACTCCCATACCCCTTTCTATCCTCCATCCAGGCAACACAAGGTATTATCAAAATTCAAGGGCTTGTTCTAGCCAGGCAAAAATACTCAATGAGGATGAAAATTTGGACTAAGGAGAAGTGTGGCCTGATGAAAGTCTCAAAGGTGAGATAGAGCTAACTGGAGGACTGCTTTCAATTTCTAGACCTGAAGTTCCTGACCCCTCCTCTGGGCCACAGAGCTCTAGGCAGGGATGGCTAGTTTTCTTCCTGCAGCAGCAGCAGCACCATCATGTACACATTTCCCTGTAAATTGGAGGACATCATTGGGGTATTGGGTGAAACTATTTCCCAACTCTAGCAAACTCACTCACTGAGAAACTAAGCCTATTCCTACTTGAAGATCATTTCCTTGATTATACTAGTGAGTGATGGAATACTGATATCTATACATATAACTCTTGCAAATAATTAAATTGCACTGAGAGAAAAATGACAATCCCTATCTTCTCAAAAAGTATTATAATCCCATTTTAGCTATTAACATGGGCTTACGCCAGCATACCAATGCTGGAAAAACAAGTCACACCTTTTAATATAACACCTTTGGTAAAACAGCAGGAGGTGTTTCTCCTTACCTGTTTGGTCAGTAATGTGCTGAAATTAGGTTTTAAAGCTGATTAATTAAATTGTAAGTAAGCTATCAGGGCCAACTTAGAAAGTGTCTGCACTGCTAAACAGAGGAGACATATTAGATTGTGAAAATGCAGGAGATTAGACAGCTTTCCACTTCTGTGCTTGAAAGTTTGAGATAGGTCTCTTGAATTTGTCTAGAAGTGATTATTCGGCAGTGAGGGCGTAATAACCCTGTGAGCTATCAGAAAAGTATAAAACAGCATTTTTAAGCGCCTTCTTATGACCATAACAGAGGAAATGGAAACCCTCTATACTTAATTGTTTACTATATGCTTCATAGAAATGCTAAGAAGCCTCATCAGACTTTTGTACAAACTCCAGAGTGAGCCAACAAACTTGAGCAATGAAAGGTTAACAGATACAGTTGTCTACAGAATGCTGACTTATACAAACAGAGATGACCATGGCTCCAAATGTCTACCACTTAGCCTAGCAGCCTTTGGTCTTTCAAATGTCTTTCAAAGCCCACCTTCAACCTAAACATTTGAAGAACCACATCTTATCACCTTGCATCTGCATGGTGGCTGTGGGTCCTGATCCACCACCAGCTGAAGACCACTGATACCCAAATTAGGTTGCCATAAGCCATTCTTTTATTCCATCTGTCTCTTCTTCCCCAGATTATGTTACTGCAACATTCCTTTACTGCAAGAAATAATATTACATGGACAATTCCCTGGTTCTAGGTAACCCCATTTGTCCACCTCACCCGGGATTGCCAGCTGAGAGTAACAGTGGTTATTCAGGCAGAAGTCAAATCCTATCACCTCTACCATCAAACCTCTATTGTTCGATGTTTTAATTTGTTGGAAGGCCCAGAATGGCTGGAGCAACCCAATCAGATGGGCAACATATAAATAATAAATTCTTATTATACCAGGGGATGAACCTGGGACTCCCTGCATGCAATGCAGCTACTGTAGTCATCAGCTATCTGTGTTCACCTATGCAATGTGTGAAGTGCCCCTAATATTGTTATCCATCCATGTCGATGGTACTTACCTTTAAAGTCCTATATCAGAAATGGGCTAAATGTAGTCCGCCAAATGTTGCTAGAGTGCAATTCTCATCAGACCCAGGAAACATGGCCAATGGTCAGGGCTAGAAGGAGTTATTGTTCAACACCATCTGAAGAGGTAAAATGCTGGTCCCTCTGCCCTACATGGTCTGGGAGCCATGTATCTATCTGAAAAGCTGCCCTTCCCTAACACAGTTGTGCAGACACATTGATATCATCCTCAGATATCAGGTGATGCTGACTTCCAAGGGTTAGGTGGGTGGCAACCAAATAAAGGGGCTTTTAAGTGGTGGTAAATAATTTTAGATGAAATTCTTAGTCAGAACTGTATTTGTTCCTTAGTTTTATCCCTAGATTTCCATTGTTAGTCATACTCAGAAGTCCATTAATTTCAATGGGTCTGCTCTTGAGAATAACAAACAGTAAATAATATCACCTGCAGTTTTTAGCTTGGTTGCTTTTGTTGGTTGCTTTCCTTTTTAACATTGTATTGCTAACTGTGCAAATTCCTTTCACACTTCTACACACTGCTCTGGAAACTTCTGGTGAAGGGTAGTTAGGAAATCTTTTAAATAAATCAACCTCCTGAACTAATATAATATAATTATAAGAGTTGCATCCAACTAACTTCTGCTAACTAAAATTACTGAACCTCCGTTACTTATGTCCCTTAATTTAAATGGCTTGACTCTTGAGTATGACTAGCACTGGATTCAATCCATATATACCAATAAAATGATTACAGGATTTATCTAAGGCAACTGGACTTTTTAGTTTTACTTCTACCATTAAAGTCACACTTCAAGACAGAAGAGCTTTGCATTTCTCAAAATAGAAAAAAGATGAACCTACCATGTCAAATTAACTCTAGCCTACCATGTCAAATTAATCCTTGCTTTAAGAAAACATCTTCACCTATCCCTTGCAGTCAGTTATATTGTACTAAAATACCAATTTTGATAACAGAATCAAAATAAGTAGAGAAGATAATCGTGTTGAAGAGAAAGAAAAAGGAGGGAAAGCTGTTCTATGTAAGGTTCACAGTAACAACTGTAATTCTCTATTTTATCTTTCTTTGCTTGATTGGGAGACTGACAACTTTATTTGAGGTTAAGTCTCTGCAGTTACGACATCAATAAAATCAAGGTCCATTAGCGTGCATAATTACAGCAGAATGTTTTATTAAACCAGTAATTCCTTGGCTTTTCGACAGAAAAAGAGAGAAAACGTTAATTTAGGGAGCTGCACAATATACAAAGCCTGAAATCCACAACAATTAAACACCAAAAATATGATGAGGCTCTTAAGTGCCAAGTTATCTTTCCACCCAGGAGAGCAGAGGTATCCAACAGTGCCTTTTGTGCTAGCAGAAAGGAGAACATATTGGCAAAGAAGCCACAATTATACACAATATACAGAGGAGCACGCCAGGGAAGCAAATAGCATGTATGGGAAGTATATAATTTAGGGTTTAGGGAGGATTCAAAAGACTAGCTGTGAACATAAACATAGCAGCATGCAAACTTCCAACTTGAATTTTAAGCAGTCCCACTTGTTGTTTCAGCAAATAATCTATTCATCAATCCTACATTTCTGATAATACGACTGATTAGGGCTGAGTGATATATCGTCCAAAACTGGTTTGAAGCTCACATCATTATAATTGTTTCATAATATTTGAGCTGGTAATATATTGCAAATCACCATGTGTATAAGGGCTAGGCAATATCTGGTTTTCAACATCACAATAATTCACCAGCTAAACACTGCATTGTAATCACCAGCTAAAACTCACAATATTACCAGCTAAACATTGAAATGTTATCACCAGCTAAAGCTCACAATATCACCAGCTAAACACTGCAATCTACCACAATGTCTGAAATAAGGGTGGAACTATACAGAGGCCAACAGAACAATGTCCTGGCAACTGCTACTACTTAGGGGTCTAGAATGGATAAATGCTGCTGAAAGTGATCATGGGGTGATTGATAATATCATCATTTATCAGTCTAGATCCTTAAGTAATAGCAGTTGCCAGGACATTGTCCTGTTCGCCTCTGCTTCGTTCCTTCCTTATTTCAGATATTGTGATATATTGGTATATCGCGATGTTTAGCCAGTGATATATTGCAATATTGAAAACTAGTTATCACCCTGCCCTACAACTGATAACACAAAACTGGCTTGTTGATTCAGCTCACAGTCATGAACTTAACAAGCTTGTGCAGGAGCATAAGATAGCTCAATGGCCTATCTAGTCCAGCATCATGTTCTTACAGTGGCCAAGCAGATGCCTGCAAGAAACACGAAAGCAGGACCCAAACACAAGAGCATCCTCCCCTCGCACCATTTCCAGCAACTGGTACCTCTGACTGTGGAGGCAGAACATAGTCATCATGGTAAGTAGCTCTCTGCACTAATGCAACACCTTGAAAACCTAACGGAGGGGGCGCTGGGGAGGATTTACAGGGAACAATCAGCAGCTAGAAGGGTTATGGACCTAAATTCACCAACTGTCTCTTTAAAATGCCGCCTATCCATACATATGGGTTACATCAGCAAACACAGTTTGCCACGCTAAAATGTAGCTCTGCCCTAAAATGATTGGGGAAAACCATCACACTAAAAAGAGCTGTATCAAGAACTATATCATTTGAAATAGTGTTTCAAATATACATCATCAATATAGGGGACCATTTGACCTACGTCAATTCAGTCTTAATGTCACAGTTCGAAGTTCTGCTGAAAATTAGAGGATAGGGATGTCCCAATATATCATAACATAGCACTTATAGAATACGAAAACGTGAAAACCGTATGGCTGTAAAAGTAGTGGTTAAATTCCTCTTCTACAAAATCTCATTGTATTCTGCCAAAAACAATACAGAGCCTAGCTGAAAGGGAGCAGGAGGGAATAGCTTAGCGCAAAATCCAGTCCTCCAGTGTGTTTGTGTCAAGACCAGAATAAAGGGAAGGTTAGCTTTTGACAGAGCTTCCAAAAGTTCTGTTATCTGGCTTCTTCCCATAAGGCATCTTTTCCAGAGTTCACTCTGAGTCCAATAGCAGCTAACAGTAAAGCTACAACTTTGAGATATGTAGCAAAAGCACTGCAGAGTGGGTGGGATGGTTTTATACCTGTTTACACAATGCCACAGTTTGACCTTTTCAATGTTTTAATTTTCAAGCAAGGTCCTGGCCTGAAGCACAGCTTGAACTGTGGAAAATACCCTTTTCTGATCCCTTGACCATTCAACAAATTGCAGTTTCCACCACCCTCCTCTAAACCCAGACTACTTGCTAGCTCCTGTCTGCTAGGAAAGTGTATTTATCAAGGGCAACCTTCCACAACGCATTGTCCCTAGATTTTTGTATTATTATTACAGCTCCCATCAGCCCCAGCTAGCATGACCCATGGTTAGAGATGGTGCAAGTTGTTGTTCAACAACATCTGGCAGCACCACTCTGAGGGTTTCAGGCTAGTTGTAGCATCCTGTCAAAGCAATTCACTTCTATTCACTTTCTGTGGACTCGTCTACGAAGAGCAAAATTACTATAGATCATCTGCTTTGCCTCTATTATGCTTGCCTAGAATATCCTTAATTTTCCTTGGCCAATGGGAAAACTGCACATTCATTTTTAGGTATCAAGTGTGAAAACTCAGTGGTTGCTCACCCTATCCCCACATATAGACACAACAAACACAGAAGGTGCCGGGATGTTTATGCTTTTGTTAGGTGTTTTGAATGGAAAATCTGATGCACAATTAAGTCAGATGCAGGCGATAACATACACATAGTGTGCAATGGTGACTCACTAAAATCACCTATCCTTGTGAGCAAATTAGTGCTTCAAACATGCAGTTTCAGAATGTGGGCTGGTGAACATATAGGGTATAAGGAGAACCTCATCTGTCTGGTGACCCAGATGTTTATCTCCCCTACCAGCCAACTACAAGTTGGATGATAGTGACAAGTAGATAAGTGAAGTAGAATACAAAACTAAATATGTATCCCTTTTTGTTTTTCCTTTTTTGCTATCTTAGCACAAAGGTGGAATGATAAGCATTCCCAGGTTCATTCCATGGTTTATATAACTAGAACTCAAGCATCTACTGTGCCAAGCAAATAGTGCAACATATTCGTGGAGAGCCACGCTTGTTATGGGGAATAGAAAATACATTCTCTCAGCAGTTGCCCCAGGCCTAAACACAAAAAAGCAAAAACCCAGGGCCATTAATTCTACTGAGTCATGAACTGAGAGTTAGAAATAAATTAAGTATGTATATGGAGGTATTTAATTTGGTAAAGTGTTTCAAAGCACAGACCATATACTTGACAAAAAAAATAAATTATTTCGTAGGGAAACAGCAAGAGACAGAGGGAAGAGGACAGAAGCAAATAAAAAACTTCGAGAATGCAAAGCCTGAAATGTAAATCTGTTGTCACAATGAAAAATTTAAGCAGGCTGGAAAAATAAATTACCCTACACTCTTTCCAGTTCTTTATAAACACCAGGCTATTTAGTACACAGCAAGAAATTAGTGGGACATTATGAATTATAGTTCTAGAGAGCAGTATGCAATTGCCTCAAACGCTGGAGTGCCAACATTCCAAAGGGAAGCAAATAAAAAAAAATAGTTGTGTTTTTCTAGCGCATCTTTGAAAGAGAGATTTTAAAAAATAAACCACAGGGGCTGAATTCAAGCTGACATGTTTTGCCAGCTGTTGAAGAGAAGAAGTTGAGCAAACTGCTTCAAAAGCCATGGGTCACTGCATGTGTCCATCCGCCAATGTCTGTAGTCTTTTAGAGCATGTTTATGGCTAGCCTAGACCCCAAGAACTGTTTTTCAAGTGAGCTCAGAAGGATTATCTTTCATGTTGAGCCAATATGAACATTACTTTTTTCTGCATCTATTAGACAATCACATGTGCCTCTGCAGAACCATTAAAAAAATGTAAATCTCAACCACGTCAATCAGAACGGAACCAATTTGCAAACAAAAATGGTTTTCAATAGTATGCAGAAGGGACTGTGGATGACCTCTTTTGTGTTATAAAAGAATGAATTTTATTTTTGGTCAAGTATCCACTTTGTCTGTATCAGATTTCCTTAGGCTAGCATGGGGAAAAGGCAGGGTGGCAATCACCAGATGCACAGGATCACTTTATGCGGGGGGGGGGGGCGGGAACATGCAGACATAGCAGTTTTCAGGGCCAAACGAGACCTGATATTAATTGACTGGATGCAATTAATGTATATACATGCATGATATATATAAATACATTCGTTCGTTCATTTTATTTGTATGCTGCTTTTCTACACACACAAAATTCATGCTCAAAGCAGCAAACAAGAAAGAAACAGCAATGCATTAAAAAAATCCTACTACAAAAACAATTTCATAATCATGTTACACACCACCCCATTCTCCACTGAGCGGCTGCATGAGATTCCAGGGATAGCAGGGGTGCTTACCCAGGGTTAGAGTGTCCTCCAGGAATGAGGCACAGCAGAGGCTATGTGTCTATGTGGTTTATTTATACATATATACAACCTGAAGCCTTCAGTGGGGGGGGGGGGAATAGGCTCACCGCAGCCACAAGCTTATTCCATAATAGAAGCATCAGCATCCTTTCTCTGCAGAGGACACCCAAACTTCTGAGCAGCCTAAGTAGAGGCTTTGGAGAAGGCTTTTTTTTGTGAGGATTGTGTCAGGGAGAGAAATTTCTCCCCCACCCCACCCCACCGAGTCCCAAGACTGCTCAGGTGATGGCCCTTAGCAATACCGAAGAACTCGGGGAGTTACAGGTGCAAATCTATTTTGCCTTTTCACAACAGTGACAACTCTTTTTAGTATATCAGACCCTTGGAAAACAACTGATGGGACAGAAAACATGGGGTGATTTAAACCCAGTGTTGTTTTAAAAAATTACTTGGCAACGTGAGGCTCTGCCTTCTAGTCCACCAGATCCCTACACCCGCAGGAATTCCTAAGGTTCTTCCTCTCCACCCCCCTAGTCTAAGGGTTTCAGCAACCAGAGATCAGGCAATCCTCTGTTGCCTTTTTGGCACATGCTGAATACCTTTCTGATCTAACAAGCCTTTTAGAGTAGAGCTCTTTTCCAGTCTGCATCTGTATTGGAACTGGGTTTTTTAATGGTTCAAATAGGTTTCAAACATGTTTTTAATTGTTTTATTGCTTGTTCTTTGCAGCTCTGGGCTCCTTTGGGAGGAAAGGTGTGATAATTTGTTGTTGTTGTTGTTCCTGTGGTCTGTAGAAAACAAGGGCAGAATTCCATTCAGAAAACACAAATCAATTACCTCAAACTTCTACAAAAATCTATATAGGTTTGAAAGCCTTTGTTATACCAGTAAGGGGGTGCAGCTAAAAGCTGACCACACAGCCATAGTATCCTTCTAGAAAGGAATGCTTTGTAGTATCCTTAAAGGATATGTTTTAAGAAACAGAGGAAGAATTCATATTATATCTGCAAAAGTCAATACACTTTATTGACAAAATGGCTAGTGTATCTTTTTTTAATCTGCCTGAAATAATCCTTGCAAATCCTTTCAGACAAGTGAGAGATGTGAAAAAGAGGGAGCTCCCCTTTGGGAAATTTTCCTCCCTGCACTACAGTTCCCAGGGTCCGAATAGATAGATCTCTCCAGGAACCATAATAGTTGCGTGAAAGCAGCTGCAGTTGGCTGCTGGCTCATAGCTGGGGAGGGAGGATCTCCTCCATAATTTTTCTCTGCCCCCCTCCCTTAAATTTCTTTTACAAATAATTAAATCAACAGGAAATCGTTGGTTTTCTTCTCCGTAAAGGTTATTTTGTCATGCTCTTCTGGGTGTGTATGTGACAGACAGAGGAAAGGAGGATTTGTTTCAATTAGTTTCATAATGTGGTAGGGATTTGAATCCTGGTTTCCCAGGTCCTAGTCCAATGAAGTCTGACCACTGCACAACACTGACTGTTTTATTCTTCTTAAAACTGCCCTGGGAACAAAATTGATGGGTGGTATAAAAACATAGAAGAAGGATAAATCCTGGGTTAACCAGTTCCTGAAGAGGGACTGTGTGTGAGCGCGCACACACACACACAAACAGGCCAAGTGACTGATGCTTGCTTATTACTTGCAAAAGCATAAAGTTAAACTCAATGGGACTGCATTTGTACCTAAATTATTTATATGTATTCATGCTTACTGGATCAAGGATAAGCTATGCGATGGCTTCGGCAATTCCATCACTCAGAGACTAAATGGTTGCTTACAAATGAGCATGATAATGCGATTGCAATAATATGATCAGACACTGAGCATCATAAATGTTCTGCCGGCAGACGCCGCCACTATGTGGCTCAGAAACATACATAACATTTCCTGCTACTACTATTGCCATTTGCCGCACCACTTTTTATTTGGCATTAGTCAAGGTGAACACCCAGTCATTAAACATGCAAGAGCCAACATTAAAATTCCTCTTCAGCAGTATCACTTACCAGTAATACCCCAATAAACTTTTCATCTTGATACATGCTCAGTAGCCAGAGCTTTTTAAAAAAGTAAGCTTGTTGGAGAAATGCACAATGCTATTCAGTGAGTCGTATAAAAATGGCTACTCATTATGCTCAAAATGATAACAAATGTGAGCTTTCAAGAAGTTTGTGGCAGTAGTAATAAAACACCAAGAATGAAATTCAGCACTGTCAGGCTGCACAAATTGGACAGATGTTGACTTCAGCCTTAATCTTATTCCGCACTGGTCTCCCACATCTCCCAAAGAGGTAACAATCTCCTACCCTCATTCTCTTTTATCACTATAGCTTCTTTTAAGTTTGACCCATCTGTGGTGAAAATTTGTCAACTTTTCGGTGGTTCTGTCCCTGACAATTCTCAAGGTTCCTAAAGTGTTGGATAAAATTTAATTAGCATCAGTATTCTTGGTGTTGCTGCAATATTTGGATCCCAGTTTCACTTCCTGCCCTCACTCTAACCAGGCATAGTCAATCATGAAGCCAATTTAGAGTGAGGGCAGAAAGTGGGCTGGGATCCAAATACTAACAAGACTAACTTGAGCTCCTGTACCCCTCCCCACATGACTATTTAGGAGGGGGGAAAGCAACTATTCAAAACTAGACTACTTGAGAAACACCACATCAGTCACAACGGCCTGCACAAACCCCTGCCTATCTACCCACCGCTTTCCTTAGACCAAAGACACCACTACTCAAAGAGTGGATAGGTGCAATTCAAGTATCCTTGCTCCCAGTAGTGGTTTCTCTGTAATTATATCCACCTGAGAGGAACCCAAAACAACAACTGCCCTCAATACCCATCTCTGAATGTTTCATGTGCAGACTACCTGTCTCATGCTGTTCTAGGTCCTCTCCCCAGTGGTTGGGCTTTCCACATCCATTCATCTGCCATTAAGGTCCCCCCCCCCCCGCTTTTTAATCATTATAACATCTTGAAGAATCATACATTACTAGAGGCATATAAACTGAACCACAACATTTGCTTAAAGAGTTAGACTAGCTAAATGCTAAGTTTACACAGGAACCTGCCTTTTACATAGTCTCACCATTGGTCCATCTATCTGAGAACTCTCTACACCTGGAGCCACCAATGCAGCACCCATGGAATCCACAGGGTCTCCTCCCCTTTTTGTAATGTGGCTAGAAGGCAACATTTGCTTATAGTCAACGGATTAGGCTGCAGTGTGCACTTGACCATGAGTATGTGTTTGTGTGTTCATGTGTGTGATGCCATGTCCATTTGCAAATGTGCCTACAGGCCCAAAATGCTTAGTGGGCCTTGGTCTACACTGACTGGCTATGTCTCTCCAGCTTTTTGGATACCAGTGTCTCCCAGTCCTACCTGGAGATGCCAGTGATTGCACCTGGGACCATCTGCATTCAAAGCTAGAGTGCTTCCCCAAACAAAATAAAATTCATTTTTATTTTTATTTTCTCTTGTTTGCCCCACTTACCTTCCTGTCCCTCATTTATTATTTTTAAAATAAACTATCATTCTGGAATGGGACGCGGGTGGCACTGTGGATAAAACCTCAGTGCCTAGAACTTGCTGATGTCAGGTCAGCGGTTCGAATCCCCGCGGTGGGGTGCGCTCCTGTCGTTCGGTCCCAGCGCCTGCCAACCTAGCAGATCGAAAGCACCCCCAGGTGCAAGTAGATAAATAGGGACTGCTTACCACCAGCAAGGTAAACGGCGTTCCGTGTGCTGCGCTGGCTCGCCAGATGCAGCTTGTCATGCTGGCCACGTGACCCGGAAGTGTCTGCGGACAGTGCTGGCTCCCGGCCTATAGAGTGAGATGAGCGCACAACCCTAGAGTCTGGCAAGACTGGCCCGTACGGGCAGGGGTTCCTTTACCTTTACCTTTATCATTCTGGAATACTAAAGATTGCCTAACTGTCCTACGTCACTAATTAATCTGTCATGAGCCAGGCTGCTCCAGCAACACATTCTTCAGTTTGTGCAAACAGGCAGCAAGAAGAGTTTGGGATGACTTGCGTCTAGCAGTGGCTGGAGAGAACCCTCTGACAATTGTCCAATGACCAGGATAACAGCCAGACGACTGTGGATGTCCCTGAAATGCATGAGTTTTTAAGCTTGGGAGCTGGGTTGTGCATTCTTGCCTAAAAGTTGGAGCCACAGGTGGCATTCTCTGCCCTCGGAAGGTGAATGTGCAGAGATGGTTCCGCACCACAGCTATCTTTGTTCTAAATGCAGACAGATGAAATGCAGTGCACCACTGAGTGTGCAAGTGGTTCATTGGGCACACCAAACAACAGTGGCTGGAGGAAGTGAGGGTGCAAGCAAGCAGAGCTTTTGGAAACTGGTGTCCAGTTGTTGTTGGACTACATTCCCCATCTTCCCTTTAGCCACACTCGCTGGGGGTGATAAAGGTTACAGTCCAACAGTCTCTCTGGGGACTCTTGGGTGGGGAAGGCTGAACTCAACTAAGAGTAACAAGAAGCCTGACATGTTGCCCGCCTTCCCAAGCTGTCCCCTCCTTTGCACCCTGCAGCAAATCTTTCACATCAAACCACAGAACTTCAATCTAACAGGCAACCAATTTAATTGCTTTGCTGTATAGAAGAACAAGGGACAAATTCTTTTTAAGGCCGTTTTAGCAGCAACAATAGTAATCTGAGACACAACTAAGGAGAAGGTCAGCAGGAGAAATTAAAAAATACAAGAGGCCAACAGCCTGTGTTGTCCTTCTTGAGGAAAGAGCCCTGTTTTGTTTCCCCCTCCTGAAAAACTGTAACAACTTGCACTGCTACTGCAACTAGCTGGAGTTTCAAATATGACCATGTAATAGTGTGTGTGTGTGTGTGTGTGTGTGTGTGTGTGTGTGTGTGTGTCTTTTAAATAGAAGCAAGTTGAAACTCTGGGAAACTCAGCAAGGCATCCAGAGTTCAACCGCTTGGCTAGACCTCTCTGATGTCTGGCAATCAAGTGCATGCTTTTCCATCTAATTCTTCAATTGCCTTCTGTGTTATGCTGCAGCCATGCCAGAAACACAGCGAGAACATATCCTCTTGCACCATCTCAATTTACTCGATGTATACCTCAGCAGAGAGAACATTTAAAGGGGGGTGAGGAGGAGAAATCATTCATTGGTTTCAAGACTAGTTTTCAAGGCTGATTCCACAATAAAGCTGGAAATAGGTCTCCCACTATCCAGGAGTCCACATTTTGCACTACCCTCCATTCAAAACAAATGAGTGTTCCTATCAAGAACAAGGGTGAGGAATCTCTTGCACTCTCAAAAGCATTGGGTGACCAGGTCTGGAACACACTATCAAGCCCCTTGAATCTCCAATATCCCTGTTGTGCCCTGCCATCATTTAACCTCAGTGCTCAGCTGCATTTAGTAGGGAAAATAAAAGGACTGTGGTGGATGGGCATGCCTGTGACATCTTACACTTTTATCTAAAGAAGCAGGATCACCTCTCCTTATTAAGACGGTTTGGCACTGCTAACCAGAGTTAATTCTAAGACTTCTAGACATCTCCCCTTGCCTCCCGTCTTGAGTGTTACTTTAATTTAATTTAACTTAACCCAAGAACCTGTATTCAGCACAAGGATTCAGCCCCATCATTTGCATAGTAACAAAAAGGAGCACCTCTGAATGAGTGCAGAGGGCATTTTACAAACCATTACTATGAGCTAGTTCTCATGTCTAATGGGTGTACAGTGACTCCTTGAAAGCACTGCACTATTCCTAGTTAGGATCAGCCAAATGTAAACAGAGGCCACCATGCTCAATATTTTGGAGACTCTTTTTTTAAAAAAAATCAAACAAAACCCAATGGCACAACAACAACAACACCCTACAACCCCACAGTCTGGTCTGCATGGAATGATAATGCCAAAAGCTCAATCATAAATGGACAAGGGTCATTCCACACTACAATTTCATAGGCCACCACACACTTCAAAGGTGCTGAGTGTTGGCTCAAAAGGGTTACAGCAAACCATAAAACATCTACAACCAGGGGGCAGAAAATATGGATTTTTATCCATGCCTAATGCTTAGCAGCACCTATTTGTTTTCTAGAATTAATCACTCCTTCTGGATATTCTAAGGCTACTTTTAAACTGTTTTCCATCTCAAGCTATGCTGACATCAATAATTCTTCCTTTGGCACAAAGATTTATGGGTCAGTTTGTTAACCTAGCAACTCAAAATTATACACACCACCTGAAATGTATTTCCTACCAAAAAAACCAGTGCAAATGAAACTAGTTTCATAAGATGAAGTTTTTTATACTGAGAACAGAAAGACACGATTTTCTGGTGGTAACAAAATGGATACATTTATTAAACAAATTAAAATAACTTATGAGAACAACAAAGGCAGTGTTTTTTGTTTAGCCATCATTCACATAATATCCTTCCATCTTCAGGAAATGTATGTTTAGAAGAAAAGAGAAAATACTAATCTTCATTGAAACATTCATCAATGGCCACAGTCTGTTTGCTTGTATCCAACAAGGCACATATTTTATTTAATATCTCTACATTTAGATGGTCTGCTTTTTGTATTAATCTCAACGTGAAGCACATAGTTTCATGCAAATTCAGATCAAGCCATTCTTTTGAAATGTTTACAGTGCTTAATGGAAATAAAGACGTGCAAAACACGAAGAATTTTTTTAAAAAAGGACACTTCCCAAGCCATTAACAGGTTTCCTGATACAGAGAACAATGTTTTTTATTTCTGGCTGAAGGTGGCCCATTATATCTGTTCTCCTATTTATGTCCACTTTCCCCATAAACAGCTGGAAATGAGTAGCAGTGGTGGCTATTTAGGAAAAAGCTAACAAAAAGCAGGAAGTAATGCCCCCAAACGGCATGTTATAGCAGCTAGAAGCAGTGAATACAGCACAACTCCCAAGAAGTTAATGGGATCTCATTACTACACACAAATTAGTCTATGCTGTCTGTTTTAACTTCTAGTTCACCTAGCATCCGTTTAGTGGAAATACCCCGTGAAACATAACACTTGTGAAAAGTACTGCTAGGCTACTATCTTACTTACTGAAATCAGTGGGAGTTAATGAGTCTAATCTAAACATTACCAGGCTATTACAATTAGTTATCTGTAAGAAAATTAATTAGCTTTTCAACAGAGTTTTAATTTTTCAAATGAAACACTTCCCACATTATAGCTTAAATTATAAAACTTAGAAAAAGATGGCTTCAGCTGTCTTGGTGACATCATAAAAAGTTTAAGAGACCAGTCAGAATGGGCTGCCTCATGAAAATATAATGCAGAGCCATACATCTGTCAAAAAATCATACTGACAGTTTGCCACCTTACATCATACCAACTTTTGGTGTTGCCCATTGGCTAATAGGGCTATTTGCACCTCTGCATGAATTACAAACTGCAGCATGTGGTTTTGCCCTTTTCAGCAAAATCGTCAATTAGCAGCAAGGCAACTAAGATAAACACAATTAGAGGCGCCAATATTAGTTGTTCGCCCCAACAAACAGATAATAGATATTGCTGCTACCTGCAAATGCTGAACCTTACAACCAATAATCACTTCCAACCATATTTCTGTGACCCTTAAGCTGCCCATGACAGAGACCAACATCCACAGCCCCACCTCTATCCAGCTCCCCTCCTGCATGATGCAATTGATAAGGAGGGTAGTGGCAGATGCCTTTTGCACACAAAGTCCTGGGGTTGAATCCTTGGCATCTTTTGGGACAGTTGAAAAGCATTCCTGTCTGAAACTCTTGAGAGTCACTGCCACAATATGAAGCTACGTGGACCAATGTTTTGACCTGGTAAAAGGCAGCTTCCTATTGTGTCCTAATATCCAGGGGAAGCTATGCAATTATTTGTACATGGCCAGTGTATTTATTTTCTCAGCAACTTCTCTCCTCACCATGTGGCAACTGATTTTTCGCAACTTGGAATGGGCAAACACAGCTTGCAAAAGAGTGTTGGTGCCATTTATAGAAAACGATCTGGTGTCATTCATAGAAAAGAATTTGGAAGTCCCACTGGGAACCATCTGTTGAGTATGGCTCAAAGAGCTCTATAGATTGTAGTCAATACATTAACAGTTCCAATGTAAGTTTCCACTATACCTTGTGCTTGTAGCAATTGGTAGTTGTTCCTTAGACTGTTACACTATGACTAATTCTCAATTACTTTTATGAAGAGCATTTTCTCTCACGTGTTCTTAATAGAGATACATTTTTTTCTCACAATTAAACTGTAGTTCCTGACACATTTTTTTTGAAAACAGGCCTCGAGGCTGACCTCCTGTGGAGTACTTACTCCTACTCATTAATTAGTTTAAGTAAAGATTTAAATAGCACAGTTTATACAGTTTATACACTCACTTACAAGGTAATCTAATTTGGAGCTATGCAGTGATTATCAAAGAGGCAGCAGTTTTATTCAATTACTCACACAAACATAGTTCTGTTTTCTTCTACTATACAGTAACCTCTGGACTGTAACCAACCTGGCCATTTTTAATAAATTATGTCATGACACGTGGCATGGCATTCACATTTGAAAATGAATGTTCCAGTCAAACTGCCCTCACAATGCATTTTTAATGGCTTATTAAGACTACAGGACAGCACAATACCTTTACGGGGGGAATATGCTGAACAGCCCTAGAAAACAGCACAGTACACTATAACCGGAAAACTTGCTTATCTGCATCAAACAGGTATACAGAATAATATTGTACATGGAGTGGTTAACCGCTGCCACACCACCCATTGCAAAACATATTTTAGTGATGTGTAGGAAACTGGACAAAAGATGACCTATTTTTCAATCCCCAAAAGTAATTAAATCAAGGTTAAAAGCACTCAGCTGCTTTAATTAGGGAAGATGGTAGCTGCTGTGAGCTTTCAGCAATATGAACAAAATGGATTTCCTTATTCCCATAATTAGAGTAGCATAATGGTCTTCCTATATTGAGAAACATGTTATGTCCAAGAAGATCAGTTTAAGGAAAGATCTGGGATTTATCTTGCATTACTATTTATTTTTGTTATAGCCACTGTTTGTTCTACTCAGAGTAGAGCAACGTAAACTGATGGCCATGACTAACTTAGCTTCATTGTTTTCAATGAGTCTACTCTAAGTAGAACTTAGTTGGATACAACCTGTCATTTAAAAACAATGTATAGCTTGCTTTTCTCTTTCAAAACTGAGTCACTTGAAGTGGCTTACAAATAGTAAAAAAGCTAACATTCAAAATAACAAGAATTCATTGTTACAACACAATTACTAGACTAAAAGCAGCAGCAACTCAATGTCAAAAGTACCAATAAAGATTTAATTAAGCAACAAAATCAAAAGCTTGTTTTTGGAGGGGGGTTTTAAGCCTTCAATTGCTCAACACAAATAACAAGAAAACCTAACTTCTTGGGGCAGAGAATTCCACGGATAGAGCACTACCACATAGGAGGCCTTTTATGTGTTCCCACCAACCATGCCTCAGCAGTCATATTTAAGAGGGCGGCAGCATCTGACCTTTAAGGGCAGGCAGATTTGCAAAGGAGAAGACGGCCAAAAGTAACTTGATCTCAAGTTGTTTAAGGCTATAAAGGCAAAAACCAGGTCCTTGAATCACACTTGGGAATGGACTGGAAATCCTTCAACAGATTTTCCAGAAGCCACGTTGGTCTAGGGGAGTCACCTGGCAAAAAGATTATCACTGGAGAGTATGGAGTAATAAGAAGGAATCAAAATGGAAGATAATTCAGTCCTGTTTGAAAAATATCAATATAATATAACATCTTCTTTTAGGTGTTGCTGCAATCATAAATCCAACTGTGTCAAAATATTGATCTATTTTTAAAACTGTAAAATGAATAATGATTTCAGATAAAATGCAGGCACACATTTTTATTTGAATAACCAGAGTAATCTCCTTTTAAAAATTAATACAGCACACCAAAAATTATGCACCGTACATAATTTTAAAATAAGATAAGACTATAAAGCAGAAGGCAGGGCCCAATATATGAGGAAGAGAAGAAAGGAAATAAGACTCAAAAGGAAGAGGAAACAGAGGGATTAGATGATGAGATTTTAAGTAAACAAACAGACCTTCAGAACAGTGCATTCAATGCACTTTATCCAATATTATACCACTACAGTATTTTTTAGCCAAAAGTAAAAGGAGAGTAGATTCTCACTCTAATGAAAAAAGACAAAAAGTACTGCTCACTTCACATTAGGACAAAATGGATTCAATTTTGCCAAGCTCCATAAAGAAAGCAGGATAAGCAAATTTCACTAATGAAGTCTGTAGTTGGACACATCAAACATACTGGGGACAATATTTATTTCTGCTTAATCTTCCAGAGGAACTGCACTGTTAGTCTGGTACAGAAAAAACTACAAGTCTTGTGGCACCTTAAAAAGACTAAAAGGCTCATTTGTGTCAACAGCTTCCATGGCTGTCGTCATGCATCTTTTGAAGGCTTCTCTGGTCCATGAACGTTTATGCCACAAAGAACCTGTTAGTCTTTAAGGTGTCACAAGACACAGGTTGTTGTGTTTTCTAGGAACATAGAAAACTGCCTTATACTGAGCCAGACTATTGATCCATCTGGCTCAGCCTCATCTACATTGACTGGTAGCCCAGGGTTTCCAACAGTTGACTTTCCCAGCCCAACCTGGAGACACCAGGACTTAACCCAGGACCTTTGCTATGAAGAGTAGGTTCTACCACTGAACTGTGGCCCTTCTAGATCCGGGAAAGGGAAACTTTTTAAACCTGAGGGCAAACCTCTGGGATTTGATGGGCAGGGTTAGGAAAGAGTGGTCTGAGCAATGGATGTGATTCTCCCTTGGAACAATAAACTATATTCCTCCCACACACAAAACTGAAGGCTTGTTCGTTCTCTCTCTCTCTCTCTCTCTCTCTCTCTCTCTCTCTCACACACACACACACACACACACACACACACACACACTTCCATCCAGCCAAGTAAGAGGCAAAACAACTCAAGGAGGACATGGAGCAGGGTGCGTAACCAGCTGACATCTTGCAATAGTATAAAAATGTATGGGAAATAACACTGTTGACAAACTTACACACTTTCAACAAGTTATTAAGAGATGTGGATGACACCAATTTACTGAAAATTGGAGTCTATATCAATTACTAGAATGTAAAATTCTAAGACAAGGACCTTTATTATATATTAATGAACACTCTACACTGACTGACATAGGCATCTCACACAAGGCAGAGATCCCTAGATTCATTTGTTTTGCTGGTGTGTTTGGTACAGAAGATTATGTTCTCTCTGTGTTTTCCTCACTCCTGACCATATTCCTACACACACCCCCCCCAAATAACTACTGTCAATGACATTTAAGAAAAGCTGAAAATGCCAACTTCCACCCAATACCATTACCAGACCTTCCCCCAAGCACATAAATTGAGTCTTACGCTGCAAGCCTCTATATGCTTACTCAGAAGTAAGTCCCACTGTGTTCAATTGGACTCACTCTATGGTATGTGCCTAGGATTACAGCTGATCATTCTCAGTTTCCCATTTTAAGAGGCTTACTCTGAAATGAAAAGTTACTGCAGCTTCCAAAAGAAAAAAATGTAATACATTTAGGAATCCAGCAGTTCAGATTATCTCCTTCAATCAAGTAGTTCTGCCAACATATTTCACAACAACCATTTCTTGATTTTAAACAAATGCCACGTAAAATGTCTTCCACACTATCATCTCCATCACTAATCTGGTGGGAAAAGGGAACTATTCTGTGGTTTGCCTCAGGTGCCGAAATGTCTTGGGCTGGTCCTGCTGATTGGTAAACCCACTCTGGGAACTGTAGCTCAGTGAGGGGAATAAGGGTCTTCTAACCCTGAAAAACTACAGGTCCCAGGATTCTTTGGGGGAAGCCATGACAGTTAAAGTAGTATAACAGTGCTTGAAATATATAGTGCAGATATGGCTTTGGTTGGCTATGGGTGCCAGCTCCCAGAGTCCATCTGAGTAGCTGGATTGGTTCCAAGATTCAATTAAACTGGTGGTTCCTATTTTCCAGTTGTAACAGCACTACTACAGTGGAAAGAGAAGCCACTCTGCTAACACCAGCATAAACAGCTCCAGATGACTATAACTAAAGTCTTTACCTGTAGCAAATTTAATCTCAAAAGGACTGCAGTATCTTAAGTGAAATTGTTACCGCTTTCTTAAATACTTAATAATATAGTGGCATGGAAGCCTAGATAGCGTTTTGCTAACCTGTAACAGGCAGTGGATTTTCAGAGAATAAAACTTCCATATTAATGTGCAGTCTACAAAAGACGACAGCAATTCTGCATATGCGGTCTAGCCCCGGCACTGATCCAATCATCCACTCCACATTTTATGTTTAAATAGTGAAATTACTCATTTAGTAGCAGCATATGCCTGACTTTAATAAATATCGTTGGCATCCGAGATCTCTCAAAAGCACAGCAAAACTTAATAAAGTTATCATTAAGTAATATTCTCCCTGTTAGCAATAACTGTTATCAGAGGCAATAATCAGAAGGGGGCGAAAACTACCACAAAGAAGTATCTTCTATTTTAATAGCTAAATTCAGTACGCTAGCCATAAGCCAATAAGTAGTAGCATACAACTCTTTTCAGCAAGTAGAACCAGCTCATGCCCATCCACCTTCCCAGATCAGAATCCAGAGTTCAGCCCAGCAGAGAATCACTGTCTTATCCCATCAAATCTCATTCATCACTCTGAGAATAGCATGGGAAAGTATCTCAAGGAGCCTTAGAGCCAAGATATGGACAATAAAATGTACATTCAAGTTCAGATTTTTTAGAAGATTTAAATAGAGTGCATTTTTAAAATGGCAACTAATTGGCCCCTATTGATAGAGGGAGAAAAATTAAGCCACTTCAGCAACAGAGAGAAAGCTGAAATTAGGTACAACACATGCAGCTTACCAGAAAAGTTTAAAAACAGAACACATACATGCCTCTCACTCAAGACACACAACAAGATATCAACTTAACAGTGATCAGCTCTAGCAGACAGCAATAATGACAAAAACAAACCCCTATGTTGAAATACAGAATAATCTGCCCAAATACAACCGCAACACGTGGCTAATGAATACAGTAAATGTGTTATTATTAGTATTAGAATGTCATCCAAAATTTACGATTCATCAACTTCAAAAAAAAAATTATATATCAGTCCATATCAGTCCATAACCAAGAAGTACAGTGGTACCTTGGGTTACATACACTTCAGGTTACAGAAGCTTCAGGTTACAGACTCCGCTAACCCAGAAATAGTACCTCGGGTTAAGAACTTTGCTTCAGGATGAGAACAGAAATCGTGCTCTGGTGGCATGGCAGCAGTAGGAGGCCCCATTAGCTAAAGTGATGCTTCAGGTTAAGAACAGTTTCAGGTTAAGAACGGACCTCCGGAACAAATTAAGTACTTAACCTGAGGTACCACTGTAGTCAATGAAATGAATTGCTGGCGGGGAACACCACGACGCCTTTCAACAGCTATCAGACAGCAAAACAAGGCAGCCTTGTCACATATCCAATACAATGCAGAGGTATTGTTCCAAGATGCTGGTATCACCCTTAAATGCCCAGATGTCATGAACTGTCTGGATACAGAGGCATGGTGGGAGGCACCAACTGGGGACTCCTCCAGGGAACCCCCAGGGGAAGAAGGCTGGTGGTGGGACGATGATTAAGTGGTTAGAGGGAAAAGATGGGCAGACTGTAAGGAGGAGGTGTAGGAAGCTGGGGAGGCAACAGAGTTCAGTGAGCCGGAAGAAGCTGGGGCAGACAGAATCCAGAATCAGAGGCAGGAGAGGAGGGGAAGCAGGAAACAGAGATGAGGAAGGCTGCTGAAGAATCCAGGGAGTCTCCCCCTACTGCTGCAACCAGCTTCCCTCCCTCCCAGAAATGAAAAGGATGAAGCAAAGAGAGACAAGATGGTGGAGCCTTAGGCTGCTGGGGAAGGAACAGGGGGAGAAGCCTTAGAGAGAGGTAGGAAGACAGGGAACTTCTGTCCTTGCAATAATAATCAATAGGATTGCTTCTTCATGCACCTCACACACCGTTTATGGATTAGGATTTGCTGTGACAGCCACAAATGTATTTGTGCTTGCTGACTACAAGCTGCACATTAGTTTTGTATGTATGTCAATCAAAAGCACTTAACTACAAAGCCAAGAGAGGTTACAATTTGCATTCCAAAAATAAAAAAGGCAGAAGGTAAAACACACACACACAAATTAAATACCTGCACCCCTAAAATGTTCTTTCTAATGGCATAAGTCACTATTTTGGTATGTTTGTTCCTACATCTAATTAATGGGAATAAAAGGAAATCTGGGTTGAGACATAATACTCCCGCTAAAACAACTTGCAATCAATTAACACTGTCAGCAGTTAAACTCAATTTTCTCCCCTGCATGTGGAGGTGAATACACAGAACAGATTGATAATTCCCATTGAGAGTGTGGCTAAGTGTTTCTAAGCAACCTTGCTCCATCATCTTCTGTGACAAAAACAAGGGAACGAGTTTGAACTGCAGTCTGATGGAGCTATGAATACTAATGAAAAACCAAAAGGAGAATTCTACAGAACTGACTTCTGAACCAAAACACACTATTGACTACATTTTCTTTAAGCTAAGTAAACATAAGCAAATTGTGTCATTTTAACTTCACAGCTCCAAATATTATTTACTACATCTGTGGGCAGATCTCATATTTCAATTCCCACCTGTGATCTAAAATTGCATGTATCTGAATTTTCTCCAGATCCTCCTTCTCAGTAGCTGTCCTGAGCGATTCTCCCCAAACAGCTTTTTTAACTTTCCTGAAGGTTGCTTACAATGAAATTCTACCCAGAGTAAACCCATTAGAATTAATAGACCACAGTTAGCTATGCTTGTTAATTTCAATGTGTCTACTCTGAGTATTACTAAAATTGTTTACAACTCTGAGTCCATAAAGCACTGGACTCATAGAGCACAGATGTAGTGTAACAGCTAAGATATTGTACCACAGATCAAGGAGTCCCTAGTTGAAAACTCACCTCAGCCGTACAATTACTAGATGACCTTAGGCAAGCCACTCTCTTTCAGCCTCAGCCCCCATTTGCAGCATGGAGGATAATACCACTGACCTACCTTACAGAGTACCTGTAATGATTACAACTAGATAATGCATGTGAAGAGCTCTGAAAGCAATATAGTATATTAAGTATTTTTCACAAAGTGATTCCAGAAATTGGGTGCAAAAAGTGATTAAATAAAAATGCTGTCGGCTGAGTAAAACGGACTATTTCCTCATCTCTACCCCACCCTACATTGCTCTGTTCTTCCCCCTTTACAAAAAGCAAGCCTGGAAATTATTTTGCCTGATGGATGGAGTATAAATTCATAAAATATTTTATTTTAAACAAATAAATCTTGCGAACTCCCAACCACTTCTTAAATTTATGGGGGGGGGATTAATAAGTTTGAAGATTCTGAAGGACTCATGCTTATTTTACTTATTGACGTGAGTCCTTGTCATCCAAATTACCACCATACCTCCTAGCTGGACAATGATCACGTGAAAACAATTGCCAACACATGTGAGTCCTGTGTTACTTACTGTGGCAGTGTGGGGTCATCTCACCACATAGATGCAGTTTTTGGTAAGTGTGTATGAGAATTTAAAAACATATCAGCTGGTATCATAATACTGGACTAGAAATATGTGAAATCATTACAGCATGACAAAAGATAATAAATGTATTTATGGAAATTTCTGAAGACAGTTCCATAGGAGTCCACGATTATCTCTCCCAGGGAACTAACATTATATGCAACTGAGGATGCATTCACAAATCCAAAGACTAGAAAACAACAACATTCCACCCTCTTTTATCTTTGCATAAGCCACTTCATAGGAATCCTGAAAAAGTGCCCCAAAGCAGAGTGATGCCTTAATGCTGTGTGTCACCAGGAAAGGTTTGTTTTCTGCGGCCAGGAAATGGAAAAGAAGTCCAAAGTAAGCAGAACGCTCAAACATTTGTAGTCCCATATGCCAGGCTCATCAAGCACCTAATGAATTTGTCTCTGGGGACAGCCTTGATAATCGAGCTATAAATCATTCACCCAACTCAATGTGTTGTTTGCTTCACTGAATGCTCACAGGCAGAAGAGGGATAAAAATATCAGCTTTTAAAAGCAATCTTCATTCACACTTAACATAGTGGATGACCAGGAAATGCATATAATTTTTCTCCAAGTACAGGTCTTTAAGTTTATGCACTTCTTCACATATTCATAATCATCAACCTAGTAGAAAGAAGTATCAGTTTGCAACCAGTTCTGCAAGAGTATCAATTCAAGAAACCTGAAGATAGACTGAGGAGTCATACAGGTAACCCTGACCATTGACTGTGCTGGCCAGGGCTGATGCAAGCTGAAATCCAACAAATGGAGGGTACCACATTGGCTACTTGCCATTATATAGATGCCATTTTTAAAATTATTTTCTATTGTGCTTGTGGAAGTGATTGGCTGAGTTGTTGTTGTGACATGGAACATTCACAAATATTCAGTTCTGGGGAAAACCACTAAGGAAACAAAGGTATCAGAATGTCATCCGGTGAGAGAATTAAAAGCTATGAGGAGAAATTTTCATGATACAAGCTAAAGAATGGAAAGAGGTTCCAGGAGATAATTTACCTGTTAAGAATATTTGAGCCCCTCACCCAATGATTCTCACCTAGAGAAGGTAACAGGTAGGGAGCCCAAACAGAAAAGGAAGAGTGAACTATGCAATGAGAGTCAAAAACTGGTCACCTTTTTATGTGAACCAAGCAATTCTTTGACTACAGGCTTCTAGTTTGTTTTGCTCCTGCACAGACGGGAAATGCTCATTCAAGCCATTTCCTTTCTGCTCCGATTCTCTACATGTCTCTGAAGCTTCTCCCACAATTACAGTTCTATGAAAAATGATCTCAATGTCATTGTGCTCTGTTAAAAGTCCTCTTTCTTTCTGCAGTCACTGTAGATTGAAACTGGGATAAGATGAACCAGTGAAGCTCATGCATATGTTCCAATTAGAATCAAATAGCAGCCACCATTTCATCCAAATCTGATTTAGAGCTGCTGTAAAAGAACTGGCAAAAGAGTGCTTATTGCTAGCAAAATGAGTGTGAGACTTAACAAATGAAAACTGATTCTCCCCTCTTGGAGATCAAATTTTGTGCTTTGCTTAATTCCCTAATAATTAACTGAACATTGCTGCTAAAGACTTTGAGTTCTTAAAAAAAGTTTCCATAATTTAAGATAAAGAGTAAAATTTTTGTGCACTGAACTATTCATGACAGAAGCATTTTGAGATGCTTTGTGAAAAATTCACCAATCATCTAAACATCACCACAAAGCCTAGATATACATTTATATATTTCTAAAATCATAAGGAGGCAAAGGCTTTCTGTTATCTTCTATGAAAGCAACTTATCAGTTCACAAAGATAGATATTGAAGATGGAACCTTTCTGCTGCTCAGGCAGATCACTGTGAGCCAGTTATCAGAATCAGAGATCTTCTGATCAAAACATGATGGGTCTGGAACTGAAATATATGAGTGCCTTTAATTAGGTCTAAACATATCCATAAATGGAGTCATCAGCTAGCAGAGGAGCATGATTCACCCAAGAACTGAGAGGCATGGGGAACCCACAATATCTGCAAGCCATTATCTAAAGAAGTACCGTATTTTTCTGTCTATAAGACGCCCCCATGTATAAGATGCCCCCTATTTTGGGGAAATCATATTTGAGAAAATGAGGGGAGATGGCCCAGAGTATAAGACGCCCCCTAATTTTTGACATTATTTTTTAGGGGGAAAACCTAGTCTTATACACTGAAAAATACAATAGCTTTCATTTTTTTTCAGACCTGGGACCTATCTTCCCCTCAAATCTGCATTTGGGAATCTGCTTCTTATTTCACACATAACACACCCTATATATGGTGGTAGTGCAATTAGTATGATTCACTTTGGGCCAGGGTGGCCCAGTAGTGGATCCCAGTTGAAGATCAATGCCTTAAAGCATGATCCACAGAACATTTGGAACAGTCCTAACTGGGAAAATATCTTCCCTAGAATTCAGCTTCTCTAATATAGATGTGAAGCTAAATTGATACCTTGATGTCTGCTTTCTGCTACTACCATGTGTCTATATGAGCAAGCACACATATTTGTAAATTGTGTCCTTCCTAAAAGAGGGCATGTGTTGCAGTGAGATCTGGTAGACTGACCTCTTGGTTGTGGGTGGGTCCATTGGATAGCCACAATACCCGATTGGTAGGTCCATCGATGCTGGGATTCAATCTGGCCAATGGGGTTGCAGTCTAAACGGATTGAGGGACTTATATAAACCCATGCACATGACCCAGAGCTTCCTCTTTCAGCTTGCGCATCGGAACACCCACCCACCTCTCACTAATTTTAGGGCCTTTTGCGATTGACATGGCTATGCTGTTGTGTGTCGTCTATCGTGGGAAAGGGGCACAGCAGGATTTTTCCCACTTGGCTGATTAGCTTGTTGCCATTTGGGTTTCGCCTGCCATGTAGCAATTTGTCACAACTTGTAAGGTTGCAGATAGGCGCTGGTTCATGTGATAGGGATGGGAGAATGGCCTCGCCATCCCTATGTGAAGGGTATTCCGTTAAAAGAACTTGGTTTGGCCAATCCCCAAAAAGGGGTTGTGCCTGTGCCTGAGTTCAGGGGAGCATGTGGGGAGTGAATAGAGTCTGCTCCCAGGCTTTTTACCTACCTCAGGTGTTCACCCTTGGATGACCTATGATGGAGCTCTGGGTCAGAGCTACCTGCAAGGGTGTAGGAAGCTAGTCGAACCAGAGCCTATGCAACCACTCACTTTTCTGTAATCAATAAAGTTGTGGCCTAAATTCTGCCAAAAACCAAAACTAAAATTTGAGTCGAATGTCTCTTTACTTAGGAGGGAGGCAAAGCCGATCCCACTGTGTATGTAAATTCTAAGTGTGTAGGAAGGAAGATCCCATAAGCTAAAACACAAAACAAATTATACATCTGAATAACTATCTTTAAATCACCTCTTTTGTGTATTAATATTTCCTAACTTTAAGTTTCTGTTCCCACTTGGCAGATGGAAGAGACTACCAAGCAGGGGAGAAATAGCTCAGATATTTCTTAGGGATTCTTTCCCTTATAATTTGCTTGGAGTACTTGGAGTACCTATGGCATGATCCAGCCCCTCAACAGAGTCCATGAGCAGAAATGGCTGAGGCTGAACAGATGGTTGTGGCACAGCACTGTGAACTCTTCCATGCCACTTAGCAGAGTACCCAGGAATCTGGGATTTAGTTGACTTGAGCACAATGAATTTTTCTCATTGTGCACAAAGTGTCTGGCTAGATGTAGACCACAGGAGTGGGAAGAACAGTAGGTGGACATGATCAGATTACCCTTATAGCTCCTAATCCACACCAACATACATGAAGCTACAAAGCTCATTATGGTCTCCACTAGACACATAATTCCTATTTATAATATACACTGTTGTGTATCATTTGTAATCACCAATTTAGATTATAAAAAACCCTCAAGCAATGAAACCAATAAATCACAGAATAGCTTTGAGCTATAAGAAAACATTAATTCTATTCCCAAAGCTAAATTACATTTCACAATTTCTGTCAATGGACATGGATGGAACCTTGAGATGATTAATGCTTTATCAGAGATTGCACACCGACTGGGAAAAAACCTAGCTAGCCAATTAAGATGTGCTAGTGCTGCTTTTCCTGAGCGGGGGTGGGGGGGTGGGGCTGATAGAGTTGTCACTGGCTCCAGCACTTGGTTGAATCAAACAGTTTGACAAAGTTAAGCTCTCATTTGAAACTAATTCCACTAGTCAACTCAACACATGAAGGTTAAGAAAGGGGACTGAAAGCACAGCCTATAGGATTCCATTTCCGAAATCGGTAGAAGATACATCTCAGGACAAGGAGAAAAAAGGTGGCAGAAATAACAGTGTTATGTTCAGAATTTCAGGGTTTCAGACAGTTAAAATATAGGTGGTGGTTAGCAGTGGTTAAGCCAATTGTCTTATGAAACTTATAGTAAAAATATAGCCGGGGTTAGCCACCATGGAGCCCTCAGATGTTGTTGGACTCCAAATTCCATTAGCCCTAACCAGCATTGCCAATGGTGAGGAATAATAGGACTTGTAGTCCTTTGCATCTGCAGTTCTTAACATTGGTTACTCCAGCATACAGACAATTGATAGATTTAAGAGATAGTGGATATGTTTAAAGAAAACAGATGCAGAAATGCAAGCTTGAACTAGCACAACAGGCAGCAGCTGAAAAGATTTCTTATCCTCTCTAGCAAAGAATGACCGCTGAGAGTTTGCAAAAGGTAAGACCTATTGACGAAGGCCCATGTAATTGGAGATACATTGAATAATAGACTTCATCATTTTTAAACACTATGACTTTAATAGCAAATGAATAGAGTGTTGTTTTTTACAAGAACAGGAAAATTTAAAATGCCACAATTATTGTCTGTTGAATATTGAATATTCACGCAGGCTCTGCACAGGTGTCGGTCACATAAAACGTTTGTTAAACAGTTAAATATGGTTCCCTGGCAGGACTCTAAATGCATGCCTGCAGCAGGGCTGATTCTAGTCCAAGCAAAGAGACAGAGTGGGTGCAATTATGGCATCATTAAACAGCTTAGTTACTTTGACAGCTAAAAGATTTCAGTTTAGTAATAAGCACTTAAAAACAGCACAATATATCAGTACCCCCTTGTAGTATAAGAATATGACAGTCTACTGGAACAGGCCAATGGCTCATCTGATCCAGCACCTTGCAGACACAATAACCAACCAGAAGCCTATGGGAGGCTAGCAAGCAGGACCTGAATGCAACCAAGCTCCCTTCGCTTGTGATTCCCAGCATCTGGCATTCATATCCCCTCTGACTGACAGTGGCAGTAGAACTTACCCACTGTGCCTAGTAGCCACACTTATAGCCTTATCTTCAATGAATTTGTCTAATCCTCTTTTAAAACCATCTGAGTTGGTGGCCATCACTACTTCTTGTGGGTGCAAATTTCAGAGCTTAAGCGTACACAAATAATTCAGGCATCCCTGTTGCTTTCAGCAAAATGACAACAATTATGTTCCCACAACAGAAAACAGCTGCTTGCCATCTTTTCAAATGGGACTGTTAACAGCAACCATATTGTAGGAATATTGCTGAATATATATATCATCACGCATGCACAAACTAGCCACAGAACTTATTTTCAGTACTGTACAAATAAAAAAACTAATACATGCCATCCCGATCCCAGCAACACTCTGTAGAAATAATGGATGATAAAGCCAGTTTGGAATATTTGCCAAGAGTTCTAATCAGAATAGCCTTATATATTACTTAGCAAATTAGCCAGTGCATGTATTTGTAGGGTGACAAAGGGACAATCATTTGAGGCATATGAATTGTAAAGCTGGTGATGCTCTCATTTCAAAATTTAAATGAAGTGAGTACATTACTGTTTGTATTGTAGTTTATAATTTTTGTAAAGTGATATGTGCATGCAGGTCATCATCTGTAAAAAATTATTTTCAGTTTATGAAGCAATTCTATATCCTCCCACCACGCTGATGAAGAATTCTACGAAACAGTCGTCAATATCTGGAATCACTGTTCAGTGTTGGACATCATATTTGCTGAATACACAGAGCTTCACAGCTTGTCTTTCATCATACACCTCGCTTCATTTAAAGATTTAAAGATTTTCAGAGACTTTGAGACTAAAGATTTCATTTTGTACTTCTTATGGTTTGAAGGAATTCTATAAAGATTGTCTATTGTGTATGTGCATGGTCATTGTGTTGCCTAGACATTGCTGACATTCTCTTTGTAACACAGGGATTTGTTCTGTACTAGAATAAGACAGATGAAAGCTCTTGGTCCCTGAGGAAGACCTACGGACTAAACACTTTGGGACTGCTTCACAAAATAATTTTTTAAAAAGTGGTTGCTACTAGGTTGTTGTTTTTGAGCTTACCACTCCCACCCCTTCCTGAACCTACCAGAACACCACTTTATATGAGCATCTAAAACTGCCTCATACCAAATGAGAACATTTATCTTGTCCAGTTATTTGTCTGCTGTGACCAGCAGCTCTCCAAGGTCTGAGGCATGACTTTCTCCCTCTCTGATCAGCACTCTGTAGAGCAAACAGGAAAAAAACCACCAAGAATGTAACTTCTTTGTATACCTGCCAACTAAGATTCAGGTTCGTGCTTCTGATGAAGTGGGCTTGAGTCCACAAAAGCGTACGCTATGATCAATGGGTTAGTCTCTTCCAGCAATAACCAAGAGTCTTGTTGAACTTTAAAGACTAACACAGCCAGCTATCCAGAAATCGCTTTAACTGGTGGTGCTGGAGATTCAACCTGTGACCTTTTACATACAGTGCATTCTACTAAACTCTTAATAGTGGATCCAGCTATCCTGGCAAGATGAAGGACTCTAAGTTACCAGCTCTCGATCAGCTGAAGATAAAGTGAGGAGGGATAAAAAGAGAGAGGTGGGGCATGTTGATGGACTTCAACAGTTCCCTGCACAAACACAATGACCCCGTGATAGCTAGTAAGATTGTGTGGCTGAAACACTCTGGGAATCCTAGGCTGTAATCGGAGATTAACCAGCAACTTGTTTAACACAGCCAGATTTGTTACGTGATTGTCTTCTGTGCTTATTCAATGAGCACAAACCGTCTCATATTATTCAACAGTTAAGTATGCGTAGCACAAAGGTTTTTGAAAAGTGGTACAGAAGTTTTCAGAATGAATTATTGGGGGTAGAAGAAAGGGGAAAGATCTTGGTGTGCCTCTCCTGCTCCCACCAGGTGGGCAGAAAATGAATGGTGGTCATGCCAGGGCTTGCAGTGGAATGGTTGCAGAAACAAACATGTGAATAGCCTCACAGTTCTTTTATACATAAAAATAGTAACTCAGAGAAGGAACAACCATTTTACTTCCAGGACCACTGAAAGCCTCACATACAAATAATAATATCTACCTCTGCACTAGGAAAAGCTAAAAATCAGCTGGCAGAAATCTCCATGGTTATATTTTTGATATGATATATATAATTCCTTGCTTTTAGAATAATGCTTTTCCATCCACTGGGCTACCAAATCTCTTTTCTTTTTCAGTTGCTCAGCAGGCTTTCACTTCACTTCATTTTTTTGAAAAAAGAATTTGCACTTTACAAAACAGATGCCCAAAAGCTTACTTATAATACAATACCACCCCCAAGAATGAAATAAACTTTTTATGACCTGAAATTTGAGCTTTTAACAACAGCTGTGCTTTTCAAAATATATATATGTGGACTTCTTAATCACAAAGCGAAGCAGAGTCTTTTGAAAGGGACTATCTGCCATTAAGTACATATTAGTGGTATTATGTTAAAATGATTATATGTTTATTTAATTACAGCCCACTCTACATGGCAGTTCATGTAGCCTGTCTCACAATTAATCATGATTAGTGAAACCTGCGGCACAAGGCAGAGCAGAGTAAATCAGAACAATTACACAATATAGGAGCTTTACGATTCTGTTTTGTCTCCACCGGAGTTATCAGATCCCCATCAATTTGGCATCCAGGAAGGAAATTTAGACTGTAAGACAACACTAGACTGGGGAGGGAGATGACCCAACAAATGCAATTTCTGCTGCAGAAAACCATTCATGCTGAAAACAGTTTTATATTCCCACATTTTCTACTTGAAGATTGAAAGTGAAAATAAGACGAATCATCAGCACCCCATCATGAATAATACATGCCCTCACCCCATACAGAAGCCAGTTCCCAGGGTTCCATCGCACTGTAAAACTTGGGCACTCTGACCCTGATTGGTCTGGATGCACTTGGAAGCTCTCAACCAAACAGTAGCCCTATTAGGTCATTATGCCCAGATAGGGAATATTAACATGGATAAGGAAGCACACTACCTGGGCACTCTGACCCTGATTGGTCTGGATGCACTTGGAAGCTCTCAACTGTTAGGGTTTAACATAACCAAACAGTAGCCCTATTAGGTCATTATGCCCAGATAGGGACTATTAACATGGATAAGGAAGCACACTACCCAGAAATCCTCCTATTTACTAGTACATTGCTCTTCGGGTCTCTTGTAGTGAGGACAAAAACCTGCTCTCCCATCCGGACATCCACTTCTCACTTGCAGGGATCACATAGAGGTGCAGCATACATCTGCACACAGACACTCAGAGCACACCAAAACATCCTGTCCTCCCTCATCCCAAGGTCCTTGCACTATACAGGTCCTTAATCTGCTACCCCCTTCTCCACTGCAATTGGATCATGTCACAATATCATGCATTTTGGTAATGCTAGTGATTTACTGTTTCATTACAATATCTATGATCCATGGAATCAATGGGCTAAATCAATGGGGGGAAAGAAATTGGTACTTTTTTTGTTTGAAGAGTGGACTGGGGGACGTTCAGTTAATAGTTCTGCCCCACCTATCCAGTCCAGTGGGAGGAGTCATCAACTGAATGTCCTCCAGTCCACTATGGCAAATAATTGTCTTTCTAGGAAGGCTGTGCAATCGTTTGTAGAAGTTTATTAGAAAACGTAGGCTAGGAAGATTCCAGTGATGCTTCAGAGGCAGAATGTTAGGCACAAATAAACAATATGACCTATTGGTATTGAAAAATACCAAGTGCTTTTCTTTAGGCTCACAAAACAAAAAAATGTGCCTGCACATGAAAGTATGCACACACATACAAACATAACCATGCTCTCACTGATATAAGTGGACAAGCTATGTGCTTGGTTTAGGGAAACAGCTCCATGTCCTTCTACAGTGAGGTTAGAGGTTGACCCAAATTTTCAGTGCATAGTCATTATATAGGATGGTTGTCGTTTTTCCTGAATGCTAAACAAGCACAGTTGGAGCACGTGAGGAATTTCTGTGCTTACAGTCTCAGAAGGGTCAACTGTACAGGGTTGGCTGTACATCCTGGTTAATCAATGGCTGCCATTAGCAAAACCCTAAAGTGAGTGCAAATTTCCAGCAACGTTGCAATTAGGCAGCCACCAGTAACCGGCACAGTGAGAACAAATGCCATACGGCTGGAGAAAAAGGAAAATAAGACAGGATTTTTGTGTGGGTTTTCTAAGAAAGGGGAAAAAATAGGAAAACAATTACCCCGCAGATGTTCAATAAAGCTAGAATTAAGTTCCCAGCAGTATGATTAGCCTCAACTGTATAACTGTGCTGGCAACACCAGGCTCCTTGGAAAACGACTGACGTGGTGTCACTGCTCATCATTGCAACAGATGTTAAATGTTTCTTTATAATGTCCTTCTAATATTTCATCAGATTTCTTTTAATTTATTTTCAGAAACTTGCTTTCCTTAAGGCTTTGTTAAAGTAGATTTTTAAAGAGTTTTTCTCCCCCTCAAGAATAATGACCCACCAGCAAAAAGGATTAACAACACTGCACACAGACAATGTATAATCAAGGCCCGCCTAAGAGTGCCCCAAGCCATACAGCTGTTGCAACTAAACCATGCTAGTTTGTAAGGTTTGCTTTACTACAGGGTGCCAACTCTGCATCACATCCGATTGCCTTTGATTTGGTCAACTTGACTTATTAGAACCGTCCAAATCACAAGGAGGACAAAAGAAGGCTAAGCAACTAAAGAGAGAGACATCTACTTGGCCACTGGAAGAAACAGGATGCTGGACTAGCTGGGCCACTGACTTAATCCAGCAGAGTGCTACAGTTAAACATGGATATTCAGAAACATCTATTGCTTTGATACAAAGTATTCCTATTCAGTGCCACAGCTAATATGTATTCTGTAGCTTTGGCCAACAATGACAAAAAAAACCCTCGATTCTGCTCTTCAATGAAAACTATTGTGAAAATGGCTGAGCCACATAGTTCAATGCTTTACACCCATTCAGGCTGTGTTCACATCGCTGTTTACTGTGGTTCCAGCGCCCTCCCACTGCTGTTATCTGAAGCCACATCCACATGACATTAGCCATAATCCAGCAATATTCTGCTGCTTCCTGAAAAATCCTACTTTTTGATGTGCTTTACTATGAACCAACTCCCAGCTGGTTAGAAAACGGAAACCGCAGTTATGCTGTGGTGTGAACAGTTCAGGCAGCTTTTGCACAGATGCAGTTGATGGTACATGCACAGGTGACAGCTTCATTGAATTGGGGTTCGGCATGAGAAAACAAATCATCATGTGAAAGCGTACTCTAAACAGCAATGGAAGAACGCATCTTGAAAATGCAGTCAGGGCAAATGGCCTTGCAGCTTTTCAACCTGGTAATGTGAACACAGTTCAAGAGAGATGAGTTCTAATACTCTCCTGGCCCAGGGCATGCAGGATGTAGAAATGTGGAACCAGGGAGAGATACCAATGGATCCCCCACGGCGGTAGCTGGATCGTGAAGATGGGGGGGGGGAATAACCTCCCACTGATCTGGGTCTCCATCCTCAGATACCTCAGCATCTGATAAGGTTAGGTTATTTGAGAATGAAAGCTTCTAAGACCCTGGTCCTGGCAGGTCAACCAATCAAAGGGAGGAAGTACAGTTTATATGCCTAGGAAGATGCATACGCACAAAGCAGTGTAATATAACAGAACTAGGACTTGGGAGATCAGTGCTCAAAACCCCACTCAGCCATGAAGTTCATTGGGTGATCTTGAGCCACTCAGAGTTTCTCAGCCTAATCTTCCTCGCAGGATTGTGAGGATAAACTGGAAGTGTGCACATCACCACAAATTCTTCAAAGTAAAGTTGGGATATAAATGAAACAATTAATTAATAAAGATGTGAATGTGGCAGTATTTTCCCCTAAAACATTCATAAAACATGCTTCACAACTTCCAGTGCTATATTACTGTGCACAATGCAAACCATATATATATACCCCAGACCTGTGTGACCTCTATAATAAAGCTAAAATGGATCTGCTTCTCTTATCTATCATTCAAGCTCCCTTTTCTCAACTCCGGCTGCACTCCTCACTATCTCCCACCAGTGCAATTGGCACGTGCAATCCGATCAATAGACCAGAAACCAGTGTAGAAATTACTGCTCTAGTATGTGACATTGCCAGAGACAGCATGACAGCAGTTCTCTTCACTGTCTGATTAAGTAGCTGTTAAAAGAGAGAGAGACAGAGACGTGACACAGAAAAATCAAATTGGAGTTCAGCTTTTCTACACACAAGAAACTCAGAACTGGTAATAGAAGCACTAACACGGATCATAGAGATGCTTTATAAAGTTGAGAAATCAGGTGAGAAATTGCTTCCAGGGAAGGGGGGAGAAAAAGAGCTTCTCTTTTTAAAACCAGTATCTGAATCACAGCTACAACTCTGCACTAACCCAGCTTTTCCTCTGCATTATATTATGCATTATATTTTCCTCTGCATTATATAATACAAAGTATAGAATTTGCGATCACATCATACATGTACTCAACATAGGCTTGGCTTACAATTAACATGGTCTAACAAGGAGGAAGACAACATACAAACAGCCCATAAGCGGGCACAGAAGCAGACTTTTACAAAGCAGACAAAGACCCAACATGTTTTGGGTCAAAGATGGCTCTTTGTCAGGGGAAATCTATAACTAGCAGATACACAATCACAATAGGCATGCAAGATTTAATTTGTGAAGGAAGCAAAGACAAAAAGGTGAGGAAAATACAAGTTTCCTGGCAGAAAGCAACCACTGTTTCTGGGCTTGTTATAGCTGAACATATATTATCAACAAATCAGGGCAAGAAATCCAACCTGTTATTCACCATCTTAGATCACTAATGTCTTTGCAACATACTGTGAATCTATCTATCTATTTAGTATTTCAAGTGTCACACCTGTGCACACACATCTGTCAGCCTTCTTTCCTAGAGAGGAAGATAACAGGCTGGACCTAGTTCCTCTAACCTCCCCCTTCAGAAAAATCCATGCCTGAAATGGCTATGTTCATAGAAACTATATAACACAGCAAGGCAAGCTAGGTTTTCAAGCATTCGTGCCTTTATTACTTCACTATGAAATGTACCAATCATATTATTCATTGCATGCTGATTAGTATGGTTCCAGTTCCAAATATTAAGTGAAAAGTAATCCAAAACAGCAGGTTGCCAAGCAACCAAATGGCCTGTGTTTAGAAGCCTCTCCTGTCTTTAACTTACCATTTCTACCACTGTTGCCCCAAGCTCTCCGTAAGAATAATTTGGTTTGGGAAGTGGGATGGTGGGTAGCAAATCCCATTATGAGCTAAAATCAAGTTATGAGTTTGGGTCTGACTCATAACTAGACATAGATTTCATATTCCAACTCCTCTGCTCTGAAATTCATTGCCACCACTTTTTGAAGCAGAAGAAACCCTTCATTACTTGCTGGTCTGGATTCCCCAACCCAGTACCCTTCAGACATTTTGGAACTACAATTCCCATCATCCCTGAGTCTTCCCCGTACTAGGCTCAGGCTGATAGGAGTTGTAGTCCAAAAACCTGGAGTGCACCAGGTTGAGAAATGCAGCTCAACACGATCTATGCAAGGGCCATTTCAGCTGAAGTAGTCACTTTGTGCAATTCCCTGTCTTCAAAGGTGCAGCAAGCTCATCAGTGCTTAAGTTTCACCATTTACTGAAGATGCACCTCTTCACTGAGGCTTTAGAGCTGTCTTGATATTGCTGTTTAATTGGGTTTCTGCAATCTTCTGAGTTACTAAACAGTCTGTTGTAACATATAATCTTGCTCCTGTTTTAAAGTTATGAGATGGTTTCTGATTATATATTGTATATTATATTATATTATATTATATTATATTATATTATATTATATTATATTATATTATATTATATTATATTATTATATTATATTATTATATTATTAGAATTATAGCATTTTTTGTACTTTTATCTGTGAACTACTACTATGATTCTGAATAAAGAGTGCAGTATAAGTGGAAATCATAAATAAATGCAAGGAGCAGAAGGTTTTCACATAATCTTTACAACATACAGAGGAGAAATATATTGGCCCCTAGGTATAAATGTTCAAAGGAACAAACTTTTAAAAAATGGTCTCAAGCGAGGCTGAGAATTTTAAATAAATGGCATTTGATGCTCAAGAAATATTCAGAACTAGCCATATATTATGGGCAGGAGCTTATGCAACTAGACAATATTTCTGAATGCCGCCAACAGTCTCCACAACAAAGGTAGTGCCGCCCCACAAAATTTATCAAAAACAGAACACCAAGTCCTACAGTTCAGCAACTTCCAAAACTTCTGCCAGTCATGTTACAACTGTAAAACCTGTTCTAGAGCAATTCCTTTCCACTGGTCTCTTTAAAATTCATTCTACAGTTTTATTATGAGTGCTGAATGCAAACACAATTCTAAAAGCATATTACCCAACTAATTTGCAGACCCCTCAAATTGGCAGAATATGCCCCTGCTTCTCCTCCCAATCCCAAATGTCCCAATTTTGCTCCCCTGCGTTGGTGGCGCTAGAGCGAGGGAGCAATAGATGGGCGTTTTTTTAGTTCTGCTGTGGCGCGATTCCAGGACCAGGACGACCAGGACCAAAAAACGGAAGAAAAACTGACCCTGATCTCCTCTTCCAGAAGTCCGTCTGCAGTGCAGGACAAAGCAGCGGAGGCAAGTCTAAGTCTGCGCTGCATCAAAAGACACGGCACAAGCCAGTGCAACCTCTCCCAGGTTGCTTGGGTCTATGTCGCATCAGGAGATGCAGTGCAGGCTGGGCTGGCCTTCCTGCAAGGCTTGCCAAAAGGTCTGCCCAGCCTGTGCCACCTATCCCAAGGCAGTGGAGGACAGCCATGGCTTGCAAATGGCCAGGCCAGCCTTCCAGAAGGAGTGGCAGTGGACTTCCAGAAGGAGTGGCAAGAAAGTGGCAGTGGCGGGGAGGAGGCAAGGGATGGTGTCAGTAGGTGGGTGGTAGGGTGCCCCAAATTGCCCTCCCAAAATGTTGGGGGGTATGACTTTGTCAGATAACTTGCAGAACAATCATCTTCATGTCTACTCAGAAGCACAGGGTTCAACGGGATTTACTCATAGGCAAGTAGGTAACAGGATTGCAGATGTAGACCAGGCTTCCTCAACCAGGATGTTTTTGGCCTACAACTCCCATGATCCCTAGCTAGCAGGACCAGTGGTCAAGGATGATGTGAACTGTAGTCTCAAAACATCTGGAGGACCGAGGTTGAGTAAGTCTGCTTATAGACTATTATTTCACATCAGATATACTGTAAAACACAGAAAACACTGAATCTATTGCTACATACACAACTTAAAGAAAAATAAATGCACACAGAGCATTTAGTCAATAAAACATTTTCTGGGGCGTGTGGGCAAGAAATTAACCTCCTCCTGTGTTCCCAAGGCATTAATGAATGAGCTTGCTCAAGTTCATCAATTCTTACTATGCTCTCCTCAAGGCAAAACTTATTGTTTTCCTCATAAATTCTAAAGAGAATTTCTAAAAACTTCCTCAAGGGTGGGATTTTGCTATTTCATCATTTCTTTTACCTTCTTGGAAATAACTCCCACTTCTCTCTCCCCACCCCCACCCCCACACAAAAGAGACTATGGTCCAAGAAAATGCAGAGAGAAAATACTATTCTTCTAAAGGACACACACACTATAGTGAGAAAAAGACAAGAGGGTAAAATGTTATGCAAACACGCCCCTCTCATTACTTTGCAAAGACCCTATTCAAACGTTTCTATGGTGACATAGTTCCTGCTGAAAAACAATTCTGGCACAGTCTGGCCCTCATGTAACATGAGTTGCCCAAATCACATGATCAGCTCCCTTACAAGCAATGCAAACTGAGGCTTCTGGGAAAGGGTATATTTGTTATTGAATTTATTTTCCAAGAGTGCTGTTGAATATAAACATTTCCAAGGTGCCTTATAACAATAGATAACTAACAAGATACAAGCCATCTCAATGATAAAAACCAAATCAGATGGTAAAAGCTGTGTAAAAATGAATGACAGAAGCTGTTTAAAGTTCTGGGAAGATTTTTAAAAAAGCATTCATGGAGCACTGGAAAGACATTAGAGCAGGTCCCAGAACATTCCACAATCAGGGTGCTGCCCCTGGAACCCCCCTTCCCCAACATCTCCCTTGCTTAAGATTTAGCCATGGGGAAAGGGCAGCCAATGTCTGGGGGCCAATGGAAGGGAATGTGTAATTTCTAAGAGGAAGGAATAGTTCTCTAGCCAGGAAGGACAATGTATGCAAAGAAACTATGACCTAGAAGTTAGCAGGGGTAATCAATGTGGTGTCTTCCAGAAATCATTGGACAACAATTCCCATCATCCCTGACCATTGGCCATGCTGGCTGGGGCTGATGGGAGTTGTGGCCTAACAACATTTGGAGGGTATCATGTTGGCTACCCCTGAAGTAAACCACAACATGATGGTTTGAAGCAGAACCTAGAAGCTCAGGTGACAATAGGCTAGCCCCACTTACCCCCTAAATTCACTAGAACATGCAAGAGATGACACAGAGACTCAAACCTTCCTCTTGGCTTACAGATAGGTAGCCGTGTTGGTCTGCCATAGCCAAAACAAAAGAAATTCCTTCCAGTAGCACCTTAAAGACCAACTAAGTTAGTTCTTGGTATGAGCTTTCGTGTGCATGCACACTTCTTCAGATACACTGAAACAGAAGTCACCAGACCCTTCTATATAGTGAGAAGGTGGGGAGGGGTATTACTCAGAAGGGTGGTGGGAATGGGTGATTGGCAGATAGCTGTGATGAGCCTGTTGATGACTCTTAACGACTGCAATAGGTCTTACAGGAAAAAGCAAGGGGTGAGAAGGTGAAAAATGGCTTTGTCATGTATAATGAGATAAGAATCCAATGTCTTTGTTCAGACCAGGTCTCTCCATGGTTTTGAGTTTGGTAATAAGTTGCAATTCAGCAGCTTCTCTTTCCAGTCTTGGCTTTTCCTCTTGGCTTTTCATCCATCCTAGAAGGCATGATGATTTGAATGATTGCATGACTGCTTGTTTTGAGATGTAGAAGGTGGTGGGTGGTGAACACACAGAAACACACAGGAAGAACAGTAGTTTGCAAAAAGCTGTGAGCAGCACTGAAATGACTCCTCTAGGTTGCCTCTGAATAACAGTTAAAAACTAACCTCTCTGGATCCAGAAATTCCTCTTGGAATTTTACTTTAATCAGCCAGTCAACAATCCATACTCACTGTGCTGTCTACCCTCACTCTTAGGCTTGGTTTTTAAAGATTTTTTTTTTTGTATTTTTGCAATCTTTGGGGTTCCTGCTTACTCACCCCTCTTCCATGTAGATAATGCTGTTTTGACAACATATGGTAAATATAGGCATTAAATGAATGAGTTCACTCTGTGGGCAGCCAGTGTAGTGTACCGGTTTTAGTGTTGGACTAGAACCTGGGAGGAACCAGAGACCAAATTGCAAACATGCGCTGGATTATGGAGAAAGCTAGAGAGTTCCAGAAAGACATCTACTTCTGCTTCATTGACTATGCAAAGGCCTTTGACTGTGTCGACCACAGCAAACTATGGCAAGTTCTTAAAGAAATGGGAGTGCCTGATCACCTCATCTGTCTCCTGAGAAATCTCTATGGTTCTCTGACTGGTTCAAAATTGGGAAAGGAGTACGGCAAGGCTGTATATTGTCTCCCTGCTTATTTAACTTATATGCAGAATTCATCATGCGAAAGGCTGGACTGGATGAATCCCAAGCCGGAATTAAGATCACCGGAAGAAATATAAATAACCTCAGATATGCAGATGACACAACCTTGATGGCAGAAAGTGAGGAGGAATTAAAGAACCTGTTATTGAGGGTGAAAGAGGAGAGCGCAAAATATGGTCTGAAGCTCAACATAAAAAAATGAAGATCATGGCCACTGGGCCCATCACCTTGTGGCAAATAGAAGGGGAAGAAATGGAGGCAGTGAGAGATTTTACTTTCTTGGGCTCCATGATCACTGCAGATGGTGACAGCAGTCACAAAATTAAAAGACGCCTGCTCCTTGGGAGAAAGGTGATGGCAAACCTAGACAGCATCTTAAAAAGCAGAGACATCACCTTACCAACAAAGGTCCATATAGTTAAAGCCATGGTTTTCCCAGTAGTGATGTATGGAAGTGAGAGCTGGACCATAAAGAAGGCTGATCGCCGAAGAATTGATGCTTTTGAATTATGGTGCTGGAGGAGACTCTTAAGAGTCCCATGGACTGCAAGAAGATCAAATGCATCCATTCTTAAGGAAATTAGCCCTGAGTGTTCACTAGAAGGACAGATCGTGAAGCTGAGGCTCCAATACTTTGGCCACCTCATGAGAAGAGAAGACTCCCTGGAAAAGACCCTGATGTTGGGAAAGATTGAGGGCACAAGGAGAAGGGGACGACAGAGGACGAGATGGTTGGACAGTGTTCTCGAAGCTACAGACATGAGTCTGACCAAACTGCGGGAGGCAGTGGAAGACAGGAGTGCCTGGTGTGCTCTGGTCCATGGGGTCATGAAGAGTTGGACACAACTAAACGACTAAACAACAACAACAACAAAGAACCTGGGAGACCACGGTTCAAGATTACACCTTGAACTCCTTGGAGGAAATGTAGAAAAAAAATGTTAAAATAGTAATATTAGTATGTCTAATGCTGCATGTTATATTTGTGTTTCACTGCTTGTCATCTCAACCTACAAAATTATACCATTTATATTGATACTCATTGTTCTCGTTTAAAAATTGAGCAAGGAAACCACAGTCAAAATTATTGTTTTCAATCAAAGCTCTCCAAAACATTCCCTTCTGCTGAATAATTTTTGAAACTTTGAATGTATCTAAAGTGACGTGACTCGCCTCAGAGGACATCTGAGGTTTGCCCTTTTTAATTTTTTGGGGGTGGGAAAATTCACTGCAGCCAAGAAAGATCTTGCACAACTATATGTCATTAGAACAATTTCTTTCTCTGCCTGGTTTGTGAGAAGAGAAACTCAAACATGTGGTCTGCAGTTCTTGCATGCAATCCTCTTTCCAACTCAAATTGTATGAGAGTTGTTGATTCCTTCACTCGACATCTTGTATTATTCGGTGAAATTTCCCAGAGCAGAACATTTTCCATGCTCAATGTCCACATATGCAAGTAGTTTTTCTATTCTGCTCATTCAAAAACTGCAGAGAACGGCCAATTGGCATCTCATGGTCATGCCATGATCTCACAAAAAATCTGAGACAGATTTGGAAAACCACCCACACCACAGAGCTCATAATTGCCACTTTCAAAAAAACAACAGCACCAACTCTCAGCATTGGTAGCTGCTAACTGCTACCTCATAAAAATGCAATCAGTCAAAAACTAAAAAAGTAAAGACATCAGCTCATGTTTCTTGCTTCCTTGATTTAGCCTAAAAGACCAATAAACAAAACTTCAGCCTAACACTCAGAACATGACAGAATTCTCAGATATAACACAATAAATCCATGTTCCAATGAGTTTTAATGAAGCTAAACAGAAGTTCAGCTGACATAAGATGAGCCTGGTGGATCAGTTCAGCATCCTGTTCTAATAGCAGCCAACCGAATGCCTTTGAGAAGCCCAGAAGCAACACAATAGCCCGCTTCCCTCCTGTGGTTTCCAGCAACTGGTTTTCAGAAGCATATTGCCTCTAAAAATGGAGGTATAACACAACTATCATGGTTAGTAGCCATTCATAGCCTTCACCTCCATTAATCTGTCCAGTCTTCTTTTAAAGTCATCCAAGTTGGTAGCCATCAGTGCCTCTTGTGGGAACGATTCCATTGTTTAACTATGTACCATGTGAAGAACTACTTTCTTTGTGTGTTGAAATGGAGAAAAACTATTCTCTACCCACATTCTCCACGCAGTGGAGAATTTTCTGCATTTTGATCATGTTGCCTCTCACAGTTCAGTTGGTTAGAGCTTAGTGCTGATGATGCCAAGATTGCAGATTTAATCCCCGTATGGGACAACTGCATATTCCTGCATTGCAGGTGGTTGGACTAGATGATCCTCAGAATCCCTTCCAATTCTATGATTCTATGAATTCGCTCACCTTTTCCCTTAAAAAGCCCCAGATACTGTACCCAAATGTTGCTCCATCCAACTCCACAATACAGTGGTACCTCAGGTTACATACGCTTCAGGTTACATGCGCTTCAGGTTACAGACTCCGCTAACCCAGAAATAATGCTTCAGGTTAAGAACTTTGCTTCAGGATGAGAACAGAAATCATGCTCCCGCGGCGCGGCAGCAGCGGGAGGCCCCATTAGCTAAAGTGGTGCTTCAGGTTAAGAACAGTTTCAGGTTAAGAACGGACCTCTGGAATGAACTGAGTACTTAACCTGAGGTGCCACTGTATAGATTTTGAGGAGAGGCAACCAGACCTTGTACACAGCATTCCAAATGCAGTTATACCATAGATTTAAATAGCGACCGTATGATCAATGAAAGAGAGGTTTTGCTTGAAAGCAAGCAAAAATATCATTTTGGGAATCATTCATTCTATGTAAAAAATGCCATGTAACATAATAAGAGCAGAATATAGGATTACTTAAAATCTGTAAATATCAGGAATGAAAGTAGTGCACAATGGTTAGAGTGTCTGATTTAGGCGGGGGAGATCTGGGTTTGAATCCCTGCTTAACCATCAAGTGCAATGTATGATTTGGAGCTGGTGACGGGCTGTCAGCAGAGCATAATTCATGGGCTTGTTTGTGAGGATATAATGGGAGAACTTTCCTATATGCTACCTACCCTGAGCTCCTTAAGCGAAAATGTAGGATATATACATGAGAAATCAATAATGTAGACACATCAGAAAATACTTTGCTTCGCAGAGAGAATATATTTATGCAAAAAGCCCAAAGTACTGAATAAATATATCCCCCCCCCGGTTTTTTCTATGCCTGTGGGGAAATTCTCACAATGATGCTGTTTGAAATAACAAGCTTCGTATCGTGAATGCAGCCCCTATTTTGGTTGTAATTTAACAAGCACAAGGGGGTCCGTTGGCATTTTCTTACCTATCAAGCATTTTCTGAACATTTTTAAAGGGCTTGTTATAATTACCTCTCTACCACAACTCTCTCCCCGACACCTAAGCATACAAAGGTTAAGTTAATATGATCTCCCAACGACTCTAGCTAGGGGGAAAGAAATCAGTTTCAGTAAGTGCAATTCAGCTGGGATTTAATGTACCAACTATAGGATTAAAAATAAAACCCATCATATTGGAATAAGAATGATGGATGTTTGCTTCCACCACATCCTAATTTAATGAGGGATAAGGGGCGGGCAAGGGGATGCTTTATTATTGGCAGACATTATCATAGCCTTCATTAGATGAAAGGACAAATTAAAGCTTATCAAAGGCTCCTCAATGAGGTTATCATTAATGGCAGTGAGCATCACTCCACTTCCAATTGTCCCCTAAAATGTGCAAACACAGGGAAGCACCAGGTCTGACCAAAGGCACAACCTCTTCATTCCCAATACTAGAACCCAGTAGGGCAGGTCTGCTAAAACACGAGCGAGTGAGTGAGTGAGTGAGTGAGTGAGTATATCTACCAGTGGGTTGTCCCAACAGCCTTAAATAGGTAACACTACCAGTGTGTGTGTGTGTGTGTGTGTGTGTGTGAGAGAGAGAGAGAGAGAGAGAGAGAGAGAGAGAGAGAGAGAGCACTGATAGACCAGATGTCAAGGAAGCCATAGATTCATAGCTATGGGAAAGAATTTGACAGCTGCGGTTGTGCTACAGTGAGTGAGAAAAGTTACACCTATATAAACTCACTTTTCTTACATGGTTTCTGCGAACCACCTTGAGACCTCCAAGTATAGGGCGGTGTGTGTGTGTGTGTGTGTGTGTGTGTGTGTGTGTATATACACACCATTAAGTTACTGTTCTTCTTTTTATCTGGTCAACCAAAAGAGGGGAGAAAGATGGATATAAAGAGTCAATCAGGGGCGCCAGCTCCTGGGGGCAAGCCTCCCCCCCAAAAAATATTTGGGGTACCCAAAAAGCATAGAAACAAAGCGCAGAGCCAAGTGTGGTGGCAGCGTCAGTGGCTGGCTCCTGCTCCCGCTATGGAGGGGAAGAGGGACTGAAGCAGCTTTCCACTTGTGGTGGTATCAGGAGGAGGAGGAGGAGGAGCCGGCCACTGAAGCCATGTGGCTGCCACGTTCTGCTCCAACACCGGCTCCTTCCAACATCCTGACATCATGCACGTCACATCAGGACATGTGACACTGCCCCCCTCCAATCACCCTCTCAAGCTCATGCCTCTGGAGTCAATATATTAAGGCAACTAAAACCACTTCCCAAAATGTTTTAGAACACACTAGTGTTTGACCAAACCATCAAAAATCTGGCACTTCTATCCATGGTGCAAAAGAGAATAAACTGGCTCCCTCTTTCACCTTCTAGCTGTAGGGCTTCTACCCTCCCAAATTTGCTCCAAATTCCCAGATAATACCCAAGACAGCCTTGCCACTTTTGCAGCTTGCAAAAAGTCATGAAAGCTGGGTGGCCATTTTGGTTCAGCACTGGAACACACAGCTGTTCAGTGATAAATATGTAGGTGTCTCTCACTGCTTATATAGAAACTGCTCCCTGGATGTAGAAAGTTTTAAAACTAGCAGCACAGCAAACAGTGTCGCTAAAGAGTGGGAAGAAATGTACTATCCCAGCTCAGGAAAATCAAGTGGTTCTCATTAGATACAAAAGCACTTCTAATTAAGGATTGTCTTGTTTTCTGTTTAATTTTAATGTGGTGATGTGCGAGGGATTATTTAACAGCAGATACCCACCCTCCATCAAGTGCAACATTTCTACAGCAATGTTTCAAAACAGACTGATTTTTTAAAATTGCTTTCTCTGGAACAATAAGCGTGTTGGGGGGTGCAGAGTCATAAAGATTCAATTGTCTTCAGAGACTAATTAAAATTTGGAAAGCAAGTTAATCATTCAACTGCATATCAAAGTTATATTCCGTCCTCCTTGTGGAGAATACTGGAACATGCATCTATGCATACAGTTAAAACATCTGTTTTACAGAAACAGGCACAGACAAATCAATCCTAACAACAAAAGATACATAGATTTGTGTCATCTTACTTCAACGACAGATTTTCAATCTAAATGGCGACTGGAAGCTCTAAGGTTCACAATATGTCAGTTCTGTATTTGTGTTGTTTTAATTTCTGTTCTAGATTTTAAAATTTTACTAAATCTTAATCCTTTATAATTCCTATATCAACAACAAATGTGCAAAAAAAAAGAGGTTGGGAGGGGGGAACCTGGATTAATTTTCTCTACAAGTCTAATGCAGCACTGTGTGGGTGTAACTGCTTATTACATAGATGGCATCCTGATGAGGACCAGAAAATAATTCAAACCACAAACTTATACTGACCTCTGCTGAGCATTCAGAGTATATTACATTAAGGAAGACAAAAATATTGTTAACACCGACTAGCCTTTTTAGTCCAGCTACAGCACAGCGAATATTGTTAAACATATGGGGAAACCTGCACTATATGCAGAGTTTAAGCAAGTATTTCTGTTCAAGGTATGGCTAATAATGTACAACTATGTACAAAGACAGGTTGCTTCTATATGTTTACTTACATAAGGAAGAAAGACTATCATCCGGTGCAGCTTTCCCCACTACACTTATGCAAACATTTATCTCTGGAGAGGGAAAATTGTTTCTTATCCAGGTCTTTGAACAATTCCAAGTTCCTGGCATCATTTTGAGCAAGCCACAGCTTCCCATTATATCTCAACCATTTGGTCTCTCAACCAAAATTCAAAAGCACAATGCAAACTGAGAATGTGGCGGGGGGTGGGGGAATGGTCTTTTTTGTAGAGGAAGAAAACTTTTAAGAAACCAGAGGACAGATTCTCAGGACAGCATTAGTGCTTACAGAAGGCATTTGCTGAATGTTTTCATTTGTGACTAGCTTAATGAAATCATTGGATGTTTTTTCCAAGAGCAAATAAATAACGATATAGGCTGCAAGGCTGATTTTGCTTATAAATCTCAAGTTGTCCATCTCTGCTCAAGCCCACCCATATTGCATATTTACAGTCTTTGCAATGGAAGCAGGTCCCGACATGTCCCAAGACATGGGTTACAAAGGTTACAATTAAGATAAAATGTTATCCTTAAATCCACAATTACATGGTTTTCAAGGATGTATAAACAATGCCACATTGAGTTAAATACATTTTATGCCACCAGGTCCAGTTTATGACACAGCTCTTCCATTTCATACTATCTGGAATTTTAAATAAAGCTTATATAATTCTCTTGCCAGTTTCTTTTTTCCCTATTGAGAAAAACCTACATAAGAATAGAATCCTTTCTTATGCAGCATACCACTTTGTTATAAAGAATATTGATGGAGGGAATTGCATGCCAAAAGAGAGAGCGCAAAGTTTAATCATCATTTTTAGGAAAACCACCTGACTATGATTAACTTATTAGGGGCAACAATGGCTGTGATTCAGAATGCTATAGGTGTAGCTCAAAATATTTGAAATGTTCCTTTGCAGGTGAAGTGAGTTCTCAGCATCCTTCTGTTCCAGCATAAAAGATTGACAGGGCATTCGCCACATGTGATTCGGCTGGTCTGAGTGTTGTTGCTAGTTTTCAGAGTCTAGTGTCATGGCGCTTTTTAAAAACACCTTCTGGCTCGTAATACTGTCACATAGTCATGTGACAAAACGTATTCTGGGCTATACTATTTCAGACTGTAAAGCGTCCATCACATATCAACCTGCACGGACCTGCATACACAAAATAAAGCTATAATGGACAAAGAATTATACTTTTGAATTCCACAGCCAAAACTATAGATTATTATTGCACTGACTGTGTATTTAATTCAAAGTAAAAATAATGCAGGTACCAATTCTGAAAAATAGTATTTACAGCTGAAAAGGGCAATAAAAAAACCTGTCCTGTTGCCAGTCTTCATACTCGCTGGCTTCTCCTAATAGACCATACCTGGAGTAACCAACACTTGTCGCTCCCCTCCCGGTATCTTGAACTACCATCGTCCCTGAACACTGGCCATGCTGGGCATTCCTGGACTATACCATCATACCATAATTTTTAAATTATTTTGCAATATGATTTCAGTTTTGAGAAACACTCCTAACACATTTTCCAAGCCTACCCTCCATACTGATTATAGAGCCTAATCTCTTTTTATTTAAGGGCAACAGCAAACATTGTTAAGCAGGAGTGAGAGGTTGTGGACCTCCAGATGTTGCTGGGCTACAAACTCCCATTATCCCTGATGACTAAGTCCTGCTGGCTGGGGCTGATGGGAGCTGGGGTTCAACAACATCTGGAGAGGCACAGGTTCCCCAAGTCAGTTTTGAAGTGTGGTAGTTATATGTTATGAACACATTCTCTGCATTCTGAGAAGTGTTTTCAATATAGAGAACATGTGGTCAAGTCACTTCCACATAAGATCAATGGTATCATGTGTGTCCTGATCAGTATTGCCCTTCGTAGATTCTGTTCACAAATCTGCCTTCAGCCTAGAGTTTGCTGCCATTTAGAGTGTTAGCATTCAAAATAAACCATGGGCTGTTTACTTTTTTAAAATAAAGTCATGTGAAACTGCAATTATTTCCTGGTAATTTAAATGCATCTCCATTATCATCAGTAGAAATAATTTCAAAAGGAGGAAAAATCATTATCAAATTTTTATCTCTTTATCTGTTTTCATATATTCAAATATATTTCCCCATTGCATCTTAAAATTAAACTGTTTCATTTTCATCTGTGTGCCCTAAGGCTTTAGACTGCACATTAAGAAGATATTTTAATACATTGAGATGATATCCATGTTGTAGAGTCTTAATTCTTATTGAGAATGGTCATTAATATCACTTCGTACCTCAGAGAGTACGATAGCAATTTTGTAGTAAAACATAGTATTATTATCATCTTCCTAATAACATGAAAGTGTTTTAATCCTAAGGCCTTAAATGTGTAATGGTGTATCACTTGAGACAAGAAATGTTCTGGTCATTATTTAGATAGGAACATTTCCCATGCCTCCTATACCTCATTCGGTAATTGCTGGCTCATAACATAATTAATTTTTTCTCCTTTAAATTGCCCATGGTATTTTTAGAGATTCATTGGGGAAGAGAAGGGAGCAGGGTCTTGTGGGACAACACTATTGTTGGTTTACTTCTTTCTGGCAGAATTATTTTTAATATTTACGTTAATTCATTTATGTTTAAATACACACATAAGTCCTTCTGCAGTGATAATGCAATATCCTGGTTTATATTAAAAGAGCAAAACAAGGGCAAAGCAAAACCCAACAAAAGTCTAACAAAACAAAATAGTTTCTCAAGTGAAACTCTACTCTTCTTTAGACAAGAGGTGCTGGCATTTCATGTCATGAAGTGAGGGGTCTTCAAGAGTTCAGTGGAACATATTAGCCTTCAAATGATTTTTTAAAGCAGAAAACTTCTGAATGAAATGGCCAAAAATTAACATATTCAGCAGCTGTCAATTTAAACAACATGGGATGAAAAGCCAATTATTAAAAGCTCAAAACTCACTGACACAGTTGAAGGTGGGATAGATACATTGGGGGAGTACTAATCCATTTTATCACTACAACATTCCTTCAAGTTTGTGTAAGGCTAAGAGACAAATGCAAGGCTGTTGTGGAAGGATTTGAATTCAGCACCCAGTGGGAACTTGGATTAATGGGCAAATTCAAACATGGCCTGCTCTGGAAACTGCACTCCTACCAAGTTCTATGCTGTGGTCTGAGGACCACTTGTAATCCCCCCCCCCCACACACACACAAATTTCTGGCTGTTAAAAGTGGTCAAGAAGCACTTCAGCTGCTGCTCACATTGAAAATGCATCTAAAAATGGCCCCTGGGAATGACAATGCAATGTCCCCATTCAATGCATTGCTTGGGGAAAATATGCCTCCCCCATGTAGCCATGGAGGCAGCCATCTTTTTTCCCATGCACTGTCCCTAGGATGCTTCAAGGGTCATTGCACACTGTAGGAAAGGTAATACTTTAAGCAGCGATGGGGAACCTGTGGCCCTAGAATTGTTGGGCTACAACTCCCATCATCCCTGATCACAGACCATGTTGGCTAGGGCTGATGAGAGCTGAAGTCCAGCAACATCTGGAGGGCCAGTGTTTCCCTGTCTTTAGCTTTAATAGAAATGTGGTGCTCAGGCCATCTTATAAATAAAGATAGATCCATCCATGTTGGATCCCTATGACATCCATACTTTCCTCTCAAATTGCTTCTGGACACTACTTCATCCCATATGGACTTTAGGGAAGCACGGTCTCAGGTACAGGACAGTGAAGAAAGCAGTAAGATGTTACACATAAATTCAATATGCTGAAATGGGCCCTGAGAAGTAGTCTGGCTCAGTCCTAGTTTTCAGATTTGTCATCTTAGTGCTTTACAACAAAATAAGCTGGCAAAAGCCCACATGTGAGCTTCTAATAAAAAGATTTTATCAGAGGCATTTAGTAAAGCATATGGGCTATTTAAATTGCTGTTCTATTTAGGTACCTTTGTGGAGCTGGGATAAGGGAAATTTACCAAGCACAGAATTTAAGCCTTGATTTTGAACACTAAGGGCTTTGGGAGATTTAATTTTCATTATATTGTAGCTTTGTATATTTATTTTCTTCTTCGCTGTAAATTGCAACATAAGCACTTCTACTATATTGTTCAGAGAGCTCTGTAACTATCATATGTTTCAAAAGAAATCAGAGTTAATGTTGTATTAAGGCATCTTTGTCCACTGTGCTGAATGCTAAATTGACATTTTTAAATCAAAAAGCAAGATAATGTTTTGCATTCTAATCCAATATCACGTTCTTTATGTTTATATATAGATTTTGATTTAGAGTTTGCAAAGTAGAACAGCAATCCTCCTTTAGAAGCGAGTGCTGAAGAGCAACTTTAGAATCCTAACCGAAGTACAGAACCATTTTCTAAACCCAGACACAGCAGTTCCTAGTGCAAAATCGGCTCTTGTTTCTGGGTTGTGTTGACCTATGGTTTTATGTTGGGCCACAGTTATTCCATCTCTGCCATAATGGAAAAACTGGTTTTCTGTGTCTAAACAAAGTAATGTAAGACATAGAACATATCCTCTTTTTTTGTCGTTTCTAGGTTGGCTTTCAGCAGCATTTGATTGGCAAACTGCCAGGAAGGACAGTTAAATTTTATGTTAAATATCTGATAGAAAATAAAAAACCTCAAGGTGTCACAGGCAATGGCTAAATTTCTACGAGCAGCAGTGAGAACAAGTGAGCAACTCATTATCTGAAACCGGAAGAGAGATCTTCACGGACTAACTCCCTGAAGTTGTAGCTTTATATGATTGTTTTTATGTTACAATTTTGTTATGCTCTGAGAATATTGTGTACTGCATGCTTTTTATTTTTGGTCTATTGACAGCAATTGATTGAAGTAATTTAAGAAGCAAGCACCAGTCAATCAAATGTATATAACTAGCCAGCAGACTTGTACTAAACCCAGCATAAAAAAAGTCTGGAAATGTTTGGAGAGGGGGAGAGGGAGTGAACATCTACAAAAGAAAATGAGCATCTATCAAACCCCTCCGACTCCACTCAGGGACACCAAGACATGAAAAAGCCTTCTAACATTGAGCCATCCCCTGCTTTCAAGTTACCTTTGTCAAGGTGTCCACACCCTCTGAAAAATCACAATCAGTATTCAGATATTTCACATTCCTCTTTATAAGCCTGAACTTTTGAGTGCATGATTCTTACTTGAGCTCAGTATTCCCAAAGCACTTTGAATGGGACATCAAAAAGAAACAGTGATGAGATGCCATCCATCTTTCTAGTAAGCAAAAAGGCTACACACCATCCTCGTGAGGCAATTTGTGTCAAAGCTTTATTCACAACCTGTAAAATGGCATACATCAGAAGAATCCAGAGGGGGTTGATCACAAGTAAACTGCATCCAGACAACATAACAACTGAAAAAGTCTGAGAATTTGGCACACTTACAGCACAACAGAAGCCTGGAGGTGTGTGCCAGAGAGCTGTGAGGCTAGAAAACAGCATCCCTCAGCAGGAGAGCATCTGGATTCTGTAGTTGCCATGTTCACAGAAGAAAGCAAATAAAAAGGAATGAAAAAAGAGTGTTCTTTGAACAAAGCCAGAATTAAGTACATATTGAACTCACACTTGCAGGCCCATAGTGTCCTGGAAGTCACAACCTTCAGATCTGGAATATTTTTTCCTAATGTCTTGGTGCGGGTGGTTGATGAGGTGAGGCATTCTGTGAAGAAACACTAATTCTCAGAATGATCCACACCTCTCATTCCTTTTCCAAATAATGATGGGAAACAGCTAAAAAAAATGCTGTCTCAACCCTCAGAATTCAGGCACTAGCTGACTTTCAAGCGGCATGAGACACTGATTTGGCCAAACCTCTTTACCACCCAAAATGGTTGAAAGTCACTACCATAAGATGTGGCAAAAGCCAGTTAGATATGTGGATATACGTCTACACGCCAAAGCTAAATAGAACTTTCATAGACCGAGGCAGTATATCTCTGAACAACAAGTGCTAGGGACACTTTTGGCATGATGGTAGTGAAAAACAATTCCAGCTGCACCAAACGTTAGACAGGGGGAAGGCAGAGAAAAGATAAGGAGACCTTCTTGGAGGATGGGAAGAGGAAGGAAGGAACACAACAGGGAAAAAAACCCCTCAAGAAAACAGCAAGGAAGAGCTAAGCCAAACTGCCTTGGACAAAAGCAGGAAATAGACTTGAGTTGAGGAGGGCCAAGTCTCACCTACGTCCTTCAACTTTGGGGTGCATTTGTTGCCTGTGGGCAAAAGATGGAGCCCTAGCCAACATGATGGGCTGTCATCAACGGAGAATGAATATGCTACTGAAAAGCAAAGAAACTCTTCCTCACATAATATGCTGCTGAATTTTACCGTTTTAGAATTTAGTACAGTGGTACCTCAGGTTACATACGCTTCAGGTTACAGACTCCGCTAACCCAGAAATAATGCTTCAGGTTAAGAACTTTGCTTCAGGATAAGAACAGAAATCGTGCTCCGGTGGTGCAGCGGCAGCAGGAGGCCCTATTAGGTAAAGTGGTGCTTCAGGTTAAGAACAGTTTTCAGGTTAAGAACAGACCTCTGGAACGAATTAAGTACTTATCCCGAGGTACCACTGTACTTGCCAACTGTTCAAAACTCAGACAGCATAGGACACACCTGATGTCCCTGTACAATTTGCCAATTCTTGATCAGGACCAAAAGGGCAGGTAGAAGAAAGGAGAAGGAAAGTATCTTAACTGTCCATTTATCCATCTGTTTATTTATATGCCCCCTTTCCACAAGATTGTCCCCAGAGTTGCTCACTAAACAGTAAGTCTAGAAGTAAATACAAAAAAAATCAGTTACTACAACATTGTACAAAACAATACAAATAAACTAACCTAATTTAATAGCTTAAAACTGAGGAGAGAGATAAATAAAATGGGCTTTGTACGCTAAACAAAAATATTTCCAGGATGGTATCAATATTTAGCTGATTTCTGCAGCATATGGAGGAACCTTGCAGGCATGGCAGCTGTTGGAGTTTGTAAACACAAGTACTTGGTAGCTGTACTGGCAAACCAGTATCAATACTGATACTGATATCAATACTGACCACTGGACTAGGGCTGTGTGTCAGTGCAAAACTAGCTTAAATTGCTGGCATGCTAATTAACATGGGGAAGCAGCCTTATACCAAGTCAGGCCAAAGGTCCTTCTAGCTCAGTATAATTTATAGTGAGTGGCAGCAGCTTTCAGACAGGAGACATTCCCAGGCCTCCCTGAAAATCCCAGGGATTGAACCTGGGATTTTTGTATGCAAAGCAGATGTTCTACCACTGAGGTGCAGCTCTTTCCCCAGAAAGGTAAGACATGTATTGTGATGGCATGGAGGCAGCCTGTTTAAATGTGGCATTCCATCTCTTGGCATATTTTACTGATGCAATGATTGCTTGTCATAAAACAGCTCACCCATTCCTTGGAAAGATATATGTGCCTTTCAGTTTTCTTTCATATTATTGAATAATGGTCCATGCAACTGAAAGAGGAACTGTTCGACCTAAGCACAGAATTCCCAGTTTCCTGAGCTTTAGCACTCACTTTGCGCTAAATCCTCCATTCCAGATCTTTAATAAGTATCTGCCTTTAACCTATAAATTGTCTATTATAGCAACACTTCCTAAAAAAAATTTTTTTAAAGGCTTATAGAACTCCTGCTCTAGTTGAGTAAGAATCAGAACTCATTACAAAAGTAAAATCCCTTAACCTGGAAGCATTATATTATTAGTGGAATCACCAATATTATCCTATTATAAATATAGGTGCTTGCTTTGCAAAAGGAATATTCTATTGTAGTTTAAGAGATTGAACACTAGAGGTGGCTATTGGCATCACATTTAATGCAGTATGCTGAACAGAACAGTGGACTATTTGGAGGAAATTCAAACATTTGAGTGAAACGGAGCCAGATGGGAGTGTCGGGGGGGGGTTAATATATACAGGAAAACAAAAATAATGTTTTCTTACTCTGAGGAGAACACTCAAATGACAAACAATCAGAAGGAAGTCACATTTAAGTTTGCCAGTGCAAGCTCAATGATCTAAGTCTGCAGAACCCTCTGAAATGCCTATAAGACTTCTCATTATATAACATTTTCTATCCAGGCAGCTTCACATACTGAACTGGTTTCTCTGCTGCTGGTAAGAGAAAGGCACTTGTTTTATATATAATCGTTTTCAAACAAATTTACCAGCTGCAGTGTTAGGCATATGACTGATTTCCATGGGAAATGCTGCTACTGAAGCTATAATTACAGAAGGAGACATTTCCTGATTTCTGAAATATTTTAATTAAAGCCTGGACCCGCGACAGAGCCAACCAGCACATAAATGCAAATGTGTGTGTGCACACACAGCATTTCCAGCACAGCGTAATTATTACCTGTCTGATAAAGCCATCACGAAGATTAATCAATGTTTTTCCTTGGTGTGAGTAATCATTTTAATCATCATTTTAACACAATAGAAGCGATCCATCAAAATCAAAGGCGATTTGGGCTTTGTTATGCTTTCCAAAAGGGCACACTAGGTATTTCCAAATCTTTTAACTGTAATAATTAACCATCTGGTAAAAATGACCTGTTCGTGTCTGCGTTTCATTCTTGGGTAGATTCTTCCATTAATTATGCACACACGCATTAAGAACAACAACATGTCTGCAGGAGAATGTGTGAAATGGCCTAAGCAACTCCCTGTTGGCCTAGCCACTATCTGTTTTGAAGGCCTTGGCAATGTTTGCTGACTGGAAAACAGATGCCACATAAAAATTGCAAGAGGGCCGGGCTTATCTATGCATGAGTGCATAATGGGAAATATACTGCAACAAAACCACTTTTAATAATATTTGTAAGGACTATGATGATGATGATGATGATGATTAACCTTACAAGACACATTTTATATAAATAATACAATCTCACTTCTATTTATCTGCCACATGACTCTAAGACAGAGGATGCCAACCTTTTTGCACTTGTGCACACATCTGAGAATACCACGGGCACAATCCCCTCTGGATGCTTCTGACTGCTACCCCACCCCCCGATAGGCAGACAAACAGAAAGCGAGAATAACCAGATTATCTTTTACAGCTGTGCTTGTCTTCAATACGATGAAATGAAACATACTCTGCAACACAGGGAAGTCCTCAAGAGTGCCAGCGAGCCCATGGGCACCACACTGGTGACCCAGCTTTATGACATCTGAAGCCATGCCAATGTATCTAATAGCTTTGGTAGTTACTGTTTTAAATAATAATACTTCAAGCTTTTGTTGTTGTTGTTGTTTAGTCACACAGTTCTAGGTATTATGGCTGTGCCCCTTGATCACATGGAAAACTGTGTATCTTTTCTTCCGTTTCAAAACTGTTAATGAGATACAGCTTTCTAAACTTCAAATCTATAATAGAGAGCTCAAGGTGGCATGCATAGTTTCCCCCCTCTCCATTTTATCCTCACAACAACCCTTTGAAGTAGTTTAAGCTCAGAGTGAGTGACTGGCCGAAGGTCACCCAGTGAGCTTTACGGCTGAGTGGGGATTTTAATTCTGGTTTCCCAGTTCCTACTCCAACATTCTAACCAGCATATCACACTGGTTCTTATAATTTGTAAGTTATGAATAAGTTATCATTATAATTTATTTACTTTAAGACTGACCTCGAGACACTGAATTTCACACCAAAGGGACAATTCCATAATAATTTGAAAGTCAAAAAAATCAAGAGAGGAAAACTGCCTTCAACAGGAGAGTCCTTAATTGTATCACAACATCCAAAATGGATTCTGATGCCTTTCATGAAGGAGTTGTCCATCTTTCTTGGATTCTACTCCTCCAACATAACACTGTTCATTCAAAGCCAATGCACAACTCCCACTTCAAGGAATAAAGTGAATAAGTCATTATCACTAATATGCAATCATTTGGCAACTAATAAGACAGCATCAACAACCCTCCACCAGGAACTAAGACTGAACCATCAAGTGATCATTTCTACTCATTTGTCAGGTCAACACAATAACAACCTCAAACTACCAAATCAAAAGACATTGGCATGCTGCTAATGATTTAATGCCATTAAATTAATAATACCCTATTCTATCTCAGTTATTAAATGGAGGACAATTTTTCTTCTATCTACTTACCCCCTTCCCTGATATTTAGAATTGTGAACTAATTGGAAAAGGGCAAGCAAAAACAAGAACCAAGGACCACAGGCATGTTAGTCGGCTGTCTGTATAAGCTTTAAGGCACACAGGGGAGGTTCGTGTAAAGTGTGTAATTGAAGATGTAATTATCTCTTGTCTGAATGATGGCCACCGGCAAAATCCCACCATGTTCACTTGTACAGAACTAACTGGCACAGCCTTTTCCTTAACTACCAGCTCATATGCTAGAGTGACCAGGCCAGCCCAACAGATGCTTTCCAGGGTTAAATTAAACCTCCAAATGATCACAAGCTGCTCGGGGTTTTAAGAATCACACACATTAAAAGGGAATGAAATCTATAAATGTCTAACAGCAATGGTCAGAGCACAGCTACCAAAGTGTAGATTATTCCCTTTTCGAATTTGTCTTATTGAACACACACACACACACACACACACACACACTTAAAAGAGCTGGTGTATAGCATCGCAGTCAGGACAATGGACATTTAAACCCCTAGTTCAAATGTTGCTTTGCTTCTGCACTTCGGGACCTTAAATTCATTAGTACTATGACTCATTAATAAATCACTACAGTGTTAGGGTTGCCACATCTTGAAAACCAAAATAGAGGGTGAAGGGGGGATCTAACAGAGCCCCCACCCCCATCTCTGGCTCAGCTGGGGAGGTGTGGGCTCTGTCACACTTCTCCATTGAGGGGTGCGCAGTTGCCCACCCCTCAACCTAGAAATTTAAAGGAGCTCCCACCATGCCTCCAGCAGACGGGGTGGGTGCTCCGTTAGATTCCCATCAAGGCAGCATAAATGTATCAGAGAGCCCTGAAGTAATGATGATGATGATGATGATGATGATGATGATAATAATAATAATAATAATAATAATAATAATAATAATAATAATAATAATAATAATATATTTATACCCACCCATCTGGCTGGTTTTCCCCAGCCACTCTGGGCGGCTTCCAGCAAAGTATTAAAATACAGTGGTCTGTTAAACATTAAAAGCTTCCTGAAACAGGGCTGCTTTCAGATGTCTTTTAAAAGTCTGGTAGTTGTTCTTCTCTTTGACATCTGGTGGGTGGGCGTTCCACAGGGCGGGTGTCACTACTGAGAAGGCCCTCTGCCTGGTTCCCTGTAACTTGGCTTCTCGCAGTGAGGGAAACGCCAGAAGGCCCTCGGCGCTGGACCTCAGTATCTGAGCAGAATGATGGGGGTGGAGACGCTCCTTCAGGTATACTGGACTGAGAGCAAGGGCTCTGTTGTGATGATGATGCTGGCCTGCCACCGCCTTGCCCAGCTGGGGAGCAGGAGTGAGCCAAAGCAGCTCGCTGGTTCCATGCTCTCTGTGCCTGCAAATGCTGCTTTGCAAAGCAGTCCAGCAAATGCACACACACAGAGACTCCTCCCCCCCCCACCACACTTTTTTACTAAGGAAAATATCTCTCACAGACGCATGTTTTGCATTTTAAGCAGGGGAATGGGGACAGAGTGTTGGAAGATCCTCTCAGTTTGATGGTGATGGGATGGGGAGTTCTGGCCAGATAATTTCTTCCTCTTTTCTTTTTTGCAAGGATTCTGAACAAGCGAGGGATGGGGTTCTTTCCTGTGCCTTCCCCTCCCCCCCTCCAGTGGCTGGCAAATGGTCTCAGCCATAGAAATTGTGGCCCTGCCCACCATGCTACAGCCTCAGAAGAGGAAGAAGTGAGCAAGCGAGCCACACAGTGGAAGCCAGAGTGTGGGCCTGGCTAGGGTGATGGGGCATAGACCCTGCAGGCTTCCCTCTCGCCACCGCTGTCGTCATGATGCTGCCATCAAAACCCGGACATTTTGCAAAATTTAAGAAACCTGCCCGGATGGTGATTTTACACTTGAAGTCCTGGTTATGCCCGGGAAATTCTGGACGTATGGCAACCCTAACTACAGGCGACGACCGTTTTAGGTGTGTCCAATTGGTGCGCAACTGTGCACACATGCATCGCATGCTTGCATCACGCTGGCCCTGGAAGAGGGCAGGGCAAGGGCAGAATGGGGCAAAGCAGGCTTACACACGCTCTGCCAATGCACACGGGGGTCAGGAACGCAACCGTTGCACAAAACGGTAGTTGCCTGTACTAAATTCATTAGTACTATGAATTAGAAGGCAGGACACACACACACACACAGCCACAAACGCCACTCACCCTGTGTGCAATATTGGGATAATGATCTGTCCTCATTTACAGGCCTGTTGTAAGGATTACTAAGATTAATGGGGGGGGAGGTAAATTAATAGAACACTGAGCTGAAAATGACAATTTCTTTGATTTGAAATTGAGAAAAAGAGGGAAAATGTGCTCCAAGAGCACTCTGAGCACTCCCAGTGCTGGATTTAGGGTGGTGTGGGCCATTTCGCCGCACAGAGCACCAAGCCAAGGGGATGCAAAATAATAATAATAATAATAATAATAATAATAATAATAATCCTATATTTATATGGGTACCTACTGAGATGACCAGTAAAAAAAGGCACTGTACCAAAAGAAATTATTTTGAAAGCAAGAAATATTAGGTTTTGTGAAATTGCATAAGATTGCACAATAATAAGCAAACATTTTTTGTAGTTTTTAAATTCTTTTATGTCTATGTTATATGTGGATATCATGTTTATTTACTACCTTGACTTTCTTTTTCTTTTGCATATTTTTTTATTTTTTATTTTTTGCTGTGCTCAAGGAAAGCAGCAACTGCAGTTCCCCACAGATCAAGCTTGAGTAGCCTGTGTTTTTCCCTCTCATACTCCAATCCCTGACATACGTCTGCAAAATTCTCGCTTAAAGGAGCAGAGCCATTCTGCCCCTCTGCAAATTCTCGCTTGACACTGCTGTACCGTTCCCATGCCAACTTGTCCCACATGTCACTGCTCTTTAAAAGAGGGTCACTGCTCACAAAAGTCCATTGAACAGCAAAGTTTTGGCTTCCCATAAAGTTTCCTATTGATGCATTCATCTCTGTTGAATGGCTTTCTTCACTATTACACTCACATAAACACAAACCTTTCCTAAAAACATTCACAGACTGAGAAGCTGTCTCTAGACGAATTCTGGATGGCAAACTTATCAACTATAACCAGCCACACAAAAAACTACTAGAATGTGTGTTGTTGTTGTTGTTGTTGTGTGTGATGTAAAGAACATTTTAAGCAAAGTACATGGTTCTTTATGCTAACACTGGATAATAGGCAGTGTTTTTGTTTCATTTTGTTGTTTAAAAACACACAATTGTACACACTGAGCAACACACACTAAGAATGAAATTCCAAAGTTGATCAGGCCCTGTCCTTCAATGACCAATTCTGGCTGTATTTTGCCATCTAAATGAAGACGTTTTTATTTAGGGGGGGAAACATTCTCCATTTAATGTTGCATAGGTTGCTTTACTCAATTTTGACTGATGTTATAATGTAATCACTACATCTCTGATATTTGTTGTTTTGTTTTATGTTTGCATTTCACATGTTCAGCTTTAATTTGTGCATCATTCCATTTATCCTGAGTGCAGAATCAACTGTGTTTTGAGTTTTATAAATCTGCTGGGTGAATTTCAGCCAGGGTGCTTACACATGAGCTAAAACTGCAAATAACAACCTACCACAAGTAGTTCCTAAAACATTTTCTGTGAGGGCCACTTGAGAATTCCTAAACACCTTGGTGTGCCACTTATTGGTTTTTCTGCCATTTGTAGTGATTGTGCTAGAGGTTCTATGGGTTTTAATTGTATTTTTATTGCTTCTATCATCATCATCTCTTCCTCCTAATCCTTTCCCCTCCTTTCAAGTTGCTTCATGTCCCCATAACTTCTGGTCCATCCTGCTCACCTTTCAGGTGGACCAAGAGGTTCTTAGAATTACAGAATAGTTGCTGCTGCCCCTGTTCTTCACAGACACATCACCAGATCACCAGAATGAACTTTGTGGACCACCGTTTGGGAACCTCTGAGCTGCTAGATAAATTCTTCAGAATGCAAGACAAGCTGGAACCCTGCAGGCATGTTCTGCCATATTAAGTTAAAATTTGTAGCATAAACAGAGTCCTAAAATGAATGAGAATCCTCTACTCTCAATTTTCATAATCTATTCTGTTATTTTGCTGCTATTTATTATGTATATCTGCTCTTTTTACAAGTATCCAGAGTAACTTACAAAAAATTATTACGTAAATTCATTAACGTAACCAATAACTTTTTAACTAACACATTCTTGTAATAAGGATAGCCAGATAAAATTTGAACTGCACCATTCAGAATAAATGCCAATTTCATAACACACATTTTAAAATACTAGCACATTGTAGACTCTGTTGCTGCAAAAGTCTAACATAGCTACTTCTGTGGAACATGAAGACCTTCATACTAATTAACTGGGATAAGATACAGACAAATGTCCTAATGCACCTGTCTTCATGATAATAAAAAATACTTTATCAAAGAATAAACTCTCAAGATCCTTGAGACCAGAAATTAGCATCCAACAACCCCAGGATAAATTCAGCCACTGAGCACACAATGCAACTTAATTGTTATGACCTCAGAGTCCAACAATAGCTATGACCTCAGAGTCAGTGGCTGCAGACTTTCAAGCTATGAAGGAAAATAAGGTGCAAGGTTCTGGGTCTGCTGCTTCAGATCAGGAAACAAATGAGGCTGAGTAACATGAGCCTCCATAAGAACCTCCTGTATCTGTTGGGCCAGAGCACAGAGCCTCAGCTAGTCTCTTGTGTCGTGCACTGCCTGCACTCAGCTGTACTGGGAGTGCATGAGGCAAGAGACTAGATGACAGAGGAATGCCCATCTTCAGGCAGAATGGTTGGCTCTTTAAGCATCACAAGGCATGGCCTAGGGGGGACACATCCTGAGAGACATAGTCTGAGAGCAAAAGGCTCAGTTTGCTCTCAGTCTTTGTCGGACCAACTTGCTCACTCAAAGCTATCTATCATCCTGCAACTTCTGACCAGCCTTGCCCCCTTCTCCATGAGATTTTGCATCAGGCCACAACATGACAGCAATATAGCTTATTTCATCAATAAAACAGAATGAAAGGCCATGTACATTCACATGTACTTCAGAACTTCATGTGTGCTGTCGAGGAACAGCAACCACTTTCTCTCCAATGAGGAAGAACATTTTCTGTGGCTCAGAAATGATATTGGATTTGAGAAAGGCAGTGTACACTACAGTAATATCTTCACAGGGGCAACATACATCAATGTCTATAAAACAATTTGTCAATACTTAACAACACTGTACAAAAACAAACAGGTGCCGAGGACTGATAGAAAAAGACTGATGTCTCAAAATTACATCTGCATTCCCTGTTACTGCATCTATGGGAGCCCAATAATTGAATTACTAATGCTAGGGTATAATTTGTCAATGTTCTTTCAGGGCTCTTTGCTAAAGAGAGATGTCCTTTATTTGGCAGCTTACTTTGTAGCATAGGAAATGTGTGTTAAATTAAAAAGGGGAAATTTTGGAGAAAAGACATTTTGACAACATGAAGGATACTTATAAATCAAATCATTTTTGATGGGAAAATGTCAGGCTCTAACGATTTATGTGTCCTCCCTCACATAGGCTTTCTGCTTTATAAATGTTGTGTTTTGTATTGTATTTATAAGACACAAAGGAAGTTACCTTTTACCAAGTCAGACCATTTCTCCAGTATTGTCTACACGGACTTGCAGCAACTCTCCAGAAACCAGAATCAAGAAACCAGTCTGTGACAGGTTTAAGGTGCCCGCTACTTACCCAATCCAAAAAAGCAGGGGGAACACCTACAGCAATAGTTCAGCCTCTATGGAAATTGTAATGCAGGGCATACAAAGGTGAAGTAGCCTAGTGAAATTGATGAAAAGATCCGTACCACAACAGGCCATTCACATGCACAGTTTCCCATGAAAGTGTCAACAGGCGCAAGACACCCCAGTTACACATATGAACAGTGCTGTAAAATTAGCACATCCCTTCTAAGGCATTAGACAACAAAGCAATGCAGAGTACGGCACAGCTGCCTTTGCCATTTCTCCCAATCTATTTTAAATAATAGATGAAACACCATTAGGATTTACTGTATCCTCAGTTCTGCCAGATGCTACAGTCATTAGGCTATAGTCAGATGAGGCAGCATCTGTTGGAAGGGATGTTGCTTGCCGGCACTTGTTCTTCTAAAAACCACTAAGACTGTCAGTGAAAATTACAGTCCACAAATCAAAGGGGGGGAAGCATAGAGCCACAGTTCAGTGGTAGAGCAGCTGCCTTGCATGCAGAAGCTTCCAGTTTCAATCCCCAGCATCTTCAGGTAGGGCTGGAAAATCTCCTGTTTGAAATCCTGGGGAAGCTGCTGCCAGTCAGTGTAGACTATATGGAGTTAGATGGAGCAGTGGCCTGATATGGAATAAAGCAGCATCCTATGTTCCTATTAAATTGGGAATGACTGCCCTGAAACTTAATACAGTACCATTGTAATCCATCTATGGCCCAAGCAAAGAGAATGGTCTCACGAAAAAAAGGGGGAAGAAACAGACACGTCAAGAAGCACAAGTTGATTTTTAAACTACAGCAGAATGTTCACTTTGTTATGAAGTATTAGAATCAATCCTGCGGTAAAAAGCATGTCACACTATCAGTCCTGCATACACCTTCACCCCAAACTCCAGGAAACAAGCATGAAACTTGTTCATGATCTAAATCATCTCATACATTGTTTTCAATTCAAAGTTGATGGCACGTAATAATGCACATTACTTTCAGTGTAAGCCTGGTATGCTCCTTATGTTAGGTGGGGGATCCATGACCCTCCAGATGTTTTTAGGCTACAGTTCCTACCATCCCTGATCACTGGCCATTCTGGCTGAGACTGATAGGACTTGGGGTCCAACAAGGTCCAGAGGACCAGAGGTTCCCAACCCCCTATCTTGAGTGATCTTTGCTTCTTGGATTCTCTGGAACTTGAAATTTACAGAAAGGAATTTAAATTCCACATCAGCCACAGAATCCTTGGACCTTTGGGAACTGGCCTTCTCTCTTCGCTTCCACATATGCAAACAACAAATAGTAAAGACAAGCTCTCTTTCCGTGTTCAACTCTCCATTTCTGTAGGATCACAGTCAGATGCAGCACATGGGATTAGGTGCCCATTGCAAACTGACTGCCCTAGCATGAAACCCTGCTGTGTCTGGAGCCTGGTGCAAAGCTTTGGCTGCTATGGAGAAAAGAAATATCTAAATAAAGTTGAAAGCACAATCCATACTAGCAGAGTTGCCGTATTTACGGACAACTGGATTGTCATAGAGTTTAGTTGTCCCTGACTCTCCTTGCGCTCATAGCGTGTTCTAGGATACTTAATGGGGATCAGAATGCCTGAGCACATAGTCTAGATTTGTGCCTGCCCCTCCCTGGCTACATGGATTCATGTTAGATATGCAACTAATGGCCCAGAATACTTTGTATACTCCACACACACACAGAGAGAGAGAGAGACAAACAGACAGACAGACAGACAGACAGACAGATTTGCTGTTTTGTTCTTAAAAAGCCAATAGATAAAATAACAAAATAAGATATTACAAATAAATCACAGGATAATATATAAAAAAAGCACAAATCCGGCAAACGCCTGCTGAAACAATAGCAACATTATGCAGCTTTTCTAAAAACCAGAACAAAAAACATACGCTTCTTCATCTCAGGAAAGAGGTTTCAGGGCTTAGAGACCACAGTCTGGTTTTGCTTGGCTAGAATGTGTTTGGAAACTGTAATACTTCCTCTTGCTTCTCTGGATAGAGGATGGAGAGATGTCATGTGCAGAAGACTTTGCATAGTGTGGCTTACTGTACAAGGCAAAGGTTTACATTAGTTAGCCTACTCCATTTTTGCTTCTGGGCTTGCCTCCCACTGGTATGTGGCCCCTGGAAAGTTGCCAAGGAGGGAATAAGGCTCTCAGGCTGGAAAAAGTTTCCCCATCCCAATTACAGTCTCAAAAGAAGGATCCAATAATTCCCAGTTGTTGGTTTTTTAAAAAAAAATCCTTTGCAAATGGGGAAAAAATTAAACGTGTGATTGGCATTTTTTGCATCAAACTATGGAGAAAATAATGGTTTTAATCAGGCAAATGTAGTCTGATCAGAAAATGTTGGAATTCAAAGTGTGTGATTTGTACAACACAATGAAAACAATATTGTATTTCAACTACTATTTCCACTGACCACTAGAGGTCAGGCACTGTCTGTGGCACTCATCCAAATAATGTAGTATACAGTAGAAACACTCTTGAACATGTAAAGGAGTGTTCCTATTGTTAATAAATCAATATTCCAGTCTTAAATGCAAGGCCTGTCTTGATCTTATGTGCCTCCTAGCAGCAACCTTTGCATGGAAGTCTGGCCTACTACTCTGCCTTACAGCTGCTTCCTCACATTAACGCATTTGCTGCAGTATAGTAATTTTTGACTCTGGATTTAATGATCTTATAAAGCCCCACACACAGAAACCTATGTGATGATTCTGGGGTAGGTCATCTGAGCATTTGGGGCTTGGCGTCACCAATATGCAGATGACAAAGGATGCTCACTATTGGTCCCTTGTCATTCTGGAAAAAAGCGACAAATGGGGTGCCACAGGATTTTGTCTTGCTCTCATTGCTGTTCAACATCTTTATAAACAACTTGGACAGAGATATGAAAGGGATGCTCATCTAATTTGCAGATCACACCAAACACGGGAGAAGCAGCCAATGCCGCCAAAGACACAAATGAGATTCAAGATGAACTGGGCCCAATATTAGAGAACTGGGTCCAAACTAATACAATGAATTCCAATAGGGACAAATGTCAGGTTCTACCCTTAGGCAGGGGGAACCAGCTGCACAAATATAAGATGGGGAAAATCAGGCTTGCCAGAAGTACATGTGAAAAGAATCTAGGGATCGTAGTTGACCAACCGTTTAACATTAGTCCAGTGTTTCCCAACCTTGGGCCTCCAGCTGTTTTTGGACTACAACTCCCATCATCCCTAGCTAGCAAGACCAGTGGTCAGGGATGATGGGAATTGTAGTTCAAAAACAGCTGGAGGCCCAAGGTTGGGAAACACTGCATTAGTCAACAGTGAGATGCAGCAGCAAAAAAAGCCAGTGCTATTGGTAGGCTGCATCAACAGTAGTATCCTGATTAAAGGAAGTAATAGTCCCGCTGTATTCTCTTCTTGGTCAGACAACACCTGGAGTACTGTGTCCAGTTCTGGGCACCTGCACCACAATTGAAGAAGGATATTGACAAACTGGAATGTGTGCAGAGGAAGGCAACCAAGATTATCAAGCCTCATGAGGAATTGTTGAGGGAACTGAGTATGTTTAGTCTGGAAAAGATGAGACTGAGAGGAGATAAGCTAGCCATGGTCAAATATTTAAAGGGCTGTCATGTGTAGGATGGAACAAACTTGTTTTCTCCTGCTCCGATGGCTAGGAGCCAAACCAATGGATTCAAGTTACAAGAAAGGAGATTCCGATTAAATATCAGGAAGATCTTTCTGGCAGTAAGATCTGTTCCAAGAGTGGAACAGACTCCCACAAGAGGTGATGGACTCTCCTTCCTTGGAGGTTTTTAAGCTGAGGTTGGATATGATTCTAGTTGAGATTCCAATTTGCAGAGGGTTGGACCAGATGACACTTGGGGCCCTTCTAACTCTGCAATTCCATGATTCTATGACACCTAGTTCTATCTCTTTATTCCATCTGAGTAAGGTGAAACTGTACAGGTACTGAATCACTGCACCAAGGCAGTAATGAGAAAGATGGAAGCACTGATGATAGTTGGTTCCCACAACTGGGTGCAACCAGGAGCTGTTTCACTAGTGGTACTCTTGGATTCCAAACTCTCACTTTAAGTTTGAGTGGCATCAGTAGCTAGCAGTGCCTATGCCCAGCTCTGGTCTGTCAGCTCAAGTTTTTCCTGGACCAGGACAGCCTAACCACAGTTATCCATGCTACAGTACACTCATAAATGAATTATTCCAAAGCACTCTATGAGAGTATGCTAAAAGATTATGCACAAGCTGCAGTGGACATGGAATCCCTTGGCAAGTCTGCAGTATAGTATCTCCAGGTGGAATTCAATAACACCAGTTCTGTTCACTGTGGGAGTCATAAATCAGCTTCATAAAAAAATAATAGGTATGTATTAGGGTTATCTGTAAGTATATTGACATTTTTAATTTTATATGTTTTACATGCAACAAACCCCATTTCCATGCTACAATAATATCGCAAGGCACCTGTGTAATGGCTACCTGTATCTCCTCACCTATCTTTGCTTTTCTTCTGCTAAGAGTCACTCCCCACCATTTATTCTTCCCGAGATGTTTATAGCATGTATTTATTTTCCTTAAAATTCTCACCAATGCCTGTGCCTAAGGGAGAAAAGCAGGATAAGAACAGGTGAAAGAAAACTGGTCCCTCCAGAACAGGTGAGGGACACTTTTATTCTGTTTGTTCAGCTCCACACAACTTAACACAATGTATTTGAATTCCTAGGAGCCATTCTGCCAATAGTACTCGCGAACTTTCTTTAAGTTTAAGGTCACTGTGACACAAACACACCCGGGCACACACCTCTGCCAAACATTTAGCTTTCTAAATTCTTTAATCATTTCACAAAACACATGTGTAAATTAGGACCTGCCAGCCCTAGCAGCAAAGCCAAACCAGAAAGCACCCAGAAAGGTACTTCTGATTGTGACTTTTTTGAACTTCTGTTCAATTGGGACTAGAAGTAATTAGCAGAGAAAATAGCCAGACCCTGAATAATTGGATTTCAAAATAGCCAAGGATCTAGTTCAGAGCAATGATCATCCACAAGAGTGCTCTTAAAAAGCAGATAAAAGCTCACATCTCACCCTCTCACAAAGTCCTCAGAAAACAAACAAGGCTGCTCTAGCTCAGCCTTCACCTACCTGGTATCCCCACATGTTGTTGGACCCCCATCATCCCTGACAGCCACATGGGCCGTGGGTGCTGAGAGTTGTAGCCCAGCAAGATCTGGGGACTCAATATTAAGGAAAGTTACACTAAATGGGGAAAAGACAAATCATTCAAAACATGAAAAGGGCAAGCAGGACAACCAGTTGGGAGGGGGGTTGAGACGTAGAACTGCACCTAGTAGATGAAAATTAAGATCTGTATTAACATCATGTGATTAGGAACTATATAAAATGAACTTGTACCAACCTGCCTGTCTTTCCCTTGTCTTTTACAGGTTTCCAAGGCAGCAGACTTAAAGCGGAGAGATTTGGTCTGCCTCTTAACTTTCACCGAATCCCTTCGGCGATCAAAAGAAAATGACTTTGATTTCTTTTTCATTTTCATTCTTGGTTTGTCTTCCATTTAAATCCACAAATGCCAGCGCCAAAGCCAGGCCTTCGATCCCCCAAGCTGCAGTGCACAGACAGCAACTTCCAGACACTTCCAACTTTCCAGGTGAGTCGAATGCCTTCAGTCTTACAGGAAAGCAAGCAACCTGGCCCAACAAGTGCCACTCGGAAAGCATCTGTCATGTGTTCAAATGGTGACACCTTCTCTTCTAAGAGTTGCTGTCACTGGGAAGTGAGAGCAGATTTTTCATACCAAAAGCAGTATGCAATGCTGATGTAAAGCCGCAGCGCTTATCCATCTGAAGCATACCAAAGGTGAAGGAAAGGTAACTTAATGCAAACCAAAAGGGTGTGGAAGTAGTGTCAGCACCTACAGGGTGGAGGTGAAGCAGCTCAACTGGGATTCAAAGCCATCTTCTGAACTCCTCCCTTGCACAGACTCATTGCACAAGCTGTATTGTATCAACTGGGTTGAGTTTCCAGAGACAAACCGACCATTAGAACTTTCACTGAAGCCACATTTCAAATGCGCTCCCACCCTCAAACACACAGGCCAAAGATGCTGAGCATTTTCATCCTTTGCCCGCCTGCTTTCAATTTTTCAGAAATTAAGAGCTGCCAGTTTTCACATCTTGGAAATGTTTATTTTAAAAGGTTTACACCCCCATCTTTCCAGCATTGTAGTCCTCAAGGCAGCTTACAAGTGCAATTGAAAGCAATATAAAACACTAAGAAGAGCAAATCAAGCATAAACAGCCTAAAGACATGTGAACCAGCAACAGCAGATCAGCTTAATGGAGGGTGATGGCTTGGGTGAACAGGACAGGCTTCTCCTGGTGTCTGAACAGATAATGAGCAGTGACTGTGCCAACAGAAGGAGTACAGTGATTGGAGTATCAGTCCAGAAAAGGTCTGTTCCTTGTAGCAACACTCACCTAACATCTAGGGAACTGTCATATCCACTGCCTATCAAGAGCCACCTGGCTAAAGATACTAGGTTGAAACAGAAGCCCTCTTTCTTCCTAAAATGTGTAAATATAGTAATATATTTCTATATTATAATAAAATATATAAAAAAGAAGTTTCATTTGGAAAAGAAAATGAGAAATTAAGTTGACCCTATTTTTCATCACTCACTTCCATACAACTGATCATTGTGATCCCACCGCTGTCCATAGGCATCCACTCCATAAGACACACAGACATTTCCCCTTACTTTTCAGGAGGAAAAAAGTACGTCTTATGGAGCAAAAAATAAAAATACAGTATTTATTTTTAAACAACAAAACCAATTGTAACTAAGAATGTGGCTTAGCAAGGGTTGCACAACTGATCTAGCAGTGCCAAAAGTGCCAGTATTGCTTCCATCATGTGCCTGATAGCCTAACCAAAACACTAACAGCAGCAGCTCATGGCCTGCAGGGTATGTACAATTTTGGCAACATCAGGCTGAGACAACAACAGGCCCACAACAAAGTTGCAACATGCCCACCCATAAAATATATGTTAATTAAATTTCAATTTGCATATAATCCCTTAACACATATTTTGTCTTAAAATTAAATATATCATTTGGATTGGCGCTCCAGGATGTGGTATGTTTCTGAGCCTGAGACGCCTCCAATTTGCTTAGCCTCTCATTTATACAGTAGCTTATGACTCATATGAGCAGTAGCTTATGAATTATGTGCCAGAAAGTTACCAGCAACATATTAATGACACAGACTCTGTGTTAGTAGGAAGCCATTGTAAGCAAATTCAGACTGGAGCTACCAGATTTTTAAAAATAGACGGCATGCAATTCAACAAGATCTAAAGTAGTAAAGCAGCTTGCAATGGCTGGGATCCAGAAACTCAAATGGAGCTCTGTACATTCAAAATAATTTCAGCTTTCTCTTCTACAAGCAAGAGGATGCTCTGCATTTAACTGGAAGCCACCAAGCATTCATGAAGCACTTTGCTTCTCAGTAGAGATTTTAAAAAAACCACTTGGGGCTTCAGGATTACACCAAGGCAGACAAGTTAATTGAAAATAATGACAGGAATATCAGCCATCATTCCAATTGTTCTGTATTTTTAATTATGTAATTACATTATGATGCTTGATTGTTATGTGTGAGTGTTACAAATGTATGTGCATGTTTGTGTGTGAATCATAGAACTGGAAGGGACCCTGAGGATCATCTAGTGAAGCTGTCCTATAGAGGGATTGAACCTGCAACCTCAGCATTATCAGCACTGCGCTCTACCCAACTGAGCTATCCTGTCTGTCTGTTTATTTATGTATATAACCAGTGCTTTTCCCCCAGGGGGTACTCAAAGGTACGCAGTACCAGCCCCCTTTTCTGTTGTTAAAAACTTGTGGCACTTACAGTGACAACTTCATGGTGAGTACCGGCACCTATTTTTCTAGAAAAAAAGCACTGTAAACGATTCTGCCCATTTTGTACTGGGCCAGCCCAGCTTGGGACTAGCCCCGCTCAATGCAGGCATGAGCCTCCCAAAAAGGATAGCTACAATGAAATACAGCCCTCAGCCCTGTTTTAATCCACTGTGGAATGTCATGGCTACAGGGCAAGCTTTTACAGGCATGATCACCCTTCAATGCTCACAACATCAACTGATGACTTGCATGTATAAAAGAGCCACCATCAGAGACAAAGCTTTCATGACACTCTACAAAAACCGTGCAAAGGAGAAAGTTCAGACATTCCATGTTCTGAGTAATGAGATATCAAGTTTGCATGACTGAGCCCAAACTCTTTCATTTATGAGCATATGGTACATAAACTTGGAATGATGCTTAGGCTCATAGCTAACATTTCTTCGCTAAGATATTATAAGAATGCACCCAATCTGCAAAGTGTGGATGCAGGAAACATATGCATGAAAAAAGAAATTGAAGGCATAGGAAGCTACCTTATCTTGAGCCAGACCTATTGGTCCATCTAGCTCAGTATCAGCGAATGGCAGCAGCTCTGCAGGGTTCTCTCCCAACCTAAGCTGCAGCTGCCAGGGATTGAACCTATGACCTTCTGCATGCAGGGAGGATACTTTGACACTGAGCTACAGCTCTTCCCTAAGAGTCACATTGCCTTTTCATACAGCTATGTATCAGATAGTATACTTATCAGAAAACTGAAATTGGCTGCAGAGCCCTTCCAGGTTTCCCTCTGTGGAATGTGTAAGAAACTCTTTAGACATACTCATAGGAAGAGCTGATCCAGCCCATGACCCAGCCTGTTCTTCTGCTGAAGGCAAATACTAATAAGAATTTTATAATGAGAATTTATTATTTATACCCCACCCATCTGGCTGGGTTTCCCACTCAAAAGTGCCATCAATTAAACACATGGTCCAATGACTGTAAACAAGAATACATAAGGCTTTCCTAATAGGAGAACTAGCCTTGCCTTAAACAGAACATGGTCTGTGCTGAATTAAGAGATCTTTCCCCTGTGTGTGTTTGTGCGATCCATTCCACATAAAACAAGTGAAAACAATTTATAGGCAATGTGGTTTTAGCAAAGGACCACCTTAACCAAAACTAGGTGGGGGGTCAGAGCTTCGTGGTATAAATCTCACTGTTTCTAGGAGACACATGTGAGGAGTTATAGTAAACCCTCCAAATGTCAAGAGATAAAAGGGCTATGATTTGTTATACACACTCACAGCTTTAAAGTATAACTGCATTCTTCTCTCTTTACAAGATAAGGATTAATGGCAGAGTCACTGAATGAATGGAAAAGAGGAGTCAGCGTTCAGGGTGTGCTAATGCTAACATGGCCTAGATTTGTAAATTCGCCTGAATTGCCACAGAAGATCATTGCTCAACTATAAAATGCTGTGATTGACTACAAAAGTGTTGCATATCCAAATCGTACATTGTCCTTCCGGTTTAAGACATGGGCTACCAGTTAATCCACACCTACATTACAGTCTGCTTCAACAAGCAGGAAGCTCAGTCCTAAGAAACACATGCTAACATTACTGTTAAACCCCTCTGTAACATTATCCAATAGTTCGTCATTAGCAGTGGTGGCAGTAAAGCAACTATGTTGGTAGCCTGATTACCATTTTGCATATCCTCCCAAATTCCACCATTGTTCTAGGCCAGATTTAGATAAAAGTGGCCTCTCTGTCTATAGGGAACGTGACTTTCTTTTTCAGTAAGGGGTGAGAAAAATATATATACCAGTATTCAAAAAGTGTGTTCTGAGAAATGTAAGTTGCCTCTAATTTTTTCCTTGTCTTTTGCACCTCTCACCTTTGTTTTGTTCTATTATTTAGAGAAGAACCATAGCTCAAAAGTAAGACTGTGTGTTTTGCATGGAGAAGGTCCCAGGTTCAATCCCTAGCATTCTCCTGGCAGGGCTAAGAATGTTCCCTGCCTGAAACCCTGGAGAGGCGCTGCTAGTCAGTATAGCCAATGTTGAGATGGATGGACCAATGGTCCGACTCGGTAGGGGCAAGTACCTATGTTCCTACATGTTTACTTAGTAATAAATCCTACTGAGTTAAGTAGGAGTCATTTTTAGGAAACTGTATTTATAGCCTCATTTATTTATCCAACTTATGCAACGATCATGATGCAGACTTATATTCTGCAACGTATAGCAAGCATGGGATCCCACTGCCATGTTAAAACCTGTCCTAGGAACGTTTCTAGGAATATAAGGCTCTAATGAGCCACATGGCCAGCAACAGCAGAAGGTCTAGAATTGCCATGATCTTAAGAAGCGTGAGACAGTCATCCAACGTGGGGGAAAACCCAAACAGGCAGAGAAGTATTTCCTAGTATTCCTTGGGGGCACTTTTAACTGAGGGTGGCAGAAACCACAACACATTTTTGTGTGTGGTTTTGCCTTTGAATCAGAAGAACTCTTGCCAAAATGCTGGCAGCCTGCATGCAACATCTGCTTTGCAGACCAACTATAATAAACTGCTTCTGCTTTCTCCTCCTTTACCCTGGTAAACAGGATAACATGGAGATATCTGCTGTTCTCAACAGCCTCTCAAGTAAAAGCAAAATGTCCCTAAGATCATTTGTTTTAAATAAATATATAACCTTATAGAAACTGGACAAATGTCAGACTTGATCACCTCAGATGTTTGTTTAGTGTCATCAGAAATTAAAATTGCTGCTGCTATTATTATTATTATTATTATTATTATTATTATTATTATTATTATCATTATCATCATCATCATCATCATCATCATCATCATCTACTGTTTTAAGCCATAGCCTTCTTCAGATATTCTTCTTCCAAGTTAAGTAAAACAAGAAAGACAGGCAAAGGGAATGACCGCACTAGTTCTATCCCCCATCATGATTCCCATCACCCTTCATAAGTTTAAAGGCAAACTTATGGAGTACAAGCTATGATGGTTCTGCACCACTTTCACTGTCAGAGGCATTTTGCCTCTGCATACCAGTTGCTGGGAATCTCCGATGGGAAGAGCACTCCATTCTGGCAGCATAGGGATCTGATTGGCTACTGTGAAAACAGGATGCTCAACTAGATGGGTCTCTAGTCAGATCCAGCGGGGCTCTTCTTCTGTTTTTATGATCTCAAGTAGGGGGTCGTCTGTACTCATAGAGGCTCCCCATATGTTTCAGAATCCCAATTTTCTCAAATTCATGGAGTGTGATATAGGATGGAGCTAGTGCACAGTCAATCCCATCGCTCCCCTCTGGGTGTTTTTCTAAATCAGACTAACACACCTGAAGAGGCTCACGTACTATGCAAAAAGGAACTTGTGAAGATACGTTCAGTTCCCTTTGAACAGAATTCCTCCAGCATCAAAAATTTCACAACCTTTGAAATGCCTAATAATAACAACAATGTTTTCTACCTTGTATTCAGGTTATACTGCAAGAGGACAAACAGAAAAATGATCAAAAACCTACATTTCCTGAGATACTGAACCAGTTCACATGCAACACTAAACCATAATGTAGCATTACATGCAGCAAGCCCCAGGCTCATATACTTCCTCCCTTCTCTGCTAGTGTGTCCATAAGACAGGAGACATCTGGGCCTCTTTTAGATGAACCATACTTTAGAGTCAGGTCCAACCCCTTTGCTTAGGGAAAACAAGCCAGCTTCACAACATATGGTTTAAACTTGTTTCTACTAACCATAGTTAAAACCAACCACAATTTGTCTGAATTCAGATGTCACAAGTTGTGCTTAGTCTAAAACGTGAGTGATTCCAGACACTTCATGGCTATACTGGGCCGGGGGAGTTGTGTAACCCTAGGATCGATGCAGCTCATTCTCATAAACCTGGTGTTCTGTGCAAATGCTATCATTCCTCAAATCATCCTTTTAAACTGACTCCAACACAGCTTCAAATGTCACTTTAAATAAAACAGCTGTTTTACCATTGTATTTTGCAGATCTCTTTTCTAACATAGTTAATGACCGGCACACAGATTATTTCTAAAATGCCTATTGTTTCACCAAATAATTATTTCTAAAATGCTGTATGTTTCACCAAATAATTGCACCAAGTCAAAAGCCTAATGAGTCAAAGCCATACATTATTCCAGATGGCAGCACGTAAGCATATAGAGATGTATATTGTGTATGTGTGAGGGGTAAAGGTAAGGGTAAAGGTACCCCTGACCGTTAGGTCTAGTCGCGGATGACTCTGGGGTTGCGCGCTCATCTCGCTCTATAGGCCGAGGGAGCGGGCGTTTGTTCGCAGACAGCTTCCGGGTCATGTGGCAATCCAGAGCAGCACACAGAAACACTGCTTACCTACTTGCATCAGAGTGGTACCTATTTATCTACTTGCACTTTGAAGTTCTTTTGAACTGCTAGATGGGCAGGAGCTAGGACCAAGCAACGGGAGCTCACCCCGTTGCAGGGATTTGAACCGCCAACCTTCTGATCAGCAAGCCCAAAAGGCTCAGTGGTTTAGACCACAACGCCACCCACGTCCCTACATATGATTTAGAGCATGCCGGGTGGCACTGCCTGATTTAGCTCCACCCACCAGGCTTTGGCACTACGCATTTTTGTTTTGGCTCGACCCCCAGGAGGCTGGACTTGAGATAAAGTAGTCCTTGGGTTGAAAAATGTTCTGCACCCTTGCTCTAAAGTAATGAAATGGCCTTTGCTACTTGAAAGCAGTCCAATCATCAGCTCTAATTTGAAATAACCATACATTATGATGATGGCAATAGCACAATGCTTTATGACATAGCCACAACAAACAAAGAAATCTCTGCTCCAAGGAAGGAACAATTTTACAGAAAGAATGTGGGAAGACAACAGAGAGAGAAAGTAAAACCAGAACACAGCTATGTGAGCATATCAGAGAGCATGAACAGGAAGAAATGCATGCAGGAGCACCTTTACATTAATGGCAAATCTAGGCCTCAGAGGTGTTCCATCCCAGCAGAAGGTCACCTGCTATTCTATATCTGAATCATTCATTAGACATTCCAGGGATGGATGGGAATAATGCAAACATAGGAAGTTGCCTTATACAGAGGCAGACACCATTGGTCCATCTAGATCAGTATGCACTACGCACTGATAAACAACAGTTCTCCAGGACTGCAGGCAGGATTTCCTATCTGGAGATGCCAGGGATTAAACCTAGGACTTTCTACATGCAAGACAGAAACCACTGAGCTATGACCCCTCCCCCTATAGATGAACATTCAAAGAAGGCATAAGCATAAGCTGATCACACAGGGCTCACGGGGTTCAGTTTGATTCTGGAGCCCACAAACATGTGAAATAATAAAGATGGATGCCTCTGAGCATGTGCAAAGGACCTCTCCCTCACTACTAAGCAGCTGGGCAATGCTGGTGGAAGAACATGAGCAATGCTCACAACATTGCTACAAAATGTATTTCAAGCAGCAATTACCACTGCAGCAGATTGGACCATGAAAGCTTCTGCTCTCCCGGTCATCAACACATATGGCATGACTGTACTGTGTTTTAGAAGCAATTCAGACTTACAATGAGGAGCTTTAGAAACAAATGGCACAAGCTACATACGGCATTATGAATCAGATTCCTAATAGAGGCTACAGGGGGAAAGAGGTCAGCTTTCTTTTGCTCACCTCAATCACTTGCTGCTGATTGAGTTCAGCAGGACTTACATCTGTGTAAATAGAAGTCTGAGAGGGTCAAGGGAAATTAAAAAAAAGAATCAGGCCACCAATATGTAAAATACTCTAGCCTCATCTCCAGCTGCTTTACTGTACTTCCTTCAATCGTCTCTCCCCCACACCCCACACCCCGCTCACAGCGCTTCAGCTGCTTAAACCCTGCATTTTCTACAGCCAGGCAAATAACAGCCAGACATTAATTAAACGGATAAAGAACCCTTGCAGAGCTTTAAAATGGGGTTCTGCACATAAAGCAATTTGTTATCTCGCTGGAAATTTCAGCAGCAATTTGATCACTTAACATGGCTCTGTGCAATGAATGTTTTATGAACTCCAGTTCAGCACTGATCTACTAAAATGAACTTCTCATCCCCACCACCTACAGTTCTCAAAACAAAAGCACACAACAAAATTCCTTGGGCTCCCTTTCTCAAGTCTTTGCAGAGGATGTGCCTGATCAACAAGAAGAAGATAGCACCCTAATCTGTTTTGCAAAGCAGGAGTACGAGGCAGGACAAACAACCTCACAAATCAAGGGCAGCAATGCTGACGTACTGATGTGGAAATCTGGTCTAGACACCTCCGCTTTCTTACCCCCTCATCGCCTCACTTTGCATCTCGGCACTCCCGAGTGCATAAATAAGAGATGAAGAGTTATAAGGGAGCAAAAATGCTGACGGAATATTAAGGGATGGGAAGCCAAGCGAAGGAATTTATGCTTCTCCACTGGAAAACAGGTGACTGCAAACACAGTTGACATCATTTCTATATTCCTAAGCAAAAGGTGAGGAAATGAATAGCTGACAGCCTTTAGCAACCGTAGCACAACAGACCACAAAGGGAGCTGTTACAACGATAAATGGGGAACATGTTTATTCTCCATTATAGTGCTTTGAAGTGTTCAAAGTGCTTCACATATATTATCACATACATTATAATTCTTATAACAACCCTGTGAAGTAGATGAGAACTATTATTCCCATATTACAGAGATTGGGGGGAGAGAGAGATAAAGTTGAGAGAGGGTGAAGTCACATTTGCTTGTAACAGTATGACAGATTATCTGGTTTATTGTGCTTTATTCAGAGTGACTGGTGTGCTTGTGCATGCCACCCAATCACCCATCACAATTAGCCAGAAAGTCTGGTTATCATCATGTTCAAATTTGGCTAAGTTCTGAACAGTAGGCTATTTAAGATTTGAACTCCTTGACCCGAAGCTCAAACTCCTAGCCCCTATGATGTACCAGCTCATTAAAAAAAATACATTTAAAAATTATTATCAGAGTTTTCTTTCAAGCATCAGAGAGGTAAAGGTTTACTAGGGTGAGGGGAGAGGGAGTGGTAACAAATAGCATAATAATTGCTGAAATAATTGCACATTATGGCAGGGAGGGACACACTCTGCCGTCAGTACCAGCCGCATACCAGCAGAATAATTCCTAAACAGGCCAGTACAAATCTGATATGGCTTTGCACTGACTTATGTTTACGCCAGCAGGAGAAAGCACACCATCTCCCTACTCTGCATATCCATATCTTTTCAAATCATCACACTCGCAGAGAATCTAGAGAAAGGCTTGCTGCCTCACATTGCACAAGCACCTTCAAAGTCTTTCAGCATGTGCCAAATCAGGGAAGGTACGCTTTTACATTATGTTACATCTCCTTATAGCTGCGCAGCCACCCAATGGACCTCTTGAGTCACTTCAACATAAAATGGCAGGTGAGCAAGCCCAACTAAATGCTTTGTAATTCGGAGTTGTACCTAATGTTAGTCGTATATAGGGCCCAGACCCTGCTGAAATTAAAAGACATAACTTGGATCCATTGCTTTCAACATATCTTCACTGAGTGGAATTCAGTCGGCTAGAACCCTCCATCTATAATGGAGATTTTCCATCAAATTATAAAGGAAATATATTTCTTTAATGGCATTAATAAGCTACCCGCCAACCCTCTGTTAAGGCAGCAAATTGTAGAGGCGAGTCGCCTATTTCTGTTTAGAATATCAGAAGTTTCACATTTAAAGTTCTTTATTAATTTGTCAATTTGCCACAGAATGTCACATCTTGCCCTCAGATAACATCCTGGGGTGGGGGTGGGAGACCTGCCTGACGTCTTCCAGAATGAAGGCTGAGGTCACATCCACACCATATATTTAAAGAACATGGCTCCACCCAAAAAATCATGGGAACTATAGTTTTCACCTCATAGTTTGCCCTTGAGCTACTATTCCCAGTACCCTTAAAAAACTACAGTGCTCTCCCATCTATTATCTAACAATTTAGTTCCTCCCTCATAGATCTTTGTTTAACATTGATAGCAATACTGTCCTCTAGAATGCAGCATTGCTTTTTGCATGAAAACATGTACCACTTTTTCCAGAGTTTAAGAAGCTTTTTCATTTTCCTTTCTTGGGAAAGCACTTCTACTTTTTAAAGGAAGTGCTCTTGCCTATTACGGCTTCCCTGATTGTGCTAGACAACCACAAGGCCATCTTCTTGGCCTGACTTCCTCATCTGTGGTATACATTTTACCCGAGCTTCCTGTGTTATCGTGGTTTTGAATAAACTCCAAGAGACTCTTGAAGTGATGCTGAGTACAATTCTTGTACACAGTTTTCAAGCTCATTTATTCAGAGTTATAACCTTTTAAGATTTCTTTCATCAGTACACAAAAACAACTCATAGGAACTCAAGAAGCTGCCTTATCCTGAATCGGGTCATTGGGCCCATCAAGCTCAGTATTGCCTACACAATGACAGGAAGTAGCTCTCTAGGGTTTCAATTGACTAATTGTAGATACTAGAGACTTCCTACATGCGTTGCAGGTGCTCTACCAATTAGTTAAAGCCCCTCCACTATGCCAGCACAACTTGTAAGATGCCTATGCAAGCTACTTTGCCACAGATTTTTGGGGGAGAGGGGGCATTTTGTTCAATCACATCCTTAACTTACTCTTTCATAGTTATTCTTTTTACAGTTCAAACATGAATGTAGCAATAGAAACACTAATTTTAAACACTGATGAAAGAATAACAACATTGTTTTAAAGCACACACCAACCCTTTAGGAAAATGTATCTCTTCTGTATCGCTCCGCAACAGAAAGAGACAACTATTAGGAAATGTTTGCACTGTACAAAGATCACCTACACTTTGCCTGATCTGGAAACACAAAAGCAAATCTGAATTCAATGAGCAACTGATCGTCGAGGAGTCTGACCTTCCAGAAAGGCCCTCAAAAGGTTATGCTAGTGTGGATATGACATAAAACCAATATAAAAACATTTCTAGAGTTTAGTGCCATAAAACTTTCTTCAGCTCATGGAAGAATAGCCGAGGGCCTATGATGGCACAAGGGCTAGAGAAAATCCAATACCTCACAACCAGGTCCTAGACTATCAGGTGGAATTCACTTCTAGACATACTGAAGTTCATGGACATGGCTTAGGTTCATTAATTTCAATGGGTCTACTCTTGAGTAGAACTTAATTCAACACAAGAACCTGTGACCAGCTTACAAAATGTTATAAGGAAATGAAAATTTGGCTTTGTTCATACAAAGACAGACTAGAGGTTATAGTGTTTTGTTCCTTACTAGAATGAATGCATAGCCCATCTTTTTCCAAAGGAAGGTTCAAGATTATGCTAGACATATGTGGGTCTCTCTCCTTTCTAATCTGCTTTAGCTTTCTCATAGATCTTAGTGGGCTGTCATTATCAACTCCCCCTCCATATACTGAAAACAACTGCAGCAAAATAACAGGACCAGATATCAGGAGCTGTGACCAGAGAACTCTGCCCCTTCTCCAGCTTACTCTATTCACCGGAAGACAACCGAAAACCATTCTGAGCCGAGAATAAGGAGAATTGAAAGGCATCCTGAGTTGAACATAGACAGCAAGAAACCATTCTGAGCTAAGCCTTCCCCTTTGTGGGGGTGGGGGTGGGGACACAAGGAGCCCCTGCACATTTAGGACTGCAACTTGTATGTGCAGTAGCCCTTAAACAGATCCTCAAAAGCACATGTTCAAATACCCCGCCTGAGAGCGTGCCAGGCCAAAGGACACAATACCAAGTTGACTGAGCTATAAATAGAGAAGGTTTAACAATGTACAATGAAAACCATTCATGACAAGGGGAAAGAATGGCTAAGCATCAAAAGCCAGCTATACTCCAAGTGGGTGTAGAAAGGTATGCCGTTGGCAAACACTATGGGCAGAAGCATTTGGCAGCAACAAGCAAGGAGACTCAAATGACCAATTCAAGCCAATCCAGCAGTTCTACAACAACTCTGAGTGATTACAACATCCCCATGAACACAGTGCCAACAACTTGAGAGACTGTCATCACAAGAAAGGGAAGAGAACTTAGGAGAATGAGGAGTGGGGGTGGGGTGAGATCATCTTCAGTTATCGGACAGGTATATCACCTGCTGACACAGACACAATAGCATTTACTATTGTAATACAGTAATGAGGTTGCCTGTTTAATGCAGCAGTCAAGAGCTGTGAGCCATAAACTGTTGACATAAAAACACCCACACACAGTGTCAGTATTAAAAGTTGTCCTAGAAGAACAAAACCTCAAATATGCTCAAGTCTTTGGGATACCATGAGCAATGACAAGTTACCTTTAAAAATGTAAAAGCCACACAGTAAAATGGGGGGGGGGAGAGTTGCATGCATTAATGTCATCTTAAGAGAGTTCTGCCTGTACAATCTTTTCAGAAGACACACACACACACCGCCACCGCCTTTTTGGAAGTTTAATCCACTTCATTACAGAAAGGACTGACAAATGGAGGCCTCACAGCCAAATCTACCCACTAGAGTGTGTCATCTGACTCCTCACATCCCCTCCCAATGGCTGTCTTGGAGTCAAGAGAGGTGTGTGGAGGGAGTGGTTGGCTGTATCAATGAGACTTGCTTTCAGTCCACTTTGAGGTATGAGAAAGGGCCTCCACCTTTTTCTAGTAAAACCAGATACTGACCAGGGCGACATTCCTGTTAAAGGAGGAGATACATTCCACAGGGTCTTTAGGACTGTTATGCCTTTAAAAAGATCTTAACACGCAACACTCTCATGTTTCAACTAAGTATACTTTCTTGCTTAATTTAATTCTTGCCTTCAAATTATTTGAGTGTGCTACGGTGACAATACTGGAATTTTTTGTTTGTCTCCCACAGTCTATCCCAGCTTTCCTCAACCTTGGGCCTCCAGATGGGGGTGGATGGCAACTCCCATTCCTGAACATTGACCATGCTGCCTGGGGATTATGAGGTTTGTGGTCATACACCATCTGATGACCCAAGACTCACTCTGATTTGCAATTAGGACTAGCACTGCCATAAATATGTGAAATGATTTCTTTCATATCCCAAAATTATTTGTTTCAAACCTTGCAAAATGCCCTTTCTATCCCATCTTTCCTTTTGTACTCTAGCTATACAGTGAATACCATGAATGAAAGCTTCTGGGTGCTTATATAGAACAATCTTCCAAGCATTTATACTCACTCTGTCTTTATCGTCAGCAACGTCACAGAGAATGTCATCACGGTCAAGGATTCCCCCATCACCATGTTCCAGACGATGCACCTGTATCCAGTAGTTTGGATCCTGCAAACCAAAAAAAGCATAATAAACAAGAAATTATTCCACGGTTGGTAACTCCACAACTATGGCCTGTTTGAAAGTGTCCCCTCCTCACACACTCAAAATCTCCCTGCCAATGAAAAACCAAATGCCAACTTGCCCTCTATGTATTCAGACTATTGGTCCATTTAAATCAGCACCATATTAGTTAGTTTGTTTGCTTCTGTTTGGCCAAGGTGGAATAACATAAAAGAATGATGCAGAAAGTGCAATGACTACAACAAGGCAATATGAAATAGCAAAATCATCAAATACTTCACATTTGTGACCTTCATTCATGCTCTCAACACAAATACAACTCCCCAACAATCCATCTCTCACTTGGAAGCCAGGTTAACTCACAGCCCGCCCACCTTGGCTGCTCCAATCTCTCACCCAGGAGTGAAGCCATCCACAACAATCACTGATGGGGGTGTGCCCTCACCCTCATTGCACCCTACAAATAACCTTGTTCCCTGGAAATGAGCCACAGCTAAGTCCTTATGGTTCATGGGCAGGGCTAGCTGGTCCAATCCTCTGACTCCAACAGGCCACTGTTCCACAGGTGCACCATAAAAGCTTCATTGGATGCCCATGAATTCTAGTGTTATGGGGGGGGGGCTTTTCACTATCCACCTTTTCCATGCCATGCAAGATTTTATAAACTTCTATCATGTCACCTCTTACTCACTTTTTCTCTAAACTAAAAAGTCTGAAACACTGCAGCCTTTCTTCACTGCAGCTCTACCCCCTTGATCATTTTGGTTGATGTTTTCTGAACCATTTCTAACTCAACAATATCCACCAACTGGATGGTGGGAACCAGCACAAAGGAATCTCCCCTTACACAAATGACTCTCTTATAGTCACATATAAACACTCATTTTGGAGTGCAGCCAAGGACAGGGAGTTTGAAGTCAATGCAGACTGACAGGTAGCTATCAGAAGAGGTTAAAATGGACAGTTGCAAGACCTTAGCTACTGGACTAAGTCAGAAAAAAGAACCTTACATAGGAGACACATTTCTCAATCAACCAAGGAAGTTAGAACATGACTGGAGAAACAGCAAAGAGTCAGGAGATTCAGTAATCTCTTCTAGACAAGAGATGACCAGAGCATGGACACGGAATGTAGAGTAGACAGAGACCCAACTCTTCACTCTGGTTTGCAGTTCATTTATTACAAGTGTGCTTTGTTTACCCTAGATGAATCAATTGCAAACCCTGTCATGGAGAGAGCAGGTGGTACTGAGCCAAGGGCATTGTTACGACTATAGCAAATGAGCAACTAAAACATTCTTGAACGGTTAATCACAAACCTGTTGTGCTTGGAGCCAATATTAGGACATGCCCTGCACAGCTTTCCACTGATCTGCATCAGGGATAGGCAGAATTTGTTTTGGTTTAAGACAGAAGAAGCTTTTGAACTCGTTCGGTCAACTAAGGTTCCAGGAGGCCTAATCTTGAAGCATATGAATCCAGGAATGTTCCTATATAGCTGCAATGGGAGGGGTATAATTAATCTTCAGCTTTCATGGCAACAGTTTTCGTACAAGCTGTGTGCCAACTATCCATTTGCTTACTAGTTTTATCTTGCTTGACAGTCAGATTGCAACCGTGACAGTTAAGCTACAAACTCTCCTGGTATGTATGGTAGTACGTTAAGTTGGAAAGAAGTTCCATTCATTTCCAGGGGATAATAATAATAATAATAATAATAATAATAATAATAATAATAATAATTTATTTATACCCCGCCCATCTGGCTGGGCTTCCCCAGCCACACTGGGCGACTTCCAACAAAACATTAAAATACAGTAATCCATCAAACACTAAAAGCTTCCATAAACAGGGCTGCCTTCAGATGTCTTCTAAAAGTCTGGGAGTTTTTGTTCTCTTTGACATCTGGTGGGAGGGCGTTCCACAGGGTGGGTGCCACTACTGAGAAGGCCCTCTGTCTGTTCCCTGTAACTTGGCTTCTCACAGTGAGAGAACCGCCAGAAGGCCTCGGTGCTGGACCTCAGTGTCCGGGTAGAATGATGGGGGTGGAGACGCTCTTTCAGGTATACTGGACCAAGGCCGTTTAGGGCTTTAAAGGTCAGCACCAACACTTTGAATTGTGCTCAGAAATGTACTGGGAGCCAATGTAGGTCTTTCAAGACTGGTGTTATGTGGTCTCAGCGGCCGCTCCCAGTCACCAGTCTAGCTGCCGCATTCTGCATTAGTTGTAGTTTCTGGGTCACCTTCAAAGGTAGCCCCACGTAGAACACATTTCAGTAGTCCAAGCAAGAGATAACCAGAGCATGCAGCACTCTGGCGAGACAGTACACGGGCAGATAGGGTCTCAGCCTGTGTACCAGATGGAGCTGATAAACAAATGCCCTGGACACAGAACTGACCTGTGCCTCCAAGGACACCTGCAAGTCCAAAATGACTCTCAGGCTGCGCACCTGGCCCTTCAGGGACACAGTTACCCCATCCAGGACCAGGGAGTCCTCCACACCTGCCCACCTCCTGCCCCCCAAAAACAGTACTTCTGTCTTGTCAGGATTCAACCTCAATCTTAATTCCTATTAAGATTTGTTGAAGATTGTTGCTTGAAAGCTGCTAGAATAATTTCATCTTTTTTGCCCATTCCATGCTCAAAAGTTTCCAAACATGTTGTCACAGTCACAACCTTTTGTTTGTAACTCTTCCATTCCCTGCTTCCCAATGATACATAGGAACAAAGGAAGTCATCCTATATTGAGTCAGACTATCGGTCCAAACTAGCTCAGTACTGTAAACATGGACTGGCAGCACCCTTCCAAAATTTCAGGCAGGAGACATTTCGGCCTTATATGCAGATACCCTGGCTTGATCTTGAGGCTTTTTGTATGATGTAAAGCATGTGCAAGTTGGATTCTTAATTTGCATGCCATGGATCACCATTTCCCGTGGTTCTATTCCCTCCTCTGCCCTTTCAGGTCACTGAAATTTAACAGTGATAACTTATGCATGTAATGTCAGTCAAGCACAGCATTCTGCAAAGTGGGAAGTCACCAGGTCCCTGAGGTGGATAAATGAGTAGTAGAACTCTTAGTTCTTGTAGATCATCAACAAATAGGCAATATATAAAACGAGGGGTGGAAGTTGCATTTCAAAATATCTAGCAGAATCTATATAGAACCTATGTAGCAGACTAAAACAGTTTTCTGCCTCGTCGGCATTATTCTGTTCCACACCACTCTGAAGAGTCAATGCACACACTTTTAAAATATGGGAAGCTAACCTTTGTTCTTAAGCATACACCAACAAGGAGTGTGAATGATGACAACCAGATGTTTGAAAATATAATTGTACAGGTACACCTGTTAAAAACTGCATTCTTATTAAGTGTACATTTGGTGGCAACCCCAAGTTCTACACAATAAATGAAATGTAGAGTTAACCAGGGTTAAAAGTAACTGTTGAAAGGAAGTGTGAAAACTGCTGGAGGAAAATATATCCCAAATAATTATTAGGTCAATTATGTTGCTGCCAGAATAGCAAAGAAAAAAACTATTGACAAGGCTCCTCTTTAATGGAAGTCACTAAAGTTTTCTGCATTTTCTCCTTCCTTTCTTTTTTCATCAAAATCTACATACTGGGTGTTTTCGTGTTCTTGCCCTGCCCATTGCTTTGCTGCTACACTCCCTCTGCTGTTTGAAAACAACATCCTGCAAACTACTACTCAAGCTACGTGGTACTAAGTGCATACTTTCCCCACCCAATCACATCACTTTTGGCAGCACAACTGGCAGAGGGAGGGAGGACAAACTTTGATTTCATGCTCAGAAAGAAAACCCATTAGAAAGCAAAACTATCTTATTTTAATCTCATTAGCCAAGACATGGTTGTGCTGCTCCTTCATAGTTCATACATTGCACAAAAGTTTATATTTATAGAAGCTTTGCTAATTCCACCTACGGGCAGGAAGGTTTTGAACATAAACAGCACTATGTGTGCATGTGGTTTATGCATATATGTAGCACAATTAGTTGAAATCTTGATAGTGGTGCATGAAATAAAAATAACCAGTCAACATGAGGTTTTGCAAATATAATTTTATCATATACATTTGTTTTAAAACTGGTGTGGGGGGAGTGCATGTGTCTATACTTCAACATTTGATTTTATCGGTATTTTTAAAATGAATACATCATATTGTTTTATGTACTCAGTGTGTAGAAGTGCCATATTTGAAAGTCTCGGGAAACTGAATTTGCCTTTTGATTGACCCTAACAGTGCATTTGCCCTAAGTTCTCCATCCAATTTGAGAAAGTGCCATAACTCCTGCAAATATAATGTCCCACATTGAATTCCCGTCATCTCCAGGTAGAACTGGGAGAGAATCCTGCCTGAAATCTTGGGAGAGTCACTGTCAGTTAGCATAGACAGTACTAAGCTAGGTGGACCAGTGGCTTGGACACAATGTAAGTCAGCTTCCTCTATTTCTAACTCTGGCTCCAGTACAGTAAGGCTGAGATTCACACGCCAGCTTCCTCCATGCCCAGCTGCCTATGGTGACAATGGAGCTGATATTAAAAAATTACTAGCAAACACAACTTTTTATGCAACATCAGTTCCTGCTTTACCCCATTACACAGCAATCAAATATTAGGAAGATCAGAAAGAAAAGCAAGACAGGAATCTCCAGTTGGGTGAACTTCAATGTCACCATTAAACTTGGGAGTGACATGCAAAAAGTGATTATTATTCTGTTTTACAATATACCTCAACTGCTACAAGAAAGTCCTAAATACTCCATAAGCATAATGAAAATACTAGCAGAGAAATAGAGGTGAGGACCACAACAAGATGGTATTTGCACTTTCAGCAAGGCATTCAGTTATTTGTTGATATCTACTAGAGAACCTGCATAGTTTTGCAGTATTGTCTTGCACCAGAACACTTGTAGATATAAACAAGTAGTGTTGGCTGAAAGGTTAAACCAGGTGCCATGACAGAGGTACACCAATTCCCCTTTCCCTGGATATGGCCACTGATCAGAGGATGAAAATACAGAATCCTCAAATCACAAACCACAATGATCCTTCTGGAAAACAGGTAGTGATGCTGACTAACTAACAGCATTTTATTGCCTGCTGGAAGATCTTCTATATGCCACCCTCCAGATGTTGTAGACTACAACTTCCTTCATCTTTTCATGCAAGCTGCGGCTGGGGGGGGGAGTGTAGTCCAACAATGTTTGGAAAGTGCCAGACTGGGAAAGAGTGAAGTACTGTGTGGGCAGCACTTTGAACCTAACACTTGATTCTTATCAGTGCAACACTTGAAACCTATCTTCAAAAGAAGCCTTACATTTAAATGTGTCGTTGTTAAAACCCGCATTGCTCTCAAATGCCTTACGAATTTGTAACAGGCATTGTTGCCTTCCTGAAAGAATATTAGAAAAGGAGACAGGCTCCCTTTCTATTTCACAACCACAACCATAAAAAAATCCCTATATGCCATTCTCCAGCAGCTAGAGGCAAGCCTCTTGCGACTCTTCCTGTTCAGCAAAGGTATTACATAAAACAGTAGGTCAGCAAGACAAGGCAAGAAACACCCTAAACGAGTTTGACAGCAGCTTCTATTACTGTAGGATCTCGTAAGTAGGTACAAAAATACAGTGGTACCTTGGGTTAAGTACTTAATTCGTTCCGGAGGTCCGTTCTTAACCTGAAACTGTTCTTAACCTGAAGCACCACTTTAGCTAATGGGGCCTCCCGCTGCCGCCACACCGCCGGTGCACGATTTCTGTTCTCATTCTGAAGCAAAGTTCTTAACCCGAGGTACTATTTCTGGGTTAGCAGAGTCTGTAACCTGAAGTGTATGTAACCCAAGGTACCACTGTAATATCAATTTTCTTGAATTCAACAGCTGTCTAGTGATGGGAAATGTTCTTATTTTCTCCTTCAAAGCAATAGCCTTATTCTTCCACCAAATCCTGCATTGCCAGTGATTTTCAAACTTTCTTTCATACTTAAGAACAACATTGTAAGGTATAAATATATCGACAATGCAGCTAGGTAAATAAGCTGGGGCAAAATTCAGAATGAGTGGACGGGGAAGCTTCCTAATTCATAGCTCAGCCTTAGATATGTAATCATAATGTGGGAATGCAGATCTACTTCAGAATATGCAGCTCTTCCACTCTAGTTAAAGGTGCATTAACCTAACAGAAGTGGGGAACCTTTAGCCCTCCAGATATTGCTGAACTACAACTTGTAGGGTCTGAGCTGACAGCGAAAGGTAAATTCCCTACTATGGATCATTGAATAATGAACTGAAAAAAGAACTGCCAATATCATAATACCATTATACAAATTATGGTGCTCCCACAAATGGACTATTGTGTAAAGTTCTGATCACCTTCCTTCATAAAGTGTATGGTAGAAGTGGAAAAGGTGCAGAAAAGGGCAATCAATAATATCAAGGGGATGGAATGACTTCCTTGTGAAAGGCTGTTTATAGAGAAAAGTCAAACATGATACAAGTTTATGCAAGGAGAAAGTGGACAGAAACATTTTTTCTCCCTCTCTCATAACACTAAAACTTATGGACAGCTGAATGGAGGAAGATTCAGGACAAATAAAAGAAAGTACTTCTTCATGCAGTGCATAGTTAAACTATGGAACTCACTTCCACAGGAGGCAGTTATGGCCACCAACTTGGGTGGCTTTAAAAGAGGTCTGGTTATCAGTCACTACTAGCCATGATAGCTATGCTCTGCCTCTACCTTCAGAGGTAGTGATGCTTCTGAATACCAGCTTCTGGAAACTACAGGAAGGGAGAGTACTCTTTGGCTCAGTTCTTATTTGAGGGTTTCCCACAAGGCATCTGGTTGGTCACTGTGCGAAGAGGATGCTGGACTAGATGGGCCATTGGCCTGATCCAACAGGTGCATCTTATGTTCTTAATTTCCATGAATCCTAGCAAGCACGGACGAAGGCCAGGATCAGTGGGACTTGTAGATGAGCAATATCTGGAGGGCCAAAGGTTCACCACACCTGACCTCGTAGTCTAAACCTCCAAATGAGGGGCTACGAATGGAGTGTCCTCCAGATGGTTTGGACTGCAACTCCAGTCAGCCCCAACCAGCATGGCCAATAGTCAGGGATTATGGGAACTGTAGTCCAACAGCATCAGGAAGCCACCACGTTGGCTATCCTTGCTCTAAATGTTACATTTTCAATAACTTTTGGATGAGGCTGTAAGTATAATGCATATGCACCTGTAAGACGATGCATACTTTTTAACCTGATATATTGGGAAGTTATAATTATAAGATCTGTATCCGCTGCTTTATATTCAGCTTGCACAGTGTGTAAGAAGACCGGCCAGTTTATCAGGAAACTGCATAAAACAGCACAACAATATGATCACTTAGCTACACCCCACAAGTAAAAACAAGTGAAGTCTCTTATTTCCTGCTTACACCCAGCTACATTTTTCCCTTTGATGACATTCTGAAACTGGCTTAAAGTATTTCACAACCAACAGGCTAAAGCAATGCACTTATCTATGGACTTCAAGGAAGCCACGTTTACACCTAAAGGTTGTAAACATTTTACAGGTTTATGGCATGCTCCTCAGAGATTTCTACGAAATAAATATTTTGCTACCTATACAGAAATAATCTAACCTCCAACACAAATATTGCAGGTCAACTACTCAGTGACTTCAAGAAATGTAGAAGTAAAACTAAAATCATTTCAAGGAAATTCATTCAAACACAAAGCCACCCTGGCTATAAAACTTCCTCACTTGATGGTAAAAGAGGAATGTAAAGACCCATGGTCTTCATACCCATAAAATGATGTGCGACTTTGGTTTGCTTTTCTTCACCATGGCTAAGTGTTGCATCAAAATATGGAAACCATGATCAAGGACTGCAAAAATCCAAGGTGGAAACTGCTGCTTGGAGTGAGTTTGCATTAACTGTGGTTAAGCAACATGTCTGCACCATGCAAGCCACATCAAAGGCACTTTTTGCCACTTCTCCAGCCTGTTTCAAGATAGGAAACACATGTCACTGGTGTCTCTCAACACAAGCACTGCTTAGTGCAGTGAGCTAAATCATAGCTTTGCTGTATGATCTGATTCATATATAAAGTTAAACAACAGTTTAGATATGCGGGCCTCAGGATTTTGAGGGGAAGGGAGAAGAAGAATACAAAAGCTTGAAGCTCATTATCACACATAGTGCTTAACTGTGGTTTAGCACTGCATGTGAACACAGCCTTTCTCTGATTAAGGCAACAAACCATGAACAGCACTTATCATGGTTATGTGCTCTTTATTTCACCAAGCAATCCTGAGGAAATGATAGCATTAAATAATAAAACAGATACTGCAGTATTCTTCTGTTAACAACAAAAATGAAACAGAATCTTCCTTTTGTCTCTGAAAATGTAGACAATACAGAGAGTGGTATCCAACACTTGTTAGAGTTGACCCCCTTGAAATCAGCAGACTTCAGAAACCATTTCAAATGGGTCTAATCTGAAAATGACTTAGCTGGATATCACCTGAAAGCCTCTTCTTTACAATGAAGTATCATATGACAAGGCACAGCCAAACTCTAGCTCTTTGGGAATATTTTAATTCAACACTATGTCATCTAACCTTCTCAGACAGGAGAAACTTCAGCATATCTTAATGTTCAGAAGAAAAGATTCCTAAAACTTCCCAAGCAGTTTTTTTTCATGACACTAAACTTTAAAAAGCCCTGCTTCTTTGTGTATGCCTAAATGTTAGTAACAAGGATTTATATCTTTATGATCACAGTGTCAACATCACAAACACAAAGGATTTCACAGTACATTTGTGTAAGGCTAATATGTTTCAAAAGGTCCCTACAGGAAGGCCAGCAGAGAGCACTGTTTGAACAGAGCTAAAGTAATAGCTTATACTTAAAAGACTGAAACAGTTCTTATGTGAGCAGCAGCAACTCAGCATATGGAACTCTGAATCAGCAGCTTGCAACACTTCATGCGTCATGAATTAAAATCCCCTAATGTTTATTAGTTGTTTTCCTTTTTTTATTGAAGGGAATCTAAGGGAAGGGAATCTATAGATTACACAGAAAAAAATGTGCTTTCCAATGTGTAAGACCTCAGACTGCAGGTAGGAGACTCATAAGAAACTTCCTGTGTGTAGAAAATATTCTCAACAAAGCGAAAACTTTACCAAAGTCCCTTTCATCCCAGTGCTCAGACAGTACACTCAGGGAGTTTTTTCTGTAGAGGAAATATTTAAAATGTGATACATACATCCCCATCTGCAATCTGAAGTGGTACAGACCATGAATCTACCATCCTTGCCAGCTACATCAATCTGTGTAATAGGGCAGAACAGCTCTTAAGCTGCACTGAAATCAAACCAATTCTAAGCACACGCTTTATTAATAAACTATTTTTATCCTGCCTTTCTGTCCTGCAAAGAATATATAAATAGAAAGCAAGACACAGAGCAACAGAATCAGCCGCAAATGACAAGAACAGCGCTGCAAAGGAATGTCAGATAAGGATGAGATAAGCAAGTGATTCTGTAAATCAAAAGCATGTCAAAACCAGATGGTCATTGCTAGATATCAGACCAATATGCCATCAAAGTGGGGGTCAAACCAGTGGCGTAGCGTGGGTTGTCAGCACCCGGGGCAAGGCAAGTAATTTGCGCCCCCTAACCCGTGGATTTGCGCCCCCTAACCCTACCCTCCAGATGTTGCGCCCGGTGCGGCCGGGCCCCCCTGAACGCCCCACGCTACGCCACTGGGTCAAACAAGCTTTCTTGGGTGAGAATTCCTGTGGGAGTGAATTCCATAGTTTAACTATGCACTGTGGAAAGAAGCACTTTGTTTTATCTGTCTTGAATTGGGAACGTATCCTGGTTCCTGATCAGATTAGTCAGATGATAAGGCCACCAACGACTACCTCCATCCCAGTTACTGGGAATTGCTAGTTGATGTTGCACTTAGGTTCTGTTTGCAGGCTTCCCATGAGCAATTGGCTGGCCACTATGAGAACAGGATACTGCACTAGATGGCCTTTCAGCAGGGTCCTTACATAAATGTTCTTATGTAATCACACCCTCAGCCATTACAAGGCCCACCACACTGAGGGCACTTATTTCCTCAATAGGAAGGCATGCCTTTAGTAGTTGCTTTTAGCATGCCAGGAGTGGGCAGTCAGTAAGGAACCACAGAAAGGAAATACCAGTGGAAGAACTGCTGAAAAGAATGAATGTAGAAATGTAGGAAATGGGCCCTATACTGCATATAACACCAATGTCTCACAACAAATGTAACTGATCTGTAGCAAACACAACCTGAAGAAAGACACAGTGCATGCACTTTTGTAAACAAGGAATTTTTTTCATATTTTAATATATATATATTATTATTATAGCCCATTTACCTAGGTGGTCATTGCATTTGTGGTACTGAGCATAGGAGGCTAGGTTTGAGCTGGGGGAAAAACCCAGTGATATGCTTCCCAGAGGCCTGGATTTATGAAAGGGTGAGAAATCTGCTCTGTATCTTCTGCCCTGATTTTAAGTCATTTGGAACATAATGGTGGAGGACCTGGAATTATAACCAGTGCAAAGGAAGGAGGGAATCCAATATGTCCATTTTCCTCTCTTAAAAAAAGCAAGCATCCCTTTTGTTAATTTGCTAATAATCATATTTTTCCATGCATGTTGTGCTCAAAGGAACAGCCAAAGCAAGCATTCGGGTTGTTTGTTAAGGTGGGAAAAGACACAGCTTTTATTGTACAAGTTGGATTCCTATTACTTTCTTCAGTCCAACAACCCAGAAACAACAAACACTAGAGGTTGAATTACATCTCATTCAGAAGGCATGCCTTCCAGGATTTCAGTTAGAGAAATGTAATCAAGCAACTAACTAACAAAAACTCAGCAGCTGGGAGACTTTTGGGGGTGGGGGAAAACAGCAGATTCAGAGTAATCATGTTACAGTGCTTTCTGTGAGGTTTCTAAGTGGAGTCCCAAAACTACAAGGTGACAAAATAAGGCTGAATGGGTTTGCAATATAATGTGTAATGTGTGATCTTTGTTTGCAGGAGAGGAGCACACTGTTAGCAGTAACTGCTTCCCAACTCACAAGCAAAAATTACTGTGTGGCAGCACACCCCTAGTCAGCCCTCATATTGAAGATATTTGCAGACCATCCCTCATAAAATCTTATTTCATTATGGCTGCCACAGCAGCTACAACAAACATGCAAAACAGCCAACTGTATCTCCACCTAAGAATATGCAACTTGAAACAACCATGTATCACTTTCCTGTTCAGTCCTTGCTTCAACTTCCAATTCCTTTCTTTCGCTGTTTCCCATGCTGAATTTTAGATTCTAAGCTCCTCACAGCAGGAATCTGTCCTCTTGTATCTCAAAAAGCACCATGCACATGGGTGGTGTGTATCAATTTAAAAAGCAATAAAATATACCATAAAAGAGCAGACTGGAAAAGTTTGTGGAACAGTTAAAATGAGGTCCTAAAATGACCGAGAGAATCAAAACATTTTAAACTGAACCCTAAAAAATAGTAGTGTTAGGGTATCAATTGAGCCTCTTTTGGGAGGGCATTTATTTATTTTATTTACATTTACATTTACACCCTACTTTTCTCCCATCATGGAACCTTGAAGTCTTCCATCCAGGCACTGATCAGACCCAGACCTGCTCAGCATCAGGAAGGTGGCAACCTCATGTACCCTCAGACCATATCATGGGACCCTATTCCATTGCCAGGTCACGAGAGATTAAAGAGATCCTCACCTTCATAACCACTAGCCTCATCATCATCATATTATGTTGAAGATTATTAAATTTTGATATGAAGAGCCAAGCAATGCCTAGGAAAGACCAAAATCTCTCTGTGTGTATCTCCTCAAATTATACATTGTTTTGTTACATTTCCTCAGTAACATAACGTTATCAGCATTTTTGTCTCTAGATTCCATCTACATTATTTAAGTAGCTTTGCCAACACATATTAGATTCTTGAAGATAAATAGGGTTTTATAATTTTTCTTAAGGGCCAACAAAGCTAACTTAATGGGTCAATTCTAAAAGCATGTGCTCAATAACTTAAAATATATATCAGAGATCTGTGGCCCTCCAGAGGTTGGTGGACTCCAGCTCCATCAGTTCCAGCCAGCATGGCCCAATGGTCAGGGATGATGGGAGCTCTAGTTCTGAAATGTCTGGAGGCTCATGGGTTTCCCATTCCTTTTCTACATCAATGAAAATTTATGAAAGCTGAAGAAATTAGCAACAGAAATGAAATCTGACAGCAGGATCAAGTAGGAACCCCCGTGTCACAGCTCAAAAAGTGTTTGCTTCATTCCAGTAATCCTAAATTCTTCCACATAGTCATTTAGAACACTTTCCCAGGCAACAAATGACATTTGCACAGAAATGGAGCACTCTTGTGAATTAAAAAAGAAAGAAAGAAAGAAAGAAAGAAAGAAAGAAAGAAAGAAAGAAAGAAAGAAAGAAAGAAAGAAAGAAAGATAGCTGCTGAATACGAACAGAAATTTATGTGGCAGAACATTATGCTAATTCCTTCCTCCATGGAACATTTTCCAGCAATACTGATTTATTTTTTAATCTCTCAAATTACATTAAACTACCACCCCAATGCTCACGACAAAAATTAGTGCCTATTCATTTTCTGGTGCTGAACAACATGAATTGGTCATTAGCCCATTTTAGCTACTACCAGGCTAAAAGATACAGTCCCAAGCCACTCAATTGAAAATGACAGTCATGGTCAATTAACTAGCTGCTCTTGGATGTCGTTTTAATAGCAAAAAGCCACAATTCCAGCTGCTTAATTTCATTTGGCAAGCAAAGGCCACAAACTCTCACAGGCTAGCAACCAAGTGGCAAGTCTATTTATTCTCTAATTCTTTTCCTGGGGACAAGAAAATTCACTCTTCATGTTTCCGGCCCAATTACTTCTAGGGAGGGCAGACATCATCAGAGATGGTTCAGATGTAATGTCAAATGATGGTTTGGCATCAGCAGTGGCATAGTTCTACATCTTGGCTGAAGATTATGTAAACACAAAGTTTGGGGGAAAGACATAGACATGCTGACTACACATCTTGCCCAGACCCTGCAATGAGAATGTGCAGTGAGGAACATCTGGAACTATTTTTTAAAGACATGTCATACTTAACACTAGACAACATTCATTAATAGTTTTGGCATGATTTATAGCAACTCTGTCTGTTTCATGCATGTAATTCTAGCTCTTAAACAAACAGTTTACATCTCTAAAGATGGTGAATGGGGCAAGGGAAATTGAGACTAGACTGACTTGAAATAAATCCATCTTATTTCTGTTCAATGTCCCTCCCCCCAACTTCACAGCTACAGCTTAGTGGGAGGACGAGTCTTTGTTTGGATGACAAACTTAGGCCACATTCATGCCATACATTTAAAGAACTTTGGTACCACTTTAAACCGTCATGGCTTCTCACAAAGAATTCTGAGGATGTGGACAGGCAGCTCGGACGAGTGAAACCAACCACCTATCTTCTTGATCCTTGTCCATCCTGGCTCATAAAAGTGAGCCAGGAAGGGCTGGGGGATGGGCTCTGTGGGGTGATGAATGCTTCCCAGGCCTACTGAAAGAGGCTGTCATTAAACCACTTCTTTAAAAAACATCTTTAGACCCGGACAATATGGCCAACTATCGCCCAGTCTCAAATCTACCATTCTTGGGCAAGGTGACTGAGCGGGTGGTTGCTGAACAACTCCAAGCACACCTGGAGGATGCGGACCATTTGGATCCCTTCCAATTGGGATTCAGGCCTCATCATGGACTGAAACTGCCTTGGTCGCGCTGGTTGATGATCTCTGGCAGACTAGGGACAAAGGGGAGAGCTGTTTCCTAGTTCTGCTGGATCTCTCAGCGACCTTTGATACCATCACTCATGGCATCCTTCTGGACCATCGGGGGGGGGGGCTGGGAGCTGGGGGGACCAATATACAGTGGTTCCGCTCCTTTCTCCTGGGCCTTGGCCAGAAAGTGGTGTTGGGGGATGAGTGTTCAGCCCCCTGGACTCTCACTTGTGGAGTGCCTCAGGGTTCCGTCCTCTCCCCCATGCTTTTTAATATTTATATGAAGCTGCTGGGAGAGATCATCAGGGGGTTTGGGCTGGGTGTTCATCTATATGCGGATGAAACCCAGCTCTACCTCTCCTTTAAAGAAAAACCAGTGAAGACAGTGAAAGTCATGTGTGAGTGCCTGGAGGCGGTTGGAGGATGGACGGCAGATTGAGGTCGAATTCTGTCAAGACAGAAGTACTGTTCTTGGGGGACAGGGGGTGGGCTGGTGTGGAGGACTCCCTGGTCTTGAATGGGGTAACTGTGCCCCTGAAGGACCAGGTGAGAAGCCTGGGAGTCATTTTGGACTCACAGCTGTCCATGGAGGCGCAGGCCAATTCTGTGTCCAGGGCAGTTGTCTACCAGCTCCATCTGGTACCCTACCTGCCCATGGACTGTCTCGCCAGAAGGTGACTCGGAAACTGCAATTAATCCAGAATGTGGCAGCTAGACTGGTGACTGGGAGTGGCTGCCGAGACTGTATAACACCAGTCCTGAAAGACCAACATTGGCTCCCAGTACGTTTCAGAGCACAATTCAAAGTGTTGGTTCTGACCTTTAAAGTCCCAAACGGGCTCAGTCCTGTATACCTGAAGGAGCGTCTCCACCCCCACCATTCAGCCCAGACACTGAGATCTAGCGCCAAGGGTCTTTTGACGGTTCCCTCACTGTGAGAAGTGAGGTTCCAGGGAACCAGGCAGAGGGCCTTCTCGGTAGTGGCTCCTGCCCTGTGGAACGCGGAACGCCCTCCCATCAGCAAATAAGCAACTATCTTACTTTTAAAAGACATCTGAAGGAGCCCTGTTTAGGGAAGTTTTTAATGTTTAATGCTGTATTGTGTTTTTAATATTTGGTTGGGAGCCACCAAGAGTGGCTGGAGAAACCCAGCCAGATGTGCAGGGTATAAATAATACATTATTATTATTATTATTATTATTATTATTATTATTATATCATCATCATCATCATCATCATCATCATCATCATTATTGGAGCTGTAGTTTAAGGGTGCCAAGAGTTGTTAGAAGGGCTCTCTGAAGAGGGAATGGCTGTTATACCACTCTGACAACTGTAGCTTTGTAAGGGGAATAGGGTTTTCCTTGGGTGGAAAGGTCACAATAGACGGACAGTTCTGGAATGGGGAAAAGTTAAATGGTACATTTCAGGGACTAAAATTATACCACCCGGAATGGTTTTACTTTGCCTGCATGGTTTAAAATCAAACTATGTGAGCAAAGGAACAGGGTTTTGCAAGCACTGAAGATCAGCTGACTGGCAATGCCTGCAAATCCCACTTCCTTTGCTTGTTCAGAAGTGAAACACCCTTAACATTTAGACAGCTACAGGACCAGACTCATGAGGGAGAAACAGCGCATGAAAATGCACTTTAATGGTAACCATACAGGTTGAACAATCTGTATAGTAAAAGTCTGAATGGCAGCTTAATTCAGAATAACTAATCGGCTTAAGTGTTTGCATGGTGAGTCAAAATGTTCAAGAAAGGGAGGTGGGGAGTCTTTTTCCACAATGGGTTCTAAGTTAAGAATTCTCAGCTCTGGAAAAAGAACTGCTGAAATCACATAAAACTACATTGGGTTTAAAATGCAAAAAGTGTAAAAAGAGTTGTCTGGGTTGCATAAGACCTGTAAAAACAAATGTAGTGATCCACTTTCTGACTCGCCTGAATCAAATTTCACACTGTTCTCTACTCAGTTAACCTTAAACATGTCTGGATGCCTCCAACTTTGCAAAATAACAAAACATAAAAACTTGACGGCAGCCCTGTAGACTAACCGGTTTTAATAAAGGATTCTTTTCATTGAAACAGCAGGCAGACTGATGTGAGAAAGTCTTCTTAGCTCATGGCAAAATCCCCCCCCCAACACAACTAGCTGCATGTAATGAAGAAGGGGGAATGACCTGAAGTTTCACAATCAATCTGGAACAGGGGAAAAACTATTTTATTTTTGTAAATGTTGAAGATAGACATCTGGCCTTTTACCTGATTTATTCAAAACCTCAAATCCTTTTGAATTTGGTAACTTTTGTGGTGCCACTGGTTGCTATGGCCTGTGGGGCGGCAACTTGGAACAGGGCCTCTTCTGTGGTGGCACCCCAGTTCTGGGACTCGCTCCCTGAGGAACTGAATTTGTTCACCACAAATTGATATCATTTAGACATACTTGATTGCTTGTGGTTTGGGGATATGAATCAGGCAACTGAGGGGTTTCAGCAGATTGGTAATCTGGTATTATGTATTTTAGAGATGAAATTTAACATGTTCTAAATTACTGTAACAATTGTACTTATTATGTTGTACATGACTCTGAGCTCCTAATGAGAAGAAGGGCAGTTTAACTAATATAAAAAATGAATGCAAGACCACACCCACACCATACTTTTAAAGTGCTATTATACCATGTTAACTGTCATGGCTTCCCCCAAAGACTCCTGGGAACTGTAGCTTGTTAAGGTTGATGAGGGTTGTAAGGTTGCCCCTATTCCACACAGAGAGCAACAAATACATGGTTTATTGAGATGGTTGTTGGAGTTTCAGTGTATGTTAAAAGCATACTTGTTCACTCAGGCCTCCCTTAACAGCTATTCACAGGCCTACGTACTGCTAAATATTGCGGATGCAAATAAATACTGCGGAAAGCTTTCAGAGATATTGCATTAGTTTCACAGTTTTATTGCTTCTTACTGTTATGAACTGCTTTGGATATTTTTAAAATAAAATGTATATAAATATTTTAAACAAACAAAGAATAGTCTAAGTCAGCAACCGCTAACAACTACAGTACTATGAATTTGGTTCCAACAAAAACAACATCAATGGTATAAAACAAATGGGGTAACTACTAGAAGAAAACTCTCACGTACATGGAGGACTAAAAGCTAGAGACTTGCTTCCACACAGTTTCTTGACTGTAATGGATAGTAGCTATTTCCACTGCCACAAAGGAACATAAAGAAGCAGCATCATTAAGTGAGCAAAATTCCCTACCGCTGTAGAGCCTGGAAAGCCAATGCCTTTTATCCAGCATCCATTGCCCGTCCTTATAACTGTAAGAAAACCTAATAAAATTCTTAATTGAGTCTCAATAGGTTTTACTTGCATAGACAGTGTTAAAAGGGGAAAAAAACTTGCAAGCAATTTGGCAAGCCAAGATGTTATATGGCATTACCCATAATCTAAAGTGATCAAGTGCAGCTATTTGAGCATCTCCTTCTTTCAAGATTAAAAGGAATAATCAAGCACTGAAAATCAGAGGTGATCAGTACATGGAACAGCTCTCTCACTTCCAGGGCCTGAGGCATTGTCTTTGCATTGTTTCGGGCTTTAAAACTCAATGTGGGATGTCGCACGCAAAATTGCAAGAGAATAAATTATTGAACACTAAAGTAGCAATGATTGCAAAACTGGACTGGGACACTGTAGTTAAAAAAGAAATGTAAGCAAATTAAAACTCTTTTCTGCAGTGGTGTGGGAACATTTTTAGACCAAATACCACATTCCTTCTCAACAACCTTCTGGGGGCCACATGGCAGTGGTGGGTGGGGACAAAAGCAAAAATGATTGGTGCAACAAATGTAAATGTTAGCTTTGTAGAGCAGGCTAGTTTCCACACACCTACACACTTTTCTGTTCTCCATCCAGACAAGCAATGGGCATTATCAGAGTTCAAAGACACATTCTAGCAAAAAGCCCCAAGGATTATATGAAACAAAGTCAATGATAGTGAAAGTCCTAAGGGCCAGACAAAACGGCCTGGAGGAGCCCATTTGGCTCATGGGCCTGAGGCTTTGTTTTGCCTTACTGGATAACCACTGATTAACCAACCAGGAACATTATACAGCTAAAATATGCTAACTGTGTTACTAGTCCTAAAAAATAAGCTGTAAACATGTTGTCACAGATGTTCAAAAGAACTGGAAACAGGGAAGAAGCTGAAGACAGATTCCAAAATGCATATTAGTCTTATAGAACTATAGAATCACAGAATTGGAATTGTAGAGTTGGAAGGGACCCTGAGAGTCATTTAGTCCAACCCTCTGCAATGCAGATCATACATGACAAGTGGCCATCCAGCCCCTGCTTAAACTATCTTTAAATGGTTTTTTAAAAATAGGAGAGATACTTTTCAGTGCTTAAAAACGTAAGATTCCAAAACCAAAATACTACAGAATAGCATTGCTACTGCTTGTACTTAGCATAACGTGTAGTTTATTGTATGCAGCCAAAATACAATAATAGTAAAAAATAAAAATTAAACAATAGATTTGCTGTTGCCCTCCATCCTGAAGTTGACAGTGTGGTGATCCTGCTGAAGGTCACTTTGCTGCTGTTTACTGAAAGGGTAGATAGGGAGGAGCAAGGCGATAGCAAAGTTGATGCAGTGCAAACACACCAGCAGAATCAATTCAATGCTTCTCCATCTGCTGGTATGAACAACACAACCTAGCCTCACCTACCTGCCTTCTTTGTTCAATTCGACCAAGGGATTAAAGTTCCTCCTCTTTAGTCTCACTTTTGTCCTTTGGATACCTCAGCATGGAAGAGGGATGGAGACAAAGCTAGAATTAGTTGGCTCTTCCTATCATTGGCTCTGAGCCCACCTGCTTTTGGTCTCCCTGCCTTCCACCCTATCAATTCCTACAGGCACCAGCCACCACTCATACTAGAAGATAATTGTGCATCCAAACTTGCCAAATCTTCACTAAATGACTCAATGAGTGCTGAGTGAAAGAGATTAATGCTTTATTGATCAGTTACACATTGCATCTTGCTGACAGGCAAGGCTTTCCCACCAACATCTACCTCTGTTGTTTTGCAGCTCCCACACACTTCTACACAGTGTTAGTTACCTAAGTTGTTTGTGTTTTCTGTTTGGCTTATTCGTCCCATTATCATTTTTTTTCTACGCATGCAACTTAATTAATAAATAAATGTGTCAAGCCATTAACTATTTCTCCCCGACTCAATACAGATGCTTTGCTTTAACTGAAGTACAGTACTTAATTCAAATTTTATCTTCCTTCTTTGTATACAAGGAACATGAGATTGTCTATTCTTTTCTTGTCAGAAAAGACTTCCTTGTTAAATGGCATGCATGTATCAACAAGCTTCCACTGACTTCGAGGACTTTGTCCTTTTGCTATTACAGAAATAAACTGAAGTGCAAGTTTGCATGCCAAGGTGGTGTCAGAGCTTTACTTGTGTCTCAAATCCTGTTATCATTCAAAGGCCAAAAGTAGAGAAGTATGTGCTTAAATAAAGTTACCTCTGAAGATTCTCAAATGCGTGGCCAAAATATCAAGGCAGTAATCAATTGAAGCTCCTGCCTAAACTATCTCTAGACCTCATGCTCGCTCTCGCTCTCGCTCTCTCTCTCTCGCTCGCTCTCTCTCTCTCTCTCACACACACACACACAAGCCTTCTTTGTCTCCCCTTAAAATTGAGGAAGGAGCATGAGGATCTCATATGCTACACTTCCATTTTTCAATCAGTTGGGGGCACAATGAGAAAAGTCAGTTTGTACATTAAATGTAGCCTGTTCCACCACTATTCATTTCCAAACTAGCTCATCATCTGCTAAATTACCAGGAAAATATTGGGATGTAACAGAGGTCCAGAGTTATATTGGAATAGAATAAAAAGTCTATTATTTATTAGAGTTAAGAGCCCAAATCCTTGTCTCCTTGCCCTGGAATTTGCCAACACTAACCAGTGCTATTCAGTTTATAAGATACGGGATGAAAGTCTTATTAGACATTAACAAAATTCTAAGCATAGTGGCAAGGATACTGAGGCAAGAATCACAATGACTCTAGTTCCAATCTTGCTCTGCAATTCATTTACTTCAGCAGGCCACTCTCTTCTCGGCTTCTCCCTCACACCTCTCATCATCTACAACACAGACATCATCTACAAGTCTTCAACTGGTGAGCTGGGACTTACTAGTAGGTCATGGCCTGATCCAAGGTGGTCTGCAACAGGAGCAGTAGCAACAGGTGAATATGCAGTAAAAGATTAGGAAATGGGTACCCAAAGGCATGTTTGGGTTAAAAGTGGGTTCTGGGACTGAAAAAGTTGAAGACTACTGATTACAATATGTGGGCAGTAATACTGGCCCACCTTTTAGGATTACTGTGAGGATTACTCAGATAATGTGCACTAGATAGATAAGAAAGATGATAAATAGATAGATGATAGATAGATAGATGATAGATAGATAGATAGATGATAGATAGATAGATGATAGAGATAGATAGATAGATAGATAGATAGATAGATAGATAGATAGATAGATAGATGATAGATAGATAGATGATAGATAAATGTAATGTTTCATATGCTCTTAAATTGCTGTGCAAATACTTAGTCTTTCATTAAAATGAAACTGCAGCATCAAACGTAGAGCTCTTATTTTTCTATAGCTCTTTTTTTAAAAAAAGAAATCCCTAAAAAAAATCTGGTTTTGAAATTACATGAAATTGATGTGCAAAATATCTAAGTGCATCTTTTCTGCATTTTTGAAATTCAAGAACACTGCATCCAATTTTGAGAACTTTTGCATGCCACGACATCTAATCTCGATAATCTGCAAATTACTAAGCATTCATATAAAGGTTGCCCATGAAGTATCATTTTCTTGCTCATAAAGCCTCATTTCCTTCCTGGGCATGTATAAAGCAAATGGGTTCCAAATGAAAGACCTTTCACAGCACTGCCATCTCCCTTCTAGTGTGACTAGAGCAAAGATGGCGAACATGTGGCTTCCAGATGTTGCTGGAGTCCAGCTCCCATCATCCCAACAACTGGCCATGATAGCTGTGACTAACTGGAGCCAACAACATCTGCAGGGTCTCAAGTATGGGCATCCACAGGTGGTCAAGGGGAGAGGAGCTTCCCCGACACCCACAATTATGCCATGTTATGGATTCCTAGTTTTCTTCTTTTCCTTAGAAAGCAAGACTCTAGCCCTTTGAGAGCCAAAGATATGAGGCAAAGTGTGCAGACACTATTCTGCTCATTCATTTTGTGAGAAACTAGCCTGCTCCAGCCTTTCAATATTTTACGCCAAGTAATGAAGTCATGGCGAAGACTGACCTTTAGAAAAACAGAGAAGGCAAAGAGAAGGTTAGAGTAACACAAACGGTGCCTACAGAGAAGGAAGTTCTTGGTTCATATTTTATTATGCTGTTCTTCCCTAGTGGAGAAGTGACTGCTGCCCCCATCAGGGGGAAATCTGATGCTTGAGGTTGTAGTCAATGAAGTTGTCCTGTTAGCCCATTGCACAGGCGGAAATCCTTGTGGCAATGGAATACCTTCATTGGATTAGACTCCCAGGATTTTAGTGGAGGTGTGACTGGGCAAAATATACCCATTTCTCCCAAGTAAGGTTCCTCCATGAGACTTTTCTCTACACCCATTTTTCATACTGGGTGGGCGTGGTGGAGTAAAATAATGCTGACATAGGATGGGATATTCAGACTTGGCTTTTATTATGCCATTCTTATTGGTGTTTGTTTTTTTAAAAAATTGTGCAGTTAATATTTTTATTTGTAAGCTACTAAGAGTTTGATTTTACCATAGGCAGATAAGGAACAAATGTCTAAATAAATAAAAAGAAAGTGTTGTTAATATTCAGGTTTTTTGGGTATAATGATATTTTGTTTTCAGATTTCATCCAAAAGGAGATGGAGTTGTAAGAAAATCATGAAAATATAGTATAAAACAAGAAATATCTGGGGAGTTACCATTATGAATAGTTCTACCAGCCCATCTGTAAAAGGACCAAGATCAATGGTAACTTCAACCAATACCATGGAAAACCCCTGACCAGATCACAACAAACCTATCTTTTTCTGCAATGATAAAGGTGTAATGCAACCTTTGCTAACCTGGAATACCCCAGATGTTTTGTTCTACTCAATCCCAGCCAGTAGTGACAGGGACTGATGGGGACTGTATTCCAAAACATCTGGAGGGCAAAGGCTGGTTTAACAAGAAGTAATAACTAGAAAGAGAAGGACTATTGACTGCTTGAGTAGTCTTCAACTTCTGCAGAACCAGAGCCACCTTTAGCCAAAACACAACACAGGGGTGCCCAAACTTTTTTCAAAGAGGGCCATATTCGATGAAGTGAACATGCGTGAGGGCCGAACGAAGTGGTTGAGCTTTTTTTTAGGATTGAAGTTGCTGAGCTTTTCTTAAGGATTTTACCCCAGAACATATACTGCCACGGGGGCCAGATTAAATCAACCAGCAGGACAGATTAAGCCCCCAAAATGGACTTTGGACATGCCTGCTACTGTAATTATATGGCAGTATTGTTGCTGTTGTGACCCACTTTATGCCAGACTGTGATCCAATACAGGGCCCCAGCTGAAGACCAATGTCTTAACACTATTGGTCTCCGCATACCACAGGATAACGATTCCAGCTCTTACTTAATGCAACCATAATTACTGAGATTATAGCACTGGTATACTTAACTCTCTCTTGTTATCATGGGTGGCTTTAAAAGCGGAAAACCCTATCCCAGCTACATGGTCACAATGCACACATGCACTGCCCCTTTCCCAAAGGCTGTTGATTCAGAGCCACTGATAATGTGTACTTGTCTTTTTTTGCAAATGGAAGTTGATGGGTAGGATTTAGATTAAAGGGAGCCTTGGAAAGACCAAGGGAAAGAACTGGAGGGAGGGAATAGCAAAAAATTTGGCAAGTTGGATTTGTAGGCTATTAGATAATGCACATAGAAGGGAGAGTGTACTCAATTATGGACATCCTACATTTCTGAACTCATTCCATTCCCAAAGTGTTCATAAGATCCACTGTTATGCTAAAGAGATGCAGAACTCTTTGTAGATCAATCTACTTGTTCTTTTTTAAGTATATTTTTTTTCACTTTCAGGATTTTCATGGAACACTCAACATCACCATACACCACTATCTGTAGGCAACAGAGCAATCAACTTTGAAAGATTTGTGCTCCAAGTTGGAATGTTTAAAATATTATCCTCAAGTTTCCACCTTTAAAATGTTCTCACCATTCCTTGAAACAATGGAAAGCATTGATGGCTGCACCTATTTTTGCTGAGCCAAGCATTCTGGGGAGAATTGTGTTTTGAGCCATTTCCATAATGACGAATGCTGCAAGAATCCTGATTTCCTTGTTCTCCATTACAACAAGAGCTTCCCAGACTTTTTAGAAAACGTGCCTTGATGTTTTTTGGATATGTGTGACTAAGATCTGCATTTGTAGCATATACACATACCAAGACAAGAGGAAGCAAAATTTAGAACCATCAACTTCATCCTTTAACTGTTTACTTATTTCTAGAATAGCCAGCGAGGCTACTGCAGGATAATTTGAGGACTGCAACCCAGACGGCGCTCCGAAAGGGAGCCAGGGAGCCACATTCCACACTGATAAGAATAACTAATGTCCAATAAGGGTGCCAAGGGTTTCTCATACATTACATTGTCCTGGTTCACACATCACAGTAAACCAAGCTATGGCTTATAGGGACTGCATGGAACATGCTTGCTCCTAGAGACGCATGGCACAGCACGGCAACTAAGGCAAGATTCAGCTTAGCATGTCATCTGAACCTGGGATTATTGTCTTTAATGAATCTCTTTCTTAACTACAATCTGTAGCCACGGTTTTGATTGAGGAGAGCAAAGTGGGCCCAAGCTCCTTCCCAGGAGCCAGAATGTTTGTGTGATCCCAGCAACCCATGGTTTGGCTTGCTGTGATGTGCAAACAAGGTCATTATCTCAAGAACCATTCACAATGGTGCTAGTAAGATAGACACGTAGTTGCAGTTCCATATGGCTAAGGAGCCACTGTGACTTAAGAGAATATTTTGTATATTTACTTACTTTTAAAATCCTGCCCTTCTTATAAATTGCTCAGAGAGACTTACTAAGTCCTCTCCCTCCTATCACCTCCCTCCCATGTTATCTTCATTATAACCCTGTCAGGAAGGTTAGGCTGAGAGAGACTAAATGAGTCAAGGTCACTCAGTGAGTGTCAAGGAGCAGTAGGGATTTGAATACATACCTCCATTGTCTTGGCATTCTAACCACTACACCACACTGACTGTCACAGTGGCTTGCCAAATGAATCCATGGCTAGCTACACTCAAGCTGTTAAGCATAACAAGTCTTTTTTCTTTAAAAATAATTTAAACCAGGTTGCATTAAGGATTTATTTTCAAACCAGAAGGAGCTGAGACTCTTTAATGTCTCTTATATTTCTGCTATTTTACTCTTGCTTTAAAATGCCATATGTTGAATGAAGTTGCCCAAAGATTTGGAGCATTTCATGAGGCCTGATCCATTTTCAGTCTAAAAAATGATAAAAGATTTTAAAACACATTTTATTGTTATGAAAAACTCAGTTAAGATTCCCTTTAGATATACATTGAAAAAGTGTAAGAACTTAAAATCTCAGGAAAAAAGCTACTACTCTTTGCTAAAAGAGGAAACAAAGAAACTTTAATGGGGAGTATAAATTTTCTTCATTTCACACATCCACACTTCAATAATCACTTACAAGTTATTCCCTTGATCGCTGAGAAGTATTGCTCTGAGATGGGATGATATAACAAAGCCTGTTTCACTGGCTCATTAACACAGACACCTGGTTCATTGCCAAATGTAAGGTCACAGGCAAAGGGAGTGTATTAACTGAATGCTGTAGTATGCCCTGGGGTGCCTAAATGTTATCATAATAATCCAGCATGCAAAAATCTTATATGGACTCTTAAAATCAATTCTCCAGCTAAACAACCCAACCTAGAGCAGGCAACAAACAGTTTGAAAAGCATTACGTAACTAAAACTGGTGAAATAAAGAGAGATTAAACCGTTCTTAACTTTTGTGAGCAAACAATGAACACTGAGGAAATTTTTTTCCAATGTTATTGACTGCTTTTTCTGTTTTCCTTTTGTGCCCTTATAATTCCTCTGTTGGACCAGAGCCGCAGCAAGAGAAGGGAAGGGAAGGGAAGGGAAGGAGAACAGGACAAGTGCATGCTCTCCACAATATTTTGCAAGTGGAAATGGAAATGTATTGGTGCCCCTAGAACAGGGGTAGGCAACCTAAGACCCGTGGACCAGATGCGGCCCAATTGCCTTCTCAATCCGGCCTGTGGACGGTCCAGAAATCAGTGTGTTTTTACATGAGTAGAATGTGTCCTTTTATTTAAAATGTATCCCTGGGTTATTTGTGGGGCCTGCCTGGTGTTTTTACATGAGCAGAATGTGTACTTTTATTTAAAATGCATCTCTGGGTTATTTGCGGGGCATAGGAATTTGTTCATATTTTTTTTCAAAATATAGTCCAGCCCACCACATGGTCTGAGGGACGGTGGACCAGCCACGGCTGTAAAAGGTTGTGACCCCTGCCCTAAAACACCTCAGGGCAGTAGCCACAACAGGGATAGGCTCCTTGTGAATATTCAAGGTCTCTTCCCTAAAGGCTCAGCATAATTGGGACGGGGAGAAAGGGAGTATAACTTCCTAGCCCAAATAACTTTAAAAGACCGCCTGTATTTATGTTCAGAGTGTTCTTGAATTATTCCCTGCTCTCTTAGACCTCTCTCTGTCATTAACATTTTTGGCTGTGGGTCGACTGTGGATGGAAGCTGAGCTGAGCTCCCAAGCAGCACCCACACACCACCACCTGGAACTGGTGGCAAGCGAATAGGTGGTAGGTCAGAGAGACAAAGGCCCTTCTGAGCCCTGGGAGTCCTCAGCCAGTGTCCAGCCAGGCTGACCACTGGCACAGAAGCAACTGCTTGTCATCAGTGTTTCCAGGGTGGTGATAGTAAATGTATTTGCCTGACCCTAAAGAGATGTATCTCTCAGTGTAAGAATACCCCGATGGATCAGGCCAACAGCTCAGCTAGTCCAGCATCCTGTTCTCACAGATGTCTGTGGGAAGCCACAAGCAAGATCTCAGGACAGTGGAACTCTCGCCCTCCTGTGGCTGTCAGCAACTGGTATTCAGAAGCATTACTGCTTCTAACCATAAAGGCAGAATATAGCAAACCTGACTAGTAATCATTAAGAGCCTTATCCCCTGCTGAATTTTTTCTATTCCTTTTTTAAAGGTGATCCAAACTGATGGCCATCCCGGCCTCCATCATTGTGGGGAGTGTTGCACTAGGACTTAGGAGACCTGGGTTCAAATCCCTGCTCAGTCATGAAACTCACTGAATAACTTTGGGCCAGTCACAATCTCTCAGCCTAGCCTACTTCACAGGGCTGTTGTGAGAATAAAGGGGAGGAAGAAAAAAAGCATTTATGCCCCCTTGAGTTGCTTGGAGGAAAGGTGGGATGTAAAGGTGATACACAGATATAAAGAGTAAAAAAAAAAAAGGAATTCCTCTTTGATATTTAGCAATTAGGGAGTGACTCTGGCACAAGAAACAATAAATAATCAACTATTTCAGCTCCATCCAGCACAGCTATCTGACCTTTCCTTTCTTTGTGGTTTCCTGCTTTATATTTCCAACCTATATAGCCCCACTGCCTGCTCAATTTAAAGTCCTACCCTCTTCCCAGCCCACACACTGTTGCTTGCCAAAAACCATTAAATACCCATTTCAGAATAAAGCATGCATTTTGCACAAGCTTATATATAATGCTCTAATCTGACCCATTGGCATGGTTAATGAGTGTTTCAAAACTGAAATAAGAGCTTTTGCAAGAGGAAAATTTCCAGTACAGAATTATGCTTTTGGTTGAGCTGGTTAAGAGTTCCAATACCTGAAAATAAGCAAGAGGGGAAAGCAGATCTGGACAGTAAAACAAAATTTTTAACAGCATGATACAAGGCTGGAGGAAGAGAGAGATGCCTGCTACAGTCTCACACAAAACTGCAGCAGAATGAAAGGCTGTGTGGTGTCATGCTTCAAACGTTGAACAAGGAATTGGGAGACCAGGGTACAAATTTTGACTCAGCCAGGAACCTCACCGAGTTACCTTGGGCCAGTTAGTATCTCTCAGCCTAACCTACCTGAAAGCATTGTGAAGATAAAATGGGGGGGGGGGCTGTACACCAACTTGAAACCCTTAGAGGAAAGGCAAGATAGAAATGCAATAATTTAAAAATAAAATAAAAAAGATGTTTAATTATAAACTTCTCAGATGAGTGTGGAGAGGAACAATTATACAGATCTTTGACACCTGATCACTACCCTATCCATGTGGCTGTTTCATTCCCACACAATCCCAAATGGTTTGGAACAGACTAGGAAAGGAGAGTGGTTCTCATCCATATATCAATCTGTGAACAAAAAGTGGAAGTGAATATATAATAAATATATATGATATAACAACAACAAACCACCCTAAAATGGGAAAATATATCTGGAGAAAATAAAACTGAAAGCACAATCAAGTTATTTTGCTTAGTACCTATAGACCTATAAACAACTAAAGAGTCAGCCTGAAGGGAAAAGATTTGATTCAAGAGGCAGTGCATCTCTTCTTGTTTTGAATAAGGTGAAAACTGTATCTGTGATCACAGGCCATTTGAAGGCCTCAGGCACTGAAAAGTCACTGATATCTGCAGAGAGAAATATTGCCAGTTTCCCACGGTTGTAAAATGTGCATTGCAATATCTTAGCTAGCTCCGGGGAAAGCCTGGAATAAAAAAAAGTAAATTATGGCATGTATGGAAGCAGCAGCAAAAGCAGGTCAGCAGGGGTTCTTTGCACATGGAATCAGGGACAGAAGCCAATGTTGTAGGATTCTCACTGAAATCCCTACAATGGAAGGTTGTTGTTTTTTTACTCTTTTTTAAATCGTCTTGGCTGAGAAGGCTGCAAACTGGAAGCATCTGGACAGCTTCTGATGAAGGATGGGAAACCAGAGCTTTGCTTCCTCTAGTGAGGGGAGGAAGATACAGCTGCTTAGCCTCGACTTCTACAAATGACGAATGCAAACGATAATGAATGCTGCAATAGCATTTGCTGTGGGCTGCAGTGTCTGAATGGGAAGAAATGTTAAATGGGCCTGGGGGTGTACATTCACTTCATAATGATGAAAACTATTTATGAAACAATGGGGTCCATTCATTTCATTAGATAAATAAATACCCGAAGGATAAGGCTAACAGTGGCTACTAGTCATGGTGGCTATATTGACTCCAGTGTCAGAGGCACCATCCATCTGAATCCTGGCTGCTGGGAACCACAAGTAGGAGGGCCCCGTCTGCTAACTGCGGCTGGGGCTGAAGACAGTCGTAGGTGTCTCCCCACCCCGTGTCCTCCTATTCTCTCTGCCCCCTCCCCATCCTTTCAAACCAACAGGCTGCTGAGGAAGAGACAAGGTGACTCTTGCCAGATATCTGAACTGATTGCTCACAGAGAGCATGTGAAAGTAGGCCAAAGTTTGCATACAATTAGACCAGGCGACAGGCTGTGCAACTATACTCCATTTTAGAACTGGTGGTGGGAAAAGCTCCCAAAAGCTGGGGAGAAAAATGGCACACAGCCTCAGACTTTACCTAACCAGCTCCAGGGAAGCCTCTTAACCAAACCTAAGTCAAAATCTGAAGGTTAGATTCTGCTAGCTAAACTACAGCTCCTCCGTGTTCTCTCTAGGGCAGGAACTGGGAAGATGTGGCCCTTTGAATGTTGTTGGGGTACAATTCCCACCATCCTAACCACTAGACTGGGAGTTGGGGGAAAGTATATTCCTCATCTTTGATGTAGATAATGACGAGATTTTGGGGATTTATTAAAAATTCTCAGATGCCAATTCTTGCTTTTTCTCCCACACACCTACTCAACCCCAAACCATACCAAGTAGGTACTTGCTTGACCTTCCTAACTATGTTACTCCTATATGGAAGGAGCCTTATAGTGTCAGAACATTGGTCCATTTAACTCAGTATTATCTGCAGCAAGTGGCAACAGCTCTCCACAGTTTCAGGCAGGGGTCATTCACAGCCCTACTTGTTGCTGCAAGGGACTGAATTTGGGGTATTCTATGTGCAAAGCATGTACTCCACTCCTGAGCACTGGCCAAGAGGCTGGGCCCTCTGCTTTTTGACCAAAGTAATCCAGGTTCCCATTCTGGGGATGGGGCAAGAGTGGCCAACAAATTCCTAAAAATGGTAAGCTCCTTGCCTTTATCAGACTTAAAACCCCTTCTTTGTGGGCACAACCATTTATTATTAATTATTATTATTATTATTATTATTCTTTACACCAGATACATTTGCTTTATACTTTGATCAGAATCTTGCTTGCAACACAAGAACATTTTTGCCTGAAGCACTGCACATCTCCCTAAACGTCTCTTTAAACTGGCACTTGCTGTCAGTAACTGATCTGGTGTTGACATCAAGCATCACCTCCCTTCCTTGCATCAAGTTTTATGATCACAGAGCACAAACTGGCAAATACAAGATGATGGCAAGCAGAGCACTGAGAGATCCTCTTATATTCTCCTTTAACCCAGTGTTTTCCTTGCCCTCATTCAGCATGAATGGAGTGCAGAATAAGCCAGTGACATTTACTTGGTGGCAATTCTCTGCAAATAAGGTTACACAAATTAGAAAATATATATTCCCAGGTATGAGATGATGCATGCAGAACTAGGTATACACACAATGGAATATTGGGTGTGGGCTAGCACTATAAAAAAAAACCTGGTTGCGTTGCCATTTCCGTTGCCAACCTTCTAGTCTGCTTTCTTACTTAAGGACTTTTATAAATCCAGATGGTTTCAACTCCTACATAGCAAAATCAGATCTATTGGTATTGACTTAGAACTCTTGTAGAATTCAAGTGAGCAATATATCGTATTTATCATAATATTCAAATCAGATTAAGGGACATTGAAAAACAAAACCTCAAGTCAGCTGTAAATAAATATTCATCCCCAAGTTTTATGTTTTAAAGACAACAGATAACAGGCTCACTTATATTTCAAATTTGTAATTCCAGTCCAATGCAACGCCTTTATGTTAGCCCAATGGAATGTTTTTCCCCCAGCTTTTGTCAAGGGCAGATATTTTAAAATCTCCAGAAACGACAGACATTGCAGATGTTTTTTGAATGTGCCGGACACAGTAGAACATATTCCTTTCTACAGCCCATTGTACAACTGGCTATGTAAACGTGTGCTATCCCCTTTTTTAGGGTAGTCTAACATCACAGAACAATGAAAATATCAGATTCTATCTGTCTGACATTAACCTGGAAGTAACTGCAAGAGTGACTGAGTTTTTATCAATAGTATCTCTCAGAGTGGTGAATGGCACTATTTAGCAGGAAGAAACTCGGGTGGAAATCCTCATCACATATTTTTACATGACTGTTTATTTGTATATATTTTTAAATTGTATAAATGGATGCTTTATGGTGGCCTATATTTGTAATGCCTAATAAAGGTTTGGCAAAGTAGTAGTAGTATATTGTCGGGACTCTCAGATGGGTCACTCTTATTGTTGATTATGATGACTGCAAAAAAAACCCTAGGCTCTTCCACAAAGAATATATGCACTACAAAACATACCCATGTATGCTCTTAGATAATGAGTCAGGAGAATTGTCACATCATCCTGAAGCATAAACTTTGTTTTGTTTTGTTTTGCTTTCAGTATTTTCACATATTGGCTTTGGAACCAGCTGTCTAACCCCTGACCTCTCCCCTTTCCTGCAAAAAGCTGCCTTTCAGGTGCCAGAGATATGTCATGGATCCATTTGAACTTGCTTTGCTTTGATAGTTGCATGCCACTTTTCCAGCAACAAAGCTGACCTCAAAGTGACTCACGATGGAGCATTCAAATACAGTGGGACCTCGCGTTACATATGCTTCAGATTACAGGCTCCGCTAACCCAGAAATATTACCTCGGGTTAAGAACTTTGCTTCAGGATGAGAACAGAAATTGTGCGGCGGCGGCGCGGTAACAGCGGGAGGCCCCATTAGCTAAAGTGGTGCTTCAGGCTAAGAACAGTTTCAGGTTAAGAATGAACCTCCGGAACGAATTAAGTACGTAACCTGAGGTACCACTGTAACATTCTATCAATTTCATATTCTCTCTCTCTCTCTCTCTCTATCTATCTATCTATCTCACACACACACAAGCATATCAATAAAGGGGCGGGGAACCCTAACATATCAATTCCTGTATGGACTTCGCCCACTCATTTTTGTGTGTATGTATACTGGTTCCCCCTTTTCCCTTCTCTATGGTTGTCCTGAAAGCCCTACTCTGTATTTGATGTACCGTATATAAGCTTCTGACTAAATAACCTGAACTTACCGATACAAACTCACTAATGATTCAAAAGCAATTTATCAGAAATGGCTGCTAAGAACCAGCTCAGTGACAGTTGGCATAATACCTCCTGGCGGGGAGGGTCCTAACCACATGTCATCTGCAAAACAGGACAAATTATGCCAGATCCTCTTTGGTTAAAGAGAGATATCTACTTTGTATCTTGGCAACAGGAGCGAGATCCTAAGCAGGTTTGGAGTGTGTGAGGTGAGTGGGTGTGTGTCTACATCTTGCAGATCCATAAACAAAGAAGTACAGAAAGTTCCTCCATTTGTACCAAACTCAACAACCAGTTTAAACCTGAATACAGCATTTGCCAACCCGATGCCCTCCAGTTGTTCTTAACTACAACTCCCAGCGGCTCATTTTTTATGCAGATCTCTCCCCTAGTCCAAAACCCAAGTCTCACTTTCTAGGCATCCCAAAATTCTCGCAAAAATTCCTTAACTAGGTATATGCTAAACCATGGATTCGCATTTAGCTACTGCTGCCAATTATACCAGATGTGTGTGCATGTTCCTCTCACATATACCTGCAAAGAAAAAATAAAAATAGAAAAATGTTTGTATCTGTCACAATGACTTAACACCTTCAGTTTTGTAGATCAGCATAAACAAAATTTTCACAGCTGCAGAACATCCTTACCAAGCACATTAGAAAATTTAGTGTTCCGGAAATTATGCTGTCAGCACTCTTGGATGTAGCTAGCTAGCTACCTGTCCTGATGGCTCAAAAATGGGGGGGGGGGAATGAAGCTAACCCACTGCTTATGGCTTTGTTATTCAAATGAGGCCAGGAGGAACATAACTGTGGAGCCAGATGTTAGAAAGCTATGGGGGCAGAGATGGCAAACCTGTCGCCTCCCTATGGTGTTGAACTACAGCTCCCATCATCCCGGACCGCTGGCCATGCTGGCTGGGGCTGATGGGGGCCGGGAGTCCACCCCTGCCATAGAGGAATACAAACCACAGAGAGAAAACTATAGCTTCCCCATCGAAACAGGGGGGCATTTACATTTATTCCACACACTGAATGCTTAAAGTGTTGCACCATAACCAAACTGGGAAGGAAGAACCACACAGTTTCTTTCTTTCTACAAAATGACGTTCATATCACCTTTAAATTCCCAACATGGAGCTGCTGCATATTCCAGTACTGATTTGGAATACTGAGGCTTTTTCAGGAAAGCATTGTACAGGGCTTTCTGATCCTGCTAGATATTAAAATGGACACAATATTATTTTTATAGGACTTTTGTAACATGAACCCAGTGCATTCCACTTTGGTATTAAGACTTTAGCTTTTTTTGAAGCTGAAGTTATCTATAAGCAGAACCAGGTCAGAACTCTGGGACATCATAGTGGAGCCTGAGCAGCTCGTCTTTTAGCGCCAGAAATCCTTACAGGGAAAGTAACATCATTATACAACTTTCAAGGAGAATGTAGACCCTGAGCAAGACAACACACTTTGTTCAACTTCTTCTCCTCCTCCCTTCACTATACATATATTTATAACTTCTCTGTTTAAAAATATACAGTCAGGGAACATAATATTGCCTATGGCATGGTAAAGTTAGAGATAATTAAATACAGATGGGTTTGTTTGATTCACAGTCCTCCAGAGCTGAAGGGTATCTAAGGCCCCTCTCTCTTATGTGTAGCAGACAGCTGAGATGACATCATCAAAATGGCCACCATCACAGTAAATAACATACCTAGTTTTCTCAGCATCTATAGGACAAATATCATGCACATTTTCTATGGAAAGATACTTACATAAAGCTACAAAACAGGTGATTTGTGATGAAGTTGTTTTTGGCAAGAAATTGGATTTCAAATATATTTGGTTTGGGGTTTTTAAGGTTTATGTACAAATCAACTTACACACTAAAATACAAGTACATACATACAAGTAAAATACATAAGTATAATGCAATCAAATGAAAAATCATTAACATTTTTGTAAAGGCACAGTAAGAATAGCAGACTCCTGTGGTCCAGACAAGGGATCTATGAAGTCCAGCATCCTGCTTCTAAAAGCATCAAGCCAGATGCCTCCATTGACAAAAAAAACTGGAGTATGAAGGCAACAGCCATTCCACATTATATATCTGGAAAGGGCCATAGTTCAGTGGTACAACATCCACTTTGCATGCAGAAGTGGAAGGTTGAATTCCTGGCAACTCCAGCCAAAGCTGGGAAGGACCCCCTGCCTGAAACCCTGGAGAGCCACTGATTGTCTAACTCAATATAAAGCAGCTTCCTATAGTCCTCTCTCCAGGAGAGTCAGATATAAACTACCTGCAAACATGGAGGTACCGTTTAGGTATCATGGCTAATCCCTGCATTCAACTCTTTTTAAAATCCACCAAAAGCTTAAGTTAATAGCCATCCTTGCATTTTGTGGTAGTGGTGAATTCTGTACATTAATTGCATGTTACATGAAGAAGAGGTACTCTCTGCTTGCTATCATGAATGTACTGGCAAATCAATTTCATCAAATTTTAGTAAAGGAAAGGGATAACAGACTTCATTCACTCTCTCCACAATCAAACAAAATCAAAGCAGCAGTAGAATAATTAAAATTAAGTCCATTCCAAATCATCCTACAGTAGTTAAAGGACTCTCCAGTAAATTGCAGGCAACGGAGTGGATTTTTCTTTTATTTGAAACTTGATTGGCTCAAGCTCATCATCCTGACTCACACAGTTCTCCAACACCCCCTTCATAATATTCCTCCTGCACTCATGAAGCTTGACCTGTTAGTGTAATTCTGTACACTAGCTCATTCCTGTATTCAAACTTAGAATTCACATGTTTTGGTGTCATATTGTAATTTTTTTGGTGTGACTATGATGTCACACCAGTACCTTGATAATACCATAAACTAGTACTGTGACAACTCTTTGATAAAGATTCCCTAAGCCTGAACTGTCAAGAGGGCCACATTCTCTTCTGCGCTCCATTCCCTTCCAAAGGCCACATGCCAGTAGTGGGCAGGGCCAGAGGAAAAAGTGGGTTGAGCACTGAATGTAAGTTTTGCCTTGGCACAGTAAGCTAGTTTCTACAGACACTCACATAGCCCCCTCAACCTTCCATCCAGATAGGCAAGAGGCATCAGAAGGGCACATTCCAGTTAGACAAAAATACTTGGGGGTAAAGAAAGGCCAGTGAAGGGTGCAGCCTGGGGTGAGTTCTGAGGGCAAGAAAAAGATAAAGGGACCTTGGGGGCAGATTTGCTCCCTGGGCGTAAGATTTCCCCACCACTGCCTTATCGACAGTGGTTGGCTTATGGTTTCAGTCTCTTCCATTAGATGCAAGAAACAGACTTAAAAGTACATACACCCTACATGATGAACAAAGTGGCAAGATTCTTGCATACAGCATTTAACATTTTCTCTCAGCAATAAATAAAGAGCGCAGAGGACTCTGCAATGGATTATTTGATCAAGATTAGTCTGAAAAGGTTCTTAACAGTGCGGGATCATTTGTTCCAGAACTATATTTACAGTTAGTAAGAGTTTTAAAAACAAGAGAACAAAACAAACTAACAAAAAGGCTCTTGTTTCTTGTTACATATTAAGTTAAACCATCAATTGCAACACTGATCCATGATTTATTTCTACAAAGGGGCGGGGCGGGGGAGAGACACATACACAGTTTAGGGCCTTTCTATACTTGAAAAGGACTGCAAATGTTATTCTGTTTCCTTTTAATTAGTATTGCAAAATTAGTATTTGCAAATTGCTGCGACGACTTTTCTAGCAGTTTTCTGGCTCTTTCCTGCAGCATGCCTGTGTCCCAGGTTGACACCCCTCTGTACAGCTAAGAACTGGTTACTAACTATGGCTGCCACGTCCCTCATTACCCTCTGGTGCTCTTTTTATTTACTAACACATTACTGGTTTGCATTCAACTGTGAACCAAACACAGGGGTGCCCAAACTTTTTTCAAAGAGGGCCAGATTTGATGAAGTGAACATGCGTGAGGGCTGACCAAAGTTGTTGAGCTTTTTAGGATTTTACCCCAGGACATGTACTGCCTCGGGGGCTGGGTTAAATCAACCGATGGGCCGCATTAGGCCCCCGAAACAGACTTTGGACATGCCTGGCTTATTAGAAATGTGCAAGCATACTGGGTGCACAATGCTTCAACTGCACTCACTACCCTCTGCCACATTAGGAGGAAACAAGCCACAACAACTGGCTTACATGCAAACCAGCACTCAAGGTTTGTTTCTCTCAAATAAACAATGAGATCAAGCCAAGAATAGACGGTTATTTGTTCTTGGCTTGTTCTTATGGTTTGTTTGGAGAGATACAAACCTCGAAGACTGGTTTGTACACAAGACTAAGCCAGCACTCTGGTTTGTTTCCTCCTGGCATGGCAAAGGGCACAGGAGGGAAGGATTTGAGCAGTGTGTAGCAGCAGCATGCTCACTCATTCCTGGTAAGACATAGCTTGTTGAACTCTGGCTTACCAATACCACATGAACCCAGAGACAGCACGTTAAGCAGCAAGAAGATGTGCATTCAACTGGGAGTCAACCAAAGCAGAACCAAAAGGATCCGGGAATCTCAAAACTATTTTGGAATGCAACTGTTCTGTTCCACTCATCCCTAGTGCCTGTTCAGTAAAAACATTAGTATATGCATGGACACAAATGTGCTCAAGACATACAATTCAACATCTTCTAATCATTATTATATTTAAAATATCAATATACTGCTTTCCTTTTGAAATCACACAGTGGTGTTCTGTTGAAAACAACAACCAGATGTGAAAAGGACAACACAAAATAAATCAGCAGCCAATAAACCAGGGCAGCCCTTAGCAGCCAGCAAATGCCTGAGAATGTAAGTGCATTTTACAGTTCTCCAAGTCAGGTGTTTTACTCATTTTCTTACATTCATATCTTGCCTTTCTTCTACTGTGAAACCCAGGTGGTATCTAGATGGTCACCCATTCAGGATGGTCATACCAGATTCAGATTTCCTGAGCTTTAGCTAGGTGGTGGCCCCACTTGACTTCAGAGAGGGCAGCATGCCCATGGCACACACTGGGCTTGGAAGTGGAGCAGTGATTTGTAGCTAGGTCTCTCCCATCCAAACCCAATGTACCCACTGTGCCACACTAGGTCATCAACACTGAAATTAATTCATGCCAGTTCAGTAGTGTAGTAGCACTAACAATTTATGGGGCACTCACAATATCTATATATCTCATAAATAAATAAAATAAAATAGCCATTGTGCAATGGCTAACTACAGTATATGTAAAAACCCAATAGTTATTCCCCACTCCCAAAATCCAATGCAGCCTATCCCAGCTACTAAGAATAACACTGCTGTTAAACAGGACCAGCTAATCCAGACCTCAGCATTTTGCACAGCAAATCTACATGTAGATACATGTGTTGGCTGTTGATTTTTCTTTTTTAAAAAAAGAAAGCTACTGTCCTACACCATGATATTACTCAAAGTAAAAACTTGCAACAATCTTCAATCATTAAAAAAATTATAAAAAGCAAATGGATACTGTAGAAAGTGAAAATGCATTTTTTTTAAAAAAAAAATCCTACTAAATTATTATACTCACCATGGCTGCTCATATCATGCCAAAGCATTGTTCAAAAGGTCAAACTGATGCCTTAATCTGTGAGTGGGGCACTGGATCCTTCCTTCTCCCACACCACAGGGTCCCAGTTTGACAGAAGGGTGAGGGGATATTAAGTTTGTTTGCAAGAGGTTTCACTACAAACTGCCTGCAAATGGACTTCAAAGATGAGGCAGCCACACCTTTACCTGCCTGACCCCTGAGCCCCTGATGCCATTTACCATATCAAGGATGGGGCAGGTAGGCATGCCTAGGGGTAGGGCTGAACAATGTCTAGTGTACAACATTGTGATATATCACCAGCTATATATCACAATGTCTGAGATAAGAATGGAACGATGTAGACGCAAATAGGGTAACATCCTGGCCACTGCTACTACTTAAACTGATTTTTATTTTTTATTTTTTCGCCTTTAACATATTGTTACAAATGTTATTATATAGTCTAAAGCAACAATCATGAGAGAAGTTTTGACCAGCTTCATGATTTTTCCCATACTGTGATTTTTTACATAGCACACACACATTGTGATTCGCAATATATTGCCATGTTGCATATTATGAAACCGCTCCCGCAATGTGGATTTCAAACCGATTTTGGACAATGTATCAATACATTGCCCAGCCCCAGCTGGAGCAGCAGAATGGTTTTGTGCGTTAAATCAGGACCTCCGATTATCTATACAGTGGTACCTTGGTTCCGGAACGGCTTAGTTTTCGAACAAATCGGCTTCCGAACGCCACAAACCCAGAGGTATTCCGGTTTGTGAACATTTTCGGAAGCCAATTGTCCGATGCGGCTTCCAATTAAGTGCAGGAAGCTCCTGCAGTCAACAGGAAGCCAGCCGTGCCTTGGTTTTCGAATGGTTTCGGGAGTCGTACGGACTCCCAGAAAGGATTAAGTTTGAGAAACAAGGTACCACTGTAATATTATTTGGGCTATGCCCAACAGTGCATGCAACATCCATCATTCTTAGCCTGGCGAAAGGCTACATACCCTTAAAATGTAACAAAGTTACCTTTTGTTGCCTAAAAACTAAAAATACTGCCTGAAGTGACTCTTTTGAGCTTGGCTGTTTGGAAACTGGCAGGAACACAGGAAACTGGAAACACTGATACAGAGGGAAAGGTTAAAGGGAGGTCTAGACTAGAGAACTAAGGCTTGCGCCTCATCATTGTGTCATTCACTGAAGTCACCACACATACATGGGAAGAAGGCAGCCATGTGTGAGAGAAAGACCTAGTGTGGGAGTCTTCAATACATATTCATTTTGACCACTCTGACTCATAGCTCTTCCCAAACCCAAACCCACCCTGAATGGGTGTTGTCTGTACATGTTCTACAAATGCATTCCATGTCACAACATCATTTGAGCCTTTCCTGCTTGGAGAAACAGGATGTAAAGATATGGATTGTCACAACTAACACCACTGTCCCAGTTCTATGATGGGGAAAGAAGGGAGGGAGAACAGTGAGGCAACCCACCCAATGGTGCAGCATGAAGTCAGAGCAGGGTAGGGTAAGGAAAAGCAGGGAATGCCAGTCCCAATCCCATTGTGCTAATGCCTTTGCGCCAAATTCCCTCTCAGCAAGACTAACCATGTTGTAACACTCAGTGTGCTATCATGTTACAACATGAACCTGTGACACAGTGAAGATTTGCCTCATGGGCAACCTCTCAGTGCCCGCACGCTGCAAAAAAAGCTAAGATGCTGCCAACTCCACTTAGTCCGACAGTGAAACACAATCCTCATAAGCTCAGATTTTATGTCCCTGTCGAGGAACGTGTCTGAGCTCTCACAAGACTTATTAATGCAACTGGGGGGAAACAAGGCACAAAAATATTTTGCAGTAATAATAATAATAGAGGCTGGTACTGGAGACAGTCAAGTATAGCAACTCCAAATTCTGCCAATACGGCTCTTGCCTGCATAAATAAAAAAGGGGGATGGAGCATTTGACGTGTTAAATTTATCACAGGTAAATTTATCAGAATTAGAACTGTGTCTAGTTCTAGTATCACAGAGGCTTTTCCAGCACCCCAGGTGACACTTCTATATTAAAGTGAGCCTACTAGTGCAGAGGGTGGATCATAATGCAGCCCTCCAGGTCAGACTTTGAGACCCTCCCCAGGCCACACCACACACCAGCCCTGCTCCACATCCCTCTTCAGTCCTTTTGCCTGTCTAGATTGTGTTCTTGAACTGTGATGATGTCTCCTGCTTGCCTGCATGGAAAAGTTGTGTGTAGCTGCACAGACACCATACATTTATTTTTATTGAGATTTTACAACAAATTTTAGCACGATCAAAAATTCAAATTACATTTTATATTTTCAATTAACACCCCGGCCTTTTGCAACTGGATGGAGATGTCCAGGCACCACCCTTGGCCCCTAGCATCTTCACCTGCCTGGCTGCAGTCAGCTGGTCTGCCAGGCGCAACAGCAGCAAAAGATGTGCATCTTTTGCTACTGCTCCATCCCCGCCAAACACCTGATTCACCCGGCAGCATGGCAGCAAAAAAGGAAAGAAAAAAAGAGACACGTCTTTTGCTGCTGTGCTGCTGGGCAAATCAGGTGCTTGGTGAGGATAGCACGGCAGCAAAAGATGCAGGCAGACCAGCTGACTGCAGCCAGGCAAGTGGAGATGCTAGGTGCCAAGGGTTGTGGCCTGGACATCTCTACCCAGTCACAAAAGGTGCCTAGCATTCCTATTCCGGTTTCTAACTTTTCCAGTTTCTAACACCAGGATTCTTTGGGGAAAGTCATGCACTTTAAATGTGTGGAATAAGCACAGCCTATGAACTTCTTTTGTGTGGCTGGAAGGTAGATAATTGTACAAAAGGGGAGAGTTGCATTGGTTGCTTTACTCATGTTTGCCATCACCCTCTGGCATGTGGTTCCTGAAAGGTTTTCCTGTGGCTGAACAAGATTGCCCTCCCCTGCACATCACAAGGCAGAAATGTTCTGTCTCCTCACACTCATAAGGAATGACAATAGATCTGTTCAAAGGCCATTACCACAGCTGGGAGATACAAGGAACTCTCTTTTCCCAATGCAATGTGGAGGCTGATTCCCATGACAAGTTTGCGTACTTGCTTTGGTTTTTTTCATTTCTATTAAAATTTACCACTAACCAGCTAACAGTGAATGACCCACTCAACACCTAATAAAACATGAGAAACAATCAAACAGTAAAAAATAAATAAAAATCAGATCAGCAGATCAGCAGCCACAAGTCGGCTGACAGCATCAATGAAGTACAATCAGCCATCCGTCACATTATAAAAGCCTCAAGAAAAAAGGTTTTCGCTGTTTTCATGAAGACCACTAGCGAACTATCCAGCTGAACCTCCTTTGGATTCCACTCTCTCCACAAGGCATGTATGCCTGAAACTTGGGATTAACACTTCATTCATCTCACAAAGCGAACCACAAAAGCTTGAGCCATAATAAGTGTGATGGTATTAAAGGTACCACAAAACTCTTGATTGTCTTTCCTAGAGCAAACAATGGCTGTGTACACACTATACCTTCAAAGCACATTTGAAGCACGATTTCCCCCTCAAAGAATTCTGCATATTGCAGTTTAAGGGTTGCTGGGAATTGTAAATCTATAAAGATTAAACTACAGTGCCCATAAATCTTTGAGGGGAAGAATGTGCTCCAAATGTATAGTGTGCAGTGTGTAGTGTGTGTGCAGCTTTAGAGAATGAAAAAGTGTTCATGTGACCTGGCACTGAAAAGACAACAGCCAGGTAAAATGATCTGGAGGCAGTTTCAAGACTAACTCTGGTCACAACCTTCTGACAATAGTAGGACCTGAAGAAGGGCCTTTCAATCTGACCTTCAAGTAGCAGGAAATAGCCTCCAAGAAATCCTTTAAATATATGCATAGATTATTCTGCATAAGGAGACATGTAGTTTGTGATTTGAAAATTGCTGCATTAAAAAGTACTTGCATCCCAACACATACGCCAAGAACCCTGTCCCCCTATATGCTTCATAATATATTCCTAAAGATGAAAGTACAGTATATATTCATATGGTCATCCCAGTTTACAAAAATACAGAGTGTGTGTGTGTGTGTGTGTGTGAGAGAGAGAGAGAGAGAGAGAGAGAGCGAGAGAGCGCGAGCGCACACTGTGCATTTTTAAAATAAATCCCTAAAGGGTTCATCTCCCAAGCCTTATCAGACGATGTTGTATACCACTGTCATCCCTGAGGAGATAGTCTGCAAATGACAAAACAAGAGAATCTCATTCTGAAACCACTGCATTTGCCCCCATCTTAATTTAGTAATGGTAATCAGAATATGAACTACTTTATATGGGCCTAACTGTCTTAGATTATAATTGCCTTCTTGGAATCAACTTCAAGCCCAGGTTGAATCACTTGAATCCAAAATGAGTGTTTACACAACAACTTCAAACAGCTTCATTAAAATCATTCTCTAATCTTGCAGAACTTTGTGTATTTATTTATTTTTCAAGACTACAGCTCACTGTGAAAACATGATCTGGCATTATTCGCTCTGGTTCCAGTATACCATCTTCACCTCTCCAGAAAACTTTTCTTTTTAGCTTGTGACCCTTCTTTAAAAAATACTCATTAAGACTCAACTCATAGTGGCAAACCATGGTTTCTTGGTATGAGAAGGAGAAGCAGATGCCCTCAGGCTCAGATACTCCCTGCTGGCCGCCTCCTCCTGCCTTTCCTTAGTGCATGTGGGGAAAATTCTGCTTCCACTTAGGGGCAAACTAAAGTTTGTCGTTTCATCTGAATTTAGCAAACTGGGTTTTGATTACAGCTATGTTTTGCCCTCAGAACAGGATTCTACAGTAGATTGGGACTGTGATTTGAGGACAAAATAGAAAAAGCCTTCCTCTGATATGCAAAGGAGCCTGGAAGCCCTAAGCTACACAACAAACACACACACACACGTTTAAAGCCCGTTTTCCCCAAAGAATCTGAGAAGCTATAGTTTGTTAAGGGTGCTGGAAATTGAATGGGTAAACCACATTTCCCATTATTCTTTTGGAGGAGTAATATCTTTAATCATATGGTGTATACCCAGCAAACAACTTTAATAATCCTCCATGGTAAAAAAATGCTAAACAGCTTTATTATTGAAGCATTCTCCCAGATCTTAATGTTATTTGATCCATCATTTCCCAATGTGACTAGGTCTGTATTATGAGCTTCCTTTGTGGCTATCTTGCAGACCCTTTTAGCAAATAGACTTTAGACATGCAAGTTGTTTCATTGATTTAAATTGACCTGAGGACATTAGGCTGTTATGTTAATGGAAAGGTTCATGCTAAGGGTTGTAGATCTCTGTCTTTATTTTTAACTACTCATTAGATATCTTGCATATGTAGTTTGTGGCCAGGAAATGTGATCTGAAAGGGTGCACTGAAATTCTTAAACTCCTTGGACAAGATTCTTACTATTACAGCCTTCCCAAGGGTTATTGCTATCAAAGTCAAGGTCAGGTCCTGGTAGGGGTTGGATTATGGGTTTGGATTAAGAGCAGAGCCAGAATCAGTCTTGTGATTTTGCAACCCTGCCAGTCATTGCTGGGACTGGAGACTTGAATCAGAACCTGAAGTGGAGCCAGCAAAAAAAGAGGGTGGTCGGAAATCTTTTTCTGCTGAGGGCTGCATTCCTGCATATACAACCATCCATGGCCACATGACAATAATGGGTATGATTAGAGGTGAAAGTGGGTGGAGCAATGGATGTGACTCTTGCCTTTTTATATAATAGGATGCATTCCAGCAATGCAAAAGTATTTCTATACACATCCTGCACACACCACTCTCCATGCACCAATAAGAGGCATTAACACAGCTCAGTGACACATTCCAGCCAAGGGAAAGGACTCAAGGCTGGTATGGACATGGCCTAGCACTGGAAGTCCACATTTGGCTTCCACCCCTGAGGTTTTCTGTCCTGCCTGTTCAGTGTCATAAATGATCATTGCCCAAGGTCTTATCACACTGAGCTGACATCTGGGTGCAAAGCAGAATATCTGGGGCCATTCAGGAGAGTCTGGGATATGCTCCTATGCTAAGAATCAGCTTCAATGTGCATCATGTGAGAAGCCTACTTCCCATGCAACCTCAGAGAACAATACGCATTAGCAGGCAAAATGGCGCCTTTGATGAATTGACCACATTAGGGACACAGAACTCCCTTGCTGACAAGCATTCCTCTTGCATCTTCCATGAGCAATCTCTTCTAATGTTGCACTGCTCATGGGAGTCAGTCACTCGCCCTGGAAGGAAGTCACTTGCATGAGTGCAGTAGAGCAGAGTCATGATGGATGAACTGAACCGGTTCAGTCTCCAGTTCTCCTCTATTGCTCCCTTTCAATAAGCGTTAAAGCAGCAAAAAGCCCAACTCTTCTTACTAATGTGTTTCTGAGTTATGCTTTCTAATTTGAGGGTTTGTGTAGTATAACAAGATTCAGCTACAAACCAGGAAGTTCAAATACAGTACTGCATGTGTCATGAACTGAGTGGGTGGTCTTAGTTTGCCTCAGCTATTCCTTTGGCAATTATTAAATGTTTGTGTGATACTGTTAGTACTGTGTAAATATATTTACTGATATTACCATTCAAGTGCTGAAAAAATTAATCACCTGTACTTTGCTAGAAGTGCAAAAACAAAGGTAAGTGACAGAAAATCACATTCCACAGTCCTTTCTCTAGTGCAAACAGTTAACATTCTGAATTCTTTTAAAGATGTTGTTTTATTTTCTTTTTAAATCCAGCATACACTAGAAAGTTAAACATGAGAAAGTGAGTCACCCTGCAAAAGAAACCCTGTCCAGAGACCAAAACGCACGATGCAGTAACTGAGGCTAAAAAAAATCCCCAGAAATGACTTTTTAATAAATCACTCAACACGCATACAGTCTAAGTGACTCAGACGATACTCTCCATGTGCAAATGCCCAATTAAACCTTTGTTCCCAAGCAGGAGGGAACTTGGTGTGAGCGACTCCCACTTGGCGACAGGGTGTGTCACCCTAGAAAGCATTCAACTGTACAAAGTACCGGCAGTAAATAAAGCTGAGGAAGGGGATACCTATGCTTGGGTGCCAATGATACCTAACCATGAGCTGAAAGTCACGTTATTCAAGAGTAGACCTGTAGAATTCTCACTGGAAGGAGGGAAAGGGTACCTATAGCTCTTTACCCACACTTTGGGTAAAGGGGTCTCTGCTAGGGGTGTAAGAACGCACCAATTTCTGTTCCAACCCATGTCTGTTGCATGCGATGCTATTTCCAAACTGTGGCAGTTTGGCTTCTGACAAAAGCTATATTATTTATGTCACTGTCCCCTGTGGTGGAATTTTACAAACTTAATTATGTTACTCCACATCATTTATTTCAGTGTAAAGAAAACACAATATTAAGTAGAGGAGTGCCATCAATTATGTACTGTTTGCAAACTGAAAGCAATGATAAGAGTAAAAAAACCCCTCATATTCATTGGACCGCTCTCCATTCCAAACTTGGAACAAATAAGTCAACTTTGGAAATTTCCACTTCCCTTTCTGTTTCTGTCAGAACTGTCTTATCTTATGTTATTTCACCTTCTAGCTTTTTCACTACAGCACCTGTATTTTGTATATCCCCTTTGCTGATATATGGAAAGATAAAATCTGTGCACCTTTAACCTGTGTTGCAGCATTAATAAAATATTTACAGCTCCATTATTATTTTTCAGCAGCAGCAGCAAAAAAAATTTAAATTATTCTTTTACATTCCTACTGATAGCAACCATTTGGTTTAGACACTACTTTCACTTACACCTGGAACTTTAATTGGAGATCATGAGTTAAGTGTTACAATTAGGTACCCACAAACATGAATTTTAAAGGTTTTTAAAATGATGAATGGCCAAATGAGTGACTGAAAAATTCTAATCACCCTTTTTAAAAAATCATAGTGTTTGTAGTTTATGTTCAATGCAATCTGGGATATCCAGAGTCAACTTCTTCTGTGGTGCTGGCTGTATCAGGGTTAACCTTGTATCCCCTTCAGTATAATGGGAGCAACAGTGCCTCTCTCAAAAGGATGCTGTGAAATTGGTTGCAGATACAGTTTACAAATCAAAATTGCTAAATGAATGGAAAAGCAATAAGATGTACCGGTGTCTTACATTCCAGTTCCAGAGCAGTGAACATACTAGACTGAGGCAACAAAATCTATTAGTCCCCTTGCACTTTAAAAAAGAATATCTAAGGAAGCAATCCTTCAGTCTCTGGGAGGGTACCCCAAATATATTAGACCACCCTCTCAGATGCTGGAGGGGAAATCTGCTGTCAGATTCCTCCCCCAGCCCCCTGCCAACTCAAACACAGAGCACAACAGAAACCTCAATGCACTGATCCAACAGACAACAAAACTCCCTAGTCAATAATGCCAAAAAAGGTGTAGCAGTTTGGATCCAAAACAATTTCACTCCCCCACCAAACCCCCATACCTTCGTGCAAAATAGATAATGCAAGCCCAGCAGGGCACTGGGTGAGCCTTGAAATCATACTTATATTCCGTTCCCATCCAGATTTAGACTTTCTCCCAAATTATTGATTCTGGTATAAGACTTCCATAGACTAGGTCCTGCTTAGTTCCCTGATAAAGCAATGAGTTAATGCATCTGGCTGTTAATGAGAAGGTTGGTGGTTCAGCCACAGAGACAGCTGTGGGGAGGATTCCTGCATTGCATGGGAGTCAGACTAAAGTCCCTTCCTAGACTTCTTTTGCAATAATTCATATAGTTCCCCTTAGAGGACTAAGGAGGAGTTTATTTAGGATTTGGATTTAATAGCAATAACTATAATAATAAAATGCAAAATTAGAAAGGAAGTTAGAAAACCATCAGTCGAGGTTGATGGAGGTCCTAGGCTGTCATAGCCAAAGGTTTGTTATGTTGTTTAAAATGGGATGTTATGTTTGGAAAATATGTGTAGAAACACACACACACACACACATATACACACACACACACACACACACACACACACACACACACACATTCACACACACACACACACACACTATACATACACAGAGAGAGAGAGACAGACAGACAGACTAGAGTCCCTTCCAACTTTGCAATTCTAGGCTTCAGTCAACCCTTCTCCAATTTGGTGCTCTCCATGTGTTTTGGACAACACAGCCATGCTAGCTGAAGCGGATGGGAATTGTAGTCATAATTGTAGAGTTGGAAGGGACCATGAGGATCATGTAGTCAAACCCCTGCAATTCAGGAATCGTTTGCACAATGTGGGACTTGAACCCATGACCCTGAGATTGAGTGTCTCATGCTTTACTGACTGAGCTATCCCAGCTTTTCATGCTTGCATAAGATGGCAGCATGCAGTCCAAAACATATGAAGGGCATGTTTGCAGGAGTGGGGGCTGCTACATAAAACTGTATGCCACAAGCAGCTAATTAGCATTTAAAGATGACAGGCTGCAAGTTGTTTGATCATAAACCAGGCAACAAAGAGCTCAGATATAAACAATAAGGAGCCAGTTTCTGTTATTCTTATTTAGAAGAGTTATTCACCACACACAACTGGAAGTCACTACTGAGATTGTTGATGCCTAAGAAGCAGTGAATAGTTCCCAAGTAAACGTCTCAGCTAGCACAGGCAGAAGTAATGCCACACAAGCAGATTGCAAGCGTCGGTTCACAGATTCAGTGTCATCAACTGGCATCTCAAGAGTACTATGAAACGCTGTCTTTAGTGCCAAAAACCAAACAAGGAATCTCTCTCCTTTAAAAAATGAGCTTTCATTGCAACAGTGGAGAGGGACAAGCGCTTCTCAGCAGCAGTAGCTTGCCTCTCCCCACCCGCCCCCTTCTCCAATGGAAGCCACATAGAGACTGGAAGCCTGAGCAGCTGTTAGGACAGCAAGTGAAACACAGCTGGCTTTCATACAAGAGAAGGATGCCGGCACCTAACAAGAGGCACCCTCTGGGTTCTTTCAGAAAAGAAACTGACATTCCTTTCGGAATTCCCCGCGCCTTTGTGATGACATCAACTGGGCCCACTTTAGACATCTTCAAAATTTAGCATTTGGGGTCCTTAATACTGCCACACACGTGGAGAGAATCAAAAGCTGTTTGGAATAGCTGTAGTCACAATAAATTGAAGGGATAAATGGTATTCCGTTTCTATTTAACTCACACATATAATGAGTCTAGGGGACTCCTAAAAGCAGTAGTGTAGTAAGAATGAGGAACCGGCATCCAACTTGAGAAAAAATGATGAATTTTGTCATTTGGGAAGCAAAATCCCAACCATCAAGGTGTGGTTTTCTACATAATGGATTTAACATGTCATAAATAGTCATGCCTGCCCAACTATCAAACTACAGCTAAGTCATGCAGGGCATAACTTAGTCATTTCTGCCCAGGGAGAGGTCTTCCCAATTTGAACATCTGCCATCGTATACCTGGGCACAACAAGCAGCATGTAATTATGCCACCTCCCTCATTTGCAAGCATAGAAATGCATGTACATAAGAGTTGCTTGATCATGTTGCTTGATAGCCATGTTGCTTGATGGCTAATATGTTTATCAGCTGATCAACATGGTGTGTGATCTCAGGAACAGAAAAGTGACCTTTCATCATTTGAGGGGTTTTTTATTTAAAAAATGGTACTTTGGGGGGACCTAGAAATTTCCTGAGATTGCAAGTTTCCGATCCCCATATTGAATCCTGCATCAACCAGGCTAACAATTTGATTCCATTTGCACACATACCACAATATTCCATCCATCCTTCCCTATGTGTTCACAGCTCCCTACAGCTTCTCGACTTGGGATCCGCAGTTCAGTTCCCCAGCAGGCTCTTGACTTGTGCCAATCCAGTTCTGCAGCAGGCCCCACAATGACTTTAAAATGGGCCTCTACACATATCAGCACTGGCTGAAATCAGGATCCAAGAGAGAACAAGTTAACTATATTCATATTTTGCAACCAAGCTAAGCATAAGCCTGAACAAGATCGAAGCCTTTTCTTTGGCAACTGAAAAACTAAAGGATCAAAAGACACCAGCGCACATTAGCATTTAATTATTGTAATTATTTGCATTACTTAGGAGGCTGTGCAGACACAGAATATAAGGCAGTCTGTGCCCCAAAGGCTCAAAAGATCTACTGATCAACCTAAAACAAGTTCCACATGGGCAGAGTCCTTCCTGTATCACCTTACTAACTTCATGGCCCACCCATAGGGGAGCACTCTATATAGCCCAAGAGAGCAAGTTGCTCTCTATAGGTAAACCTTCCAACTTTTCCTAGGTACTGAAAGAGCCAAATCTCTTTCAAGGCTGCAAACTCAGCAGCATCTCACCCTGCAAGGTGTTATCCTATCTGAATGTTAGCACACACCAGGGAGTCTTGAACCAGACTGTTAAAAGGCAGGTCTTCAGAGGAGGAAATGAAAAGGAAAACTGCAGAATCACATGCCTTGGAAGTGCTGAGGGGAAAATGAGAGAGGGGAAAGGGTTTGTCCCATGTTTTAGCCCTTAAATGGCTTGCTGGTCGATACACTAATTGAGGTGCAAAGCTACCTTTATTGACCATCTTTCAGAATAATCATATCTCTCTCTCTCTCTCTCTCTCTCTCACACACACACACACACACACACACACACAAACACATACACACACCCTTACTTAGTACATCTGACTTGGCAAGATATTTTATGGGCACAATTAGAGATAAGCTACTACTACACACGCAGTCAAAATTCAAGGTTTATTTTAAACCCCTTGCTACTGTTTATCCAAAGAATGCAATAATTTTATTGCATTGCATTAGAAAAGTAAAATGTAAAGGGATACAATTTCAGTAAAACATTTATGCATCCTTTAGGGGAAAAGAAATGCTTAGATATTGCAAAAAAACAAACAAACCAAACCCAACATCATAAAAAGCTAGATATCATAAATGTGAGGCATACACACTTAACCCAAAAAAACCTCACGTGGCCCAATCCTATGGTTATTTACTCAGAAGTATGTAATAATTGGTTAAGAGGATTTGTTCCCTTGGTTGTACACAGAATTGCAGCCTTAATGACAACTTTTGGGGCTCTTTGGCACATTTGCACACTGGGGGAAAACCAACCTGTTGTGGTCATCCACAACCAAGCACATGCCACCTGTTCTATTGGCTACAATAGACTTGCTCTTTCAAGCTTGATGGGGAGAGTGCTATGGGCACCAGGAAGGGCCTCTGCAGGTGTGCTTTGGTGACTCCTGCGTTAATGTGACATCTGACAAAGTGGGGTGAAAAAGCTCCTGACTGATGTAAGGTCTTTAGAGCAAGAACTCTTCTTAAAAATGAGAACTAATGTGCTAGCACATTGATGCAAAAGCAAGTATTGCTTGAAATTAAAGAAGCGAGTTGCACTTCAAAGCATAAAGCGTTGATCACCACCCCAAGGCAGAGGAGACAATGGATTCAGATCCCAATTACGGAACATATGAGCTGTGGAAAGAATGACACAACACTATTTACAGAAAACCTTTGCATCTACAAGACACTTTGGAGTAATAAGGCTGTTAAATATACATCAGGCCAGAATGCTCAAACTGTCTAGACTACAGCTTGTAACAATGTAAAGACAAATCAAATGTTAAAAGGTGTTTTCCATGAGGCATCGAATATTTACCACTTGTTATCATCCTAACAGAGGCTCAGCTGGTTTTAGTCAACAATGTTTGACAGTGATGTTCAGCTGTTGTTGTTGTTGTTGAGTCGTTTAGTCGTGTCCAACCCCATGGACCAGAGCACGCCAGGCACTCCTGTCTTCCACTGCCTCCCGCAGTTTTGTCAGACTCATGTTTGTAGCTTCGAGAACACCATCCAACCATCTCGTCCTCTGTCGTCCTCTTCTCCTTGTGCCCTCAATCTTTCCCAACATCAGGGTCTTTTCAAGGGAGTCTTCTCTTCTCATGAGGTGGCCAAAGTATTGGAGCCTCAGCTTCACGATCTGTCCTTCCAGTGAGCAGTCAGGGCTGATTTCCTTAAGAATGGATACGTTTGATCTTCTTGCAGTCCATTGTTCAGCTGTAGGGATCTTCTATTGCTGGTTATATTCTACATGTCTTACAGAACTTGTTCTTTAATTTTGGTTGCGGGTGCTATTTTATACTGTTGCAGTTTATCTACTCTTATTTTAATTTTGAAGCCACCATGGACAATTTTTTATTCAGCATGGTGGCATATGATTATCTTAAAATAATCAAGCAGGTGGGCTGAAAAATGATAGTAGAGTTGGTTGTGGGATTTAGTGGGATGATGCCTAAATGTCCAAAATAATATATTTAACAATGGTGCATATTTTTTTCTTGTGTCAGAAAGATGCAGCTATTTTCTTTTTTTAAAGGAAGACTAACAGGCAAAAGAATATGGTGCATGGATTGTTAACAATTAATTGCAGAGATGTGCCCAACGTTTCATCAAAGTCATATTTAGGAGAACAGTGTCAGCGTGGTGTAGTGGTTAGAGTATTGGTCTATGACCTGGGAGACTAGGATTCAAATCCCGACTCAGCCATGAAGTTCACTGGGTGACCTTGAGTCAGTCATGCTGTCTCAGCCTAACCTGCCTGCCTCACAGATGGTCCACCAAGACAAATGTGTGCATGTAACATAGCCTGCCAGGAACTTGGCAACCCCATTTCTAGTAGGCAGCTAGAGCCTTGGCTGATAGGCAGCTCGTGGTTTGGTGTGTCACATGGTTTGGGTGCAGAACTGTTACCAGCCTCTTGTGTAGAGACTGCTGGCACAGGAAAGTCACTGAGAGCTGCTGCCATGCAGCAACCATGTGGATGTGTCCTAGCCCTCATTCCGTCCTCTTCAAGCCAATGGGGACTTTTGACAAAATCTACTGAGATTACCTGTGAAACCATTTAAGATTAAGAATGCAAACTTAAAGCACAATGGAAAAAGGAAATAAAAGGAGGCCGCAGAACAAAAGGAAAGCAGGAACAGCATTCTTGAATGAGCTTAACTTTCAAATGAGATAATTTTCATTTAGGTCTTATTTACTTGGGAGGCTGAAACTGGGGAAGGAAAAGAAAACCAGAGTGATAAGAGCTGAAGCAAACTGGAGTGCAGCAGCCTGTCAAAGTGAGAAACTAATTGAAGTAGAGATAACTCTTTCGAAAACTGGATCATGGGTGAGGGGACTCAACCATCATAGGGTGAAAATATTCTTCCAGATTAAGAAATACAACCCATGGAGTTTCCCAATAAACGGGGTGGGGGACAGAATAGGGCACTGGTGGGAAGCAAAGATGCAACACTGCATGAGTAATGAGTCCCTAGATGGTTGAATGTACATAAAGAAAGGCCTTGCTGGATCAGATCAAAGGCCCACCTAGTCCAGCATGTGATTCACACAATGACTAACCAGATGCCCATGGGAAGCCTGAAAGTACAACCTGAGCACACTACCACTCTCCCCACCTGTGTCTCCAAGCAACTGGTATTCAGAGGCTTACTGCTTCTGACAATGGAGGTAGAACAAAGTTTAGCTACCAGGCACAGAGCCTAAGTCTTATCCTTCACAAAATTGTCCAATGCTCTTTTAAAGCCTTCCATGTTGGTGGCCATCACGATATCTTGTAGGAGTGTTTACCCATGTGTTGTGTGAAAAACTACTTTCTTTTGTCCACCTTGAATCTTCCAGCATTCAGCTTCACTGGATGCCCCTGAGTATTAGTATTATGGGGGGGGGAGAGAGAAACCTTTCTTTATACATTTTCTCCACACCGTGCACAATCTTATATGCTTGTTCAATGATTAATGGCCTAGAGTTGTGGGTACCAGCTCCAAAAATGAGCCTTGAATTGATATCAAAGGGAAAGCATTATAAGAAATTCCAAAATATAGTAGTGAACCAAACCCTTTGATCACTACAAGCCTTGCTTCCAACTTCATATCCTTCCTTAATTTACTATACACAAAGCCTTTCCCCAAAGCACAGAAAATCATCTTGAATGCAAAGTAGCCTTAAGAAGGCTTCTTAAGATGACAAAGGAGACACAACACAGACAAAGGCTATCATGTTGCTGAAGGGTATTTACCAGATTCTTCTGCTTGCAAAGGCCACTTGTGTTGCCTTTTCCAAACACTAAAGCAAGCAGCTGCACTGCATCCATCAGGGCATCAGGTTCAGAGAAAAGGCTTCAGTGGGAAACTTAAAATGGCAAGCGGCAGTATTTTTCGTGCTGTGTTTCAAAAGCTCACAGTGTTGCATTTCCAAACATTTTACAGTAACTGGAACAAGGCCTATCCTGGCTGGGATAATAAATGAAAGGCAGACAAGCCCATGGTTGTATTACAGGGGTAGCAAACATGGTGCCCTCCGGATCTTATTGGACTCCCAGCTCCAAATAGCCACAGCTAGCATGGCCAATGGTCAGGGATAATGAGTTATCATCTGACAATATCCAACATAGAGGGCACTACTCTGGCTACTCCTGTCATATTAAAAAAGAAAAGCAACTGCAATAACACATAGTTCAATTCAGATTAGGTATGGTATAATGGAATTTCCCACTTCTGGGCAAGCTGTTAAGAACTATCCAGCCTGCAACTACAAGCACCACAGCTATAGATCTCCACCAGTCTAACTTTCACCCTGGAGACAGCAGTGAAAATGGTACTTCATTCTGCAACTTGCCAGCCTTTCCTGTCCCTCCTCCTGCAGTAGCACAAGACTAGGAATGTGCAGCTTGCAGTTTCCGCGTGTTTTCTATAGAGATGGAGAACAAATTCATTAGGTCCACCTTTAACAGTAAACCAGTGCAATCCTATGCTTGTAGACTGGAGCACAAGTATGCAACCAATGGATGCATTGGTAAGTATTCATTTTTCATAAAAAGCACAAACAAGATGTGTACAATTGACATGCAGACTCTTCATGCATTCTTAAGAAAACAAATCTGCACACAAAGTGGGATGCAACAGAGCACCAGCGAGACTGAAAATTAGGCTACACAGTCCAGTTTATCAATGAGCATCTCCATACAGAGATGTTTTTCTCTCCCTCTGGTTCAAGTCGATATGACCAGACTCTTTGTATTACCATCCCTATAAAGAAATTTATTTCAACAGGGGGTGGGAACTCACCCACAGTCTGCACAATCCATACAAACAATATTTAATTAGGGCTCCAAGTAACTGCAGGACAACAGCTTTTAAAAATTGGTCCAATTCATTTTTCTTCTCCCCAGGCAGCACGAAAAGCTTTGCACATGCAGTCACATGTCTAATGGGCCTCCAGTGAAGTGACCATTAACTGGCCTTTTCACCTTTATCTTGGCCAACAATTAAAGCAAGAGCATACTGTGTTCAGTTAAAGTATATTAAAAGAACTGCTACTTCTCGTTTTGCATTTCTCTGTCCTGGGATCTTGGGATGAAGAGCAGTATACAAATTTAATTAATTAATTAATTAATTACCCACCTGAGTGTTTTCCTGTGCTGTTCTGTATGGAACAGGGTGATAACCAACTCTGGAAAGCAGCCTCTCAATATGCTATTATTATTATTCTCCAGAACTGAGCTCTGCATTGTCCTTGAGTAAGCGTCAACTAAGTGATTGACTCCACTGGATGGAATACAGAAGGGACTTGAAACTAATTAGAAACACAATTCCCCCCCCCCCCTTGGCATCCCACTCCTGAGAACTGAGCATTTCGGAGCTAGTTATTGACCAAACCCTCACCAGTTTGCCTTTATTGAGCTGTGTTTCCAAATGATGAGTCTTGGGTGGCCGCTGCAATAAGGTCCCGTATGAAAACAGGCTTTGCATTTTTGGTCAACTTCAGGTGAAAAAATCACTCATTAACTGTTAGCCTGCACCTTATATAGAGACCCAAGAGATCGCTTTCTGGAACCTTTGTTCATACAAGCAAGTGGCTACACCCTGGCAGAAAAGGTTTCTGTGAAGTAATAATAGCTTCATAACATAGAGATGCACTAACTGCTCCAGTGCCTTTATCTCTATCATATTCATGATTGCTTATGTCCTAATAAACTTGCTCGCCTTTAAGGTACCAAATGATTCACCCATAGTTAGTATGAATTACAGTAAGTCTGCAACTTATGCACATTTACCGGTAACTTGTGTGAATTCAGCTTTAGGAACTTGACAAAGAAATTTTAAAAAATGCGGTGGAAAGGGGGCAGATGTCCAGGGGAAAAGATTTTGGCAATCCCACCCACCATTACACCCAATATGTTTTGACTATATGTGATATGCATAACCCCTGCATAAGTTGAGGACTTACAGTACAACCATATTCCTTTTGGGTTGCAGCGAAACAAGCACTTTAAATTGGGACACCCATCATTTTGAGCACTGTGCTTAAGAATGCCTTTGAGTTACACTAGGCAGAACGAAACACATTATCTTTCAACTCATAGACAACATGGCTAAAAAGACATTTCTGACTTCTTTGCCATAAGATTTGGCTGATACAGCCACTGTAACTTATTTTGTTAAATCAGACATTGCCTGTAGCACTTCCCTCAGTCGTAGCATGTTAAACAACCTGAGCTCTTACCAGCCCGTGTAAGAGGACTCAAAAGGGTAAAAGCTCAAGGGACAACAACCCCCAGGCAAATTTAAGTCAAAACTCTTGCTTCACCCCGCAGAGGAAATGTACCTAACTCACATTAATGCATGTTCCCTGTAGCAAAATAATGGAAAACTGTACATTTAAGTTAGTCCAAACTAGATGATAGTTACTTCCAATAAGCCTGGTTTGCACAATAACACCAAGCGACTGTTCATTACGGGACGCGGGTGGTGCTGTGGGTAAAACCTCAGCGTCTAGGACTTGCCGATCGTCAGGTCAGCGGTTCGAATCCCCGCGGCGGGGTGCGTTCCTGTTGCTCGGTCCCAGCGCCTGCCAACCTAGCAATTCGAAAGCACCCCCGGGTGCAAGTAGATAAATAGGGACCGCTTACTAGCGGGAAGGTAAATGGCGTTTCTGTGTGCTGCGCTGGCTTGCCAGATGCAGCTTCGTCAGGCTGGCCATGTGACCCGGAAGTGTCTTCGGACAGCGCTGGCCCCCGGCCTCTTAAGCGAGATGGGCGCGCAACCCCAGAGTCGGACACGACTGGCCCGTACGGGCATGGGTACCTTTACCTTTACCTTTACTGTTCATTACACTATGGTCTATTACACCACAGCTCAACATTTTGTCCAGTGGTTTAGCTATGGTTATTTTACTGCTAACGGTATGATCTGAAATCATGGCTTGTTTTTTCACTTACAAACCTTAGCTTGTTTTCACTATGGCACAGAATTACATGTGAGCCCAGCACTCTAAAGTGTGTTGAACAGAATAAACATCCACAAAGTTATCAGTTGAATATATAATAGATAAGGCAACAATATGTACAATTTTATAATATGCAGAGGATAATATGTGCAAAGAAACCAGGGAGGGGAGCTGTGGGAAGTCCTGGGGGGGGGGGAGAGGGAGGAAGGGGAGAATGTAAATGGTTATGTTGATTGATAATTTTATTTTGCTAAAATTGTTCAAGAAAAATATATTCAAGAAAAATAAAAAATAAAGTGTGTTGAACAAGCAAAAACATGTATTTCTCTAGCACATGAAGTTGTATGCACTAGAAATGGTCAGTACACTTATTGTGTCACAAGGCTTAACACCCGCTCTGTGATCAAGTGTTGAAATTCTTCTTTGCCAGTATTTAATTAATTGGCTCAGCTCCAGTGGGGTTTTTTGTTTTCGTTTTGGTAAAAATATGAGTAAGTGCACATATACAGTGGTACCTCAGGTTAAGTACTTAATTCGTTCCGGAGGTCCATTCTTAACCTGAAACTGTTCTTAACCTGAAGCACCACTTTAGTTAATGGGGCCTCCTGCTGCCACCGGAGCACAATTTCTGTTCTTATCCTGAAGCAAAGTTCTTAACCTGAAGCACTATTTCTGGGTTAGCGGAGTCTGTAACCTGAAGCGTATGTAACCTGAAGCATATGTAACCCGAGGTACCACTGTATTGATAAAAGTGCCATGAATGTCAGCACAAAATGACAATGGGAAGTAAGGGGAGGGGAGGTGATGGTACTTTGTATCAGATGAGTAATGTGACACATAAAATACCACTACTCAGCTCCTTCATCTAGAGGCAACTCTTCATCACAGTGAACAGCAACAGTATGTAGAGCCTAGTTAAATGAACTTCCAGAGAAAGTGTACCTCAGAAGACCAGATGCCAGGTAAAATCAAAAAGAAAAATGCCAAACACTTTCACATCCTATTTGTGAAAGCTCAGAAACATCTGGCTGGTCATTATTGGACATGAAAAGGTGAAGTAGATGGACTTTTGGTCTGATTTTTTTTCCAGAGACATTTTGTTTTTCATTAAATGAATCCTGCTTTGCTCCATTCTGCATTTTCATTATTGGAAAGAGAAAATAAAAAGGGAACTGCTCAAATTATTTACTTTGTTCAGAGTCTCAGAAATTTCAAGTGTAGCTTAATGGAAAGAAAGTATCAAATCTTTTGTGCTTCTTTTTTCTCTAAGCCTTCAAACAATGAGTTTTTCCTTTCTCTACAGGTTTCGTGCAGCTTGACAATGATAAACAGACAATATCACAGCACTTCTCTGAAAAACTAAGGGAAGAAGTACATGCTCCAGAAAGCACAATGCTGTCCTCAAAACCAGCACTCATTTGCCAAACTGATCCTTTCTTTCTGCAGCATGTGGTAACACTTAGCATTGTGTCATGACATCATAACATCTGCTTATATGGATTTTGCAAAGAGATCTGCATAGGTAAAACTGTTTTGCTTTGTAAAGTCACTTACATATTATTTTAAGTCTGAAGACATAACCCACTAGGATGGTCTCCTAAATAAGACTGAGATAAATCAAACTACTGAACTGAATAAGCACAGCAAAAGACCTCCACAATTGTAACAAGTACATAGGAAGCTGCCTTAGACAAGTCAGACTATTGGCCCCCGCTAAGCTTACTATTTTCTGTACCAGCCTTCACCATATTGGTGCTCTACAACTCCCACCAGCCCCAACTAGCTATGTAACAGTAAACTATGGTTTATCATTATTACGTTTTAACCTCACACAATCCAAAAAGTATAAGAAAGATTGGGATTGTAACCAACGAAAAGGAGCAGGGAACAGAGGGCAAAGAAAGTGATGGGGGCTGGCAACAACTTAAAATACACTTCCAGTTAAAACACCAAAAATTAATAACAGTCTAAAGAAGGATGTCAAAGTTGTGAAGAAATATAAAACTATGGGCTTGGGGGGTGAAGTCTAAAATACACAAAATTAGGTGGGGGTGTAAAATCCACGCTTTCACACAGACAATAAAGCCAGAGAAGGACAACAGATTTAGAGGTGTGTTGAGATGTTCATATGACTGATATCTAGAAGGCATATGTATTTGAAAACAGGAAAATGTCAATAACAAAGAGAAGTAATGCCCAAGGTATTTAAGTGTAAATTGATACTAACAGCTAAACAGGGGGAACATGGTTCTATGTTAAAGTTGTTGTTTTTTTCAAATGCTGAATAGATATGTATGCTGAGCAGAACTGAGAAACAAAAAAACCCTCACATGAGCCATTCTTATACCGGAAATTTCATGTGTGTAGATATTGTTCAGGCAAAAATTTCAGATTTGAGGAAAGTGATGATACTTGCATAATTTAATGCAGTCACAATAGATATGGCACTTTCTGTTAGTAGTGTGGCCAAGTTTTTTTTTTCATACAAGGGTTTCAATCCTATATCCAGCTGCCTAAGTGCTAGAGCAGACATCCCCAAACTCGGCCCTCCAGATGTTTTGGGACTACAACTCCCATCATCCCTAGATAACAGGATCAGTGGTCAGGGATGATGGGAATTGTAGTCCCAAAACATCTGGAGGGCCTGTGCTAGAGCTTCTGAATTCAATGAGACTTTGAATCCAGCTATAACAGATGTGGGGAATCTTTGGCCCTCCAGATGTTGCTGAATTACAATTCCCATCATCCCTGACCACTGGTCATACCTGCTGGGTCTGATGGAAACTGCAGTTCAGGAACATCTGCAGGACCAAATGTTCCCCACTCCCCATCTATAGGATTGTGCTCAACTTAGAAGAATCCTCTGTATTAAAGCACACTTTCTTTTCTGAGAGACAATTTTTAAAACTGGACATGGAGCATATTGATTTGAATACTGGAAATGAATATAGTGGTGCTGGATGAAGAGATTTGGGGGGGGTTAAACTACCATCCAATAAACATATCCATACGCAAGATATACATATACCAGGAGAAAGAGGAAACTGCAAAGTGTATTCCGTATGGTTTTATAAGAACCTTGGGGGAGGGTGTTATTATAACACTCCACAAATGGGAGAAATAGCAGCTGTTTTTGAATCATATGATTGCGCACCACTAACATATGAAAAGGCCTGAATATCCTGGGCAGGAAAGCTAATGTCAGTGGATCCACAGAGTCCACATGTGTTTCATTACTATATCAATACAGTGACTCAGGATGGCCATGCAATTCAACACACAATTGAAATGCACAGATTGGAGTCAGAAATTTAAAAATTGTGTCTTACCTACATGAACCTACACTAAACTTTAACACAATCATTTTTAGGTACATTAACCCAACAACCCACATTAGGCCTGTTACTGAATTAAAGGGCAAGGTTGACTTAGGTAAAGTTAAAGGACCCCTGACAGTAAAGTCCGGTCATGAATGACTCTGGGGTTGCAGCGCTCATCTCGCTTTACTGGCCAAAGGAGTCGATGTTTGTGTGCAGACAGTTTTTCCAGGTCATGTGGCCAGCATGACTAATCCTGGCAAAACCAGAGCAGCGCACAGAAACGCCGTTTACCTTTCCGCCAGAGCGGTGCCTATTTACCTACTTGCACTTTGACATGCTTTCGAACTGCTAGGTGGGCAGGAGCTGGAACCAAGCAACAGGAGCTCATCCCATCTCAGGGATTCAAACCACCAACCTTCCGATCGGCAAGCCCAAGGCTCTGTTTACACACAGTGCCACCCGCGTCCCTTACATACATGCAAAATCATTTCTGCACATCAACAAGAAAGCGACCTCACAGCGCAGACATTTACTATTAAATTGAAATTTCCTCCTGGACACCAATTAAGCTCCCACCACCGGACATTACCAGAATTTTCCGGTATATATGGTGACCCTATCCTTGAATAATGTCTCTCTACTTTCCAATCATTTTATTCAAACTCCTCTTCCCAGTTATTTGTCCTGCAGTGTTTCCCCCATTCATTTTGTAAAATGTTAACCAGGTCTCTCAAAAATGTCACCCTTATCTCTTTTTATTAGGATGGATGAATCACCTTTAACTATTTCCCCTTCAGCTCCTTACCTTTCTTCCCCAATCAGTCTTTCTCCCACCTACTATGTGTTTTAAGGGCTTATTGTTATGGTCTTCCTGCTTTGATCCTGCTTTTTAGAACAAGGAAAGAGACAGGCAGATAGACACACAGAGTAGGGTAGAAAGTGCTTATTCATAGCAATGAAACAAATCATTTCCCCTTTTATCCAGCCCTACAGAGCCACCTACCCCACAACTCCTTCAACATCTCAACTTATTTCTCCCCATTACCCACCACTAGGAAAACCAGATGTAACTGTGGACAGAATTTTAACAGTTGTATTGCAGGGGAATTTTGCCCTGTCTTAATCCTGCAGGTATGATACAAATCTGCGCTTGCTGAAATTCCCTCTCCTACCCATCTATTAAAGGGGAGCAGAAACCTTTGTCTCCCAGAGAGATAGCTGTTAGTCTATTGCAAAAGAAAACACAGCATCTGGTGGCATCTTAAATGTGAAGAAGTGTATTATGGCATTTATTTGTAGATTAGCAAGGGTATTGTTGGAGCAGAGTAAGCCAACAGGATACCCTGTTGTTAGACTACAATTCCCATCAGCACCAGCCAAAATGGTTAGTTGCCAGGAATGATGAGAGTTGTAGTTCAGCAACATCAGGAAGGCTTCACATTAGCTTTTTCTGTGTTAGAAGGGGGTCCACCCTCCCAAGCCTTCTGTACTGAACCCGAGACCTGGTCCCCTTCCCTCCCTTTTTATATCTTCCTCATCATCATTGCCAACATTATTCTAAGGTAGGTGTGGGGAACCTTTGGCCTTCAACAGACATAGGCAAACTCAGCCTCCAGATGTTTAGATACCACAATTCCCATCATCCCTGACCACTGGTCCTGTTAGCTAGTGATGATGGGAGTTGCAGTCCCAAAACATCTGGAGGGTCGAGTTTGCTTATGCCTGGCCTTCAAGCAGTTGCTGGACTACAATTCCCATCAACCCTGGTCATTGGCCATGTTTACTGGGACTGACATAAGCTGTTGTTCAGCAACATCTGGAAGGCCAAAGGTTCCCCACACCTGCCCCAAGGTTTCCAAGCAACTTGCAATGCATTTGAAAACCAAATGCATTACACCACTAATTCATATAAAACACATGCCATTCATTAATATTAATAAATATATAATTTTGTAGGAATGTGCTGATGGCATAATGTGTTTATGATTAAGTTGCTTGGCTATTTACACACACAAAAGCCCTGCATAACAAGATACAGTGGTACCTCGGTTTACAAACCTAATCCGTTCTGGAAGTCCGTTCTTAAACCAAAACCATTATTAAACCAAGGAGTGCTTTCCCTAATGAGGCCTCCCGCCGCCAGTGACCTTCCACCGTTCGGATTCCGTTCTTAGATCAAGGTAAAGTTCGCAAACCGGGACACTACTTCCAGTTTTGCAGAGTTCATAAACTGAATTGTTTGTAAACAGGACTGTTCTTAAACCGAGGTGCCACTGTATATGCACACAGAGGGCATCTGGGTACACTACAAAATACAGTGCTGGGTACACTACAAAACACCCCAGCTTCCCACAAACTTACATTTGTGGACACACCCTGCATATAGATAAACAGCACTGGGGACAAGATTATACCATAGTGCAAAGACCATGAAGCTGAAAACAGTCTCTCAAAGCTAGTGTCTAAATATGACCCTCTAGGAGCCAATGATACAGTGTCTCCAGTACCCATCCCACAGAGCTGTTCCAGGAGGATACCGTGGTTGATCAATAGCCACAGGGAGAATGAGAAGCAGAGCTGCATGAAGGATAGGGCTATCAGTGTCTACTAGCCCTTATGTCTTGCTCTGTCTCCACTGACGGGGCACCATGCCTCCAAATACAGCTGCTCAGAATCACAAGTGGGAAGGACTTTGTAGGACTCCAGTTCTGCTTGTGGGCTTGCCTTGGCATCTGGCTCCCCACTGTGAGACACAAGATGCTGTAATAGTGGGGCCTTTGACCTGATTCAGCTGGGCTGTCCTTATGTCCAAAGGGCCTCTCCACACAACTGGGAACCCTGACATAGCAGTTGCAGGTGGGACTAACATGCCAATTCCCTGACCACATCACATGCTCACCGGCATCTAGACAAGCCATTGTGGTGCCCATAACCTGGGTTTAAGGAGCATTTGGCAAATAAACCTATCTGAATTTCTAACACAGGTTCAGATGAACATTCCTCCCAACTCCACAGAGATAGGGGCATAGTTCCTTGGAGACAAGATGGTCCTTTAGCACTGAATTCTCAGTGCTAAGGATATTTCCAGTTCTCATAAAAATGAGGACAATGCAAAAAAAGGCTAAAATACAGGGCAATGAGAGTGGGGAGAGGAGAACTGGAAATTTCAAAGGAAATGTCTCTCTCTCTCTCTCTTTAGCTATCAAAATTTATTATACTATGCTAACACCACCAGAGGGGTACTCTGTGTTACTTTCACCCCCTTCAGAAACATACATTTTCTTGTGTATTTACATGAGTATGTCAAGTCTATTTACATATCAATTCTTAACCCAAAACCAAACCTTCGTTTATTTACAATGCATAGTTTGCCACACACACAGGCACACACTTTGGCCAAGAAGTAGACATTCTGCAGTGTAAATGTGCTAAGGTAAGCTTTTTAGCTACTTTTGAGTAAAAGCAAACATATTTGCAGTTGATAGCTGTATTTTATTTTAACTATCTCACACAGCCTTTAAAAATAAGGAGAAAAATATAGCCTTGTAGGTATAAACAATGGGCTATTTAGAATTTTATGTTATTTAAACTGAAAAAAACCAAACAAGTTAGTTCAAACATCTCCTTTTATCTTGGAACACATCTGGAACACATTATTCAAAAACAACAATTGGAGCTACTATTCCATAAATCCACAACTGCTAAAAATATTTTGCCAAATAAAATTAAGACAGTTTGTAAAAGAAACCAAATGGATGGCTCCTAGCCCAGTGACCCATTCACCCCCCTACACCTACACCCACCAGAAATTAAAGATTATGGGGAAATCCAAGCCTGTCATTCCTCTTGCAGAGTAGTGCAGGAACCAGTAGAGACATCCGCTATTGCAGGAGTGGAGAACCTTTGGCTCTCTGGGCGTTGCCAAACTACAGCTTCCATTGGTCCTCAGAAGCATGACCAATGGGAGTTGTAGTTCAACAACATATGGTGGGCTAAAGGTTCTATACACCTGTGCTAATATAAGAACAGGGGAGGCAATTTTTGCAGCAGCAACAACCCTTTCTGATGCAGCCTCCTGTGCTCCCTAAATTCTGAGGGACCCTCTATACCTTCACATTTCAGGTCAAATAGCCCCTGGCACATATCAAGACCATATTCAGCTTAGAGAGTTTCAGTGGATTGGATCCAGATTCCAGACATGCATATAGCAGACCCACTGAAATAACTTCCAAGCACAGCTGAGACTGCAAGCCTAACTCTACTCACCTATGAATTAGCCCCACTGAATGCAATAAGATGAACTACTTCTAAATAGATGTACTTAGGACTGCTCTGAAAAATTGAGATCCAACTCAATGTTTCTCCCAGGATATTCTCCCTTTTCATAGCAGTCATTAAGCTATAAGTAGGGGGTAGTTATCCTTTCTTGGCCCAAGGATCACATTCAACTTTGACCACCCTTCTGGAACTGCACACAAGCAGCAGATGTGGCCACCACATACTCTCTGCACACGTGTACAAGTCAACAACAGCCCAGCTCAACTAATCCAATGCAGGTGATCAAGAAGAAAAGGTGCTTTGCATTTCCATCAGGGTGCTGTGTTGGGCAAGATTTAAACCTCTCCACCCAATACAGTGCACTGTCCAATTTATTTATTTATTTTCCTTTCTGCCATCATTGTCAAAATCAGGAGGGGCAGCAGTCAGGGGGTCAGAAAAAGTGCCTGGGGGGTCAGATCAAGCCCCCAAGCCTGGGGTTAACTGGGAGCTAGAGCCTTAATTAGAAGACTGATCAGGAGCCAAAAGACTGAAGGCTGTACAATTTTGCTCTCAGTTTTTTCTAACAGGTATAATTCAAACACTTGTTTCCCACAGAACTGAAAACCAGTTACGCAAGAAAAAGAGCTGCACACTGAATCAACAAAGATGGAATTCACAGGCTTTCTGCTGTGAAGGACAATATACAAAACCACTAACAGATGTGCCAACACACAAAAGCCTCCCACAAGATGGCAAAACCTTCATGAACAAAAGCAAATGAAAGGTGGTTTTATCAAGTCACTTCTTTTTAACTGTTATAGTAGAAACAAAATAAAGATGAAGTTTATATACCTGGGGGTGGAGCAGTTCATTGTGCCATTGATTAGCATGGCACATGGAGTGTTAAGACTGAAACAGGGCATTTTCAGTGGTGGCCACCCTATTGTGGAAGTCTATCCTTAATGAAACCCAGCGCCCTCCATACTGATGGGAGCCTTATGCCAAGTTAAGCCATTGTGGTTCATCTAGCTCACTACTGTCTACACTTACTGTTAGCACCTCTCCAGGGTTCAAGCCAGGGGTCTCTTCCAAATCTAACTGGAGATATCCGGGGTTGAACCTGGGACTCTGCACATGCAAAACAGATGCTCCACCATGGAGTCACAAGTCATCCCCTGATAACATTCTGGTGTGGATTCAAAATGTATGTTTTTCCTCCACCAGGTATTTGGAACATAGTTGTGCTGGAATTTAACAGTTTTATTGCTTCCTGCCTCATGTTTTGATTGCTGATAAATTTTATGGAGATGTTATGGATATTTTAAACATTTTTATGTGTTCGTATTTGATTGTTATTGTTAGGGCTGGTGGGCTCCAGAAGGAGGAAGGGTGGCTTTGGAAAACAAAGAATAACTAAATATTTCAAAGCACTCTCTTATGCAAGGTGATTCAGCCACAGAGGCCTGCTCCCAGTACTTACCAAGAGCTTGATAGCAAAATGCTAATTTGAATAATGTGCCCACACCCAATTAAAAGTATCATTTACATTTAAAAAAAAGTGATGGGTGCCAAACTACTGTCAGAGGGGCTGTGGCATACTACTTCTACAATTAGCACATACAACTATAAACAAAACTGAGTAATCCCTTCAGGAATAAAAACTTGACACTGGGACCTAAAGCTATGGGTTTCATCCAGCTGCAGCTTCCTGCTCATGGAAGGTTCTTCAATCCAGGAGAGATTTCCATGAATAGAAGAGGAGAAAGCATTTTTTGCCACTTCCCCATTCCCCTGCAACCTTCCTCAGATCTGGTCCAAAGGGTTAGAGGACCTCTTTTGAATACAATGGGGGCAGCAAGAGAAAGGTAGATTTGTTTTTTTAAAAAAAAAACACTTCCTTGCCCCCTCCAATTTTTGGAAGCTAATCTGCTGGAGCAAAGAGCTACCTATGAACAGAGGGACACAACCCTCAAGAATCCACGCATTAGGCAAGGTGAGGCAACCGCCTCAGGCAGCAGGATCTACAGAGGCAGTAGATCCCAAGGTGGATGTTTATTGTTCCCTGCTTGTTCCTGATGTTGATCCTCACACATCCCTTCTTCCCTGGAGGGGAAGTGTCATTTTGTGGTTCACCTCAGGTGTCAGGATGTCTTATGCTGGTCCTGTGCTCAGTTGTCATCAGCCTGTTTTGGGGAGAGGAGATGGGGGAGCAACTTCTGCAAATCTTGGGGCTTCTGAAGCCTGCTGAAACTTCCATCTTGTGACTGGCTATGTAAGAAGTGGCATTCAAACTGTGTTTGCTACTATTACATAGGATATAAGCCTTCAAAGTAGGAAATGAGTTACTAGTATCTACAGGGGCACTACAGAGCTTTGAAATGCAGGCTTCCCTCTCCAGTACTTCAAAAATGAAACCTTGATCATTTCTGCAGTTTAAGTGCAAGGAAGAAGGGTACAAAATAGCTGCAACTCCAAGCCTGCCAGTCAACAAACAGATACGGGTGTCCAGGAGAAGCTGTGATGAGTACTCTCGGCAAATATTTGGAACTCACCAAAACCGCCACTATAATCCTATCCAGTAGAAGAGCAACTGCCAAATGCATTCCATCTCTGCTGATCCTCCACTAAAGTTATTCACATATTTCATACTGCATGAATAGCCAGACAGTCATTTTCCAGCATTCCACCAAAAAGGTTACCACTCTTGAAATGTTTTAAGAGCATAGGAAGCCGGCTGCAACAACAAAAATATCAGAGGCGGGTGGGATACGTTTGGACATCAACTCAAGCTAGGGGAAAGTGGCATCTCTTCAGATCACCGGAACATAGGAAAGTGTCCACCCAGCTCAATATTGTCTACTCTGTCTGGAAGCAGCTTTCAACGGTTTCAGACATGAGTCTCTCTCAGCCTAGGGATTGAATGTGAGACCTCCGACAGGCAGGGCAGTTGTTTTACTACTGAGATACAGCCTTTCATGAGAGCCTTAAAAGAGGAAGCCCCCTTTTTTATCCCCCCCAAACAAGCTTATGCCATGATACGCTTTCTGCAACAAGAGGGTTATAGAACTACTCTTTGGAGTACTTCCCTACCTGTTGCTTATTTGTCACTGAAAAACACAGACTTTAGTCTTTCTCTAATGCATTTTTATTTCATCCTGGGCTCCCTCTAGCCACGGCTGTCCAATTCAAATCTAATAATAATAATAATAATAATTTGTTATTTATACCCCGCCTATCTGGCTGGGCCTCCCCAACCACTCTAGGCGGCTTCCAACAAAATATTAAAATACAGTAATCCATCAAACATTAAAAGCTTCCCTAAACAGGGATCCTCCTTTTCTTTTTTAAACTCACAACTGAAGGGGGAGGAGCAATCTGGATCAGATTGATGATGTCGTGAGGTTTTTAACCCTTTCGTCCCATGGCATTTTCTCTTCTGAAAATTACTCTGCACAGAGCTGCTATTTTCCCTAAAGCTGCCATTTACAGCAAATTTCACAGACAGGACTTACTTCCGAGTGACTCTATCAAGGATAGGAGCCTCCCTGACTGTCTTTCACCTAACTAGTTATAAACATTTTTATTCTGCCAGGCTTTTGCCTTCTAGGGTCATTGTTACTTGTGAGATCTGCTGTTGTTGCTTTTAAATAAATTTTAACGTCATGTGTTTTGTGCATATAATTGCAGAGGTGGGGCAACATGGCCCAAGAGCCACATTCCCGTCTTGGCAACCTTCTGGGTGCTACATCAGAGCAACTACCGTGCATTTTGTCTTTAGACAGTAGGCTAGTTTCTTCACAGTCACACAACCCATACAAGCAAGCAAGAAGCATTATTGGAGTTCAAGCATAGTTTTGGTGCACAGAATGGCTTGGGAGGGCAGTAAGTCCAGAGGACAAGAAAGAGAAGACTGGAGGGCTGCATTTGGTTCCCCAGAACTGGTTTAAAGTATTATGATTTTAAACAGTTGTCAACCCTGGGATAACTTGGCCACAGCTGCCCATGTGCTGGCACAACTGGATTGCTGCAATGTGCGAGCCAGCAACATCTGGGGAACGAAAGGTTCCCAACGCTACCTTACAGACTTATCTTGCATTCAACAAGAAGCACAAATTTCCACTTACATGTATTTGGGTCTCCACAGCCCAAAGTGCAAGGATGGGACATTATTCAATCACCCCATTATTATAAAATACAGTAGACAAAATAAGGTGCATTTAGTCCTGTGTTTTCTTAAGTCTCCTTTTTATAGCAAGTTCTGTCTCTTGCCATGTAATTAACTTTTCATTTTCCTAGCATAATGATCCCATTCCAACAACAACAAAAGATGTCATTTGCATTATACTTGACTTAATTTTGAGCACTGCTTCCTATAAAAGGTATTATCAGCACCCGAGAATTCATCTTTTGCTTTTTAATTTGCAAAATAATATGACTCTGACAGACTACTGCCAGGAGGACATGTCAAGAAAAGGTAAAGCAGTGCTAGAACAATTCTACAAAGTTCTACATAGCTACAAAGTTGATCCTGCCACTGAGGTATCCAACAGGGTAATCTTAGGCTAGGGATGCAAGAAAACATCAAATTCTGACCCATGTTTGTCACATACAGCACTGTTTCCTTTCTACTGCAGTTAGTTTGGCTTTAAAAAAAACTGTTATTCATCTCTTTGTCCGCTGGGCAAAATTTTAAATAATAAAGTATATAACTGATTACATTATTTCACGCCAGCAATTTCAGTGCAGAGGAAATGCAATGCAGCTGGGAAGGGGAGCAATCAATTACTTATCACTTACAGATTGAAAAACAAAAGTGAATACAGTACTGATTGTTTTCACCTGCCTGATTTGCCTTCCAGACATGGAAGCAAATAAGTGAGTTTCACCAGTTTCTGCTCCTGTTTCCATTTGAGTTCTTTGACACCCCTATGCTGTGCATGTCTGCTACTTAGAAGTCACATTGAGCTCCATGAGACTTTGCCCCAGGTAAGCATGTACAGAACTGCAGCCCTATAGTGCAAGCATGTGCATGTTTAATTGGAAGTCAGCTTCACTGTGGTCAATGGGGCTTAGTTCCTGGCAAGTGTGTGGAGGATTGAAGCCTTTGGCTACACTTGTACATAGGTACTTACTTGGGAGTAAATTCCACTGAGATCTACAACTCTTAAATGTGAGTAGGCAGATGTGCTTAGGATAATATAGTCACTTTTCAGACCTGGTCATGCCTAAATTGATGGCAGCTTTTATGGGTTAATTCTTTCCTCTAGTAAAAGCATTTTTATAGGTGAACCTGGAATCTACCGTCTCTACCTGGAGTAAGTTCCACAAAGCACAACTGAATTTACTTTCAAGTAAGCATGCATAGGAGGGCCCAACAGAATATTTATATGAGGGATGGGAAACCTACGTGACACACCCCCACCCTCCCACCCCCCAAACTTGTTGGACTTGCAGCTACTTTCACTCCCCAGTCAGCTTGGCCAGTGGTCAGGAATGATGAAGCCCAACAACTTCTGAATGATGAGGGTTCCCCATCCATGATTTACATAGTGTATGTTACACGTCACAAACTTACTTAAGAAAGGGAAGGTACATGCCCCAAAGAGCACACAATCTATATTTCAGAGTTGGTACAGAGGAAGATGAGAACTGGCAAAGGCAAGAGCAGGGGTTGGCAACTTAAGGCCCATGAGCCACAAGCAGCCCACAGGGGTCGTGTAACCGGCCCATGAGCCACCCCCAAACTGAGCCGCCCCCATGTGCTGCACTAAACCGGTGCAGCGCAGCGTGGGGAATCGCTTCCACAGTGCTGGAAATCACGTGTGCGCAGACGCCAGAAATTGCAGGCGCGGGTGCGTGATCCAGCCCATGGAGGGATCTCTACTGGAGTGAACCAGCCCAAGCGAGGTAAACCTTGCCAACCCCTGGGCAAGAGAAACAAGAGATGGCTGTGGCTAATGTTAGGCTTTAATAAGGTTGGCAAAACCAGAGGCCTTTATATTAGGAATGGTAGGAAACGAAATTAATAAGAGAGACTGTAAACTGTTTCAATATGCAGTGACTGCCGCAAGGATACTTCTGGCCCAAAGATGGAAGCAGGAAGAAATTCCAACAGTGGAAGAATGGAGAAGGAAATTGACTGAATATGCAGAATTGGACAAATTGACTGGGAAGATTCGATATCAGAAAGACCAAAAGTTTATTGAGGACTGGGGGAAATTTACAGAATATCTGAAAAATATATGTGATGTACAGACAACGCTTGTTGGTTTTGAAGAGACTCTGTGAGATAGTAAGAAATACTGCAAAAAAGAGAGTAAGAGGAAAAGGAGTTGGGAAAGGCAATATAATGTTTAGAAATGCGTCAACAAAAAGAAATTTTATGAAAGATTGACAGAGAAACCGAGGGAAGTCAAAAATTGAAGAATGAGTGCAAAATAATTTGTTGACTGTATAAAATTTGTTTGGAAAATGAATAAAAAATATTTTTTTTAAAAAAATAATAAGGTTGGCATCAGGATTGTTTTAAAGGAGGGACATGCTGTTTTAAGGAATTTAATTTTCGTTCCACCACCCCTAGGTGTGTGCACACAAACACACACATGCATAAAACATATTCAAATATGTCAAATAAACTTTCAGTAGATGCCAACTGCCTGCATAAGACTAGAAAAAGAATACAACGAGTGTTTCAAAGGTTTACTGTTCAAATGCAAAACATTTTGACCAATAATACCAGCAGGGCAATCGATCAGTATATTTGAATATTTAAATATATGGCATCCATTTTCATATCCTCTATTTTGAAGTTATTTGTACAATTTCTCCCAATCAAGTTTAACCATACCATAAAGCTTTTTGTAGATGGGGTGAGGCCATAAAGCAGCAGTGTGGAACCTGTGAGCTGACCCTCTACATCTTGCTCAACTCCAGCTTTCATCATCACCAGCTAACACTGCCAATGGTCAAAGAAGATGGGACTTGTGGGCTTGAAACATCTGGGAGGACCACAGATTCCCCACCCTTCCCCATAAAGCATTCAGTATTGTATATTTGATTGCTATAATCTGCTCTATAACCATAGGGTAAAGAGCAGATTAGAAATAGGATAAGCAAACATTTAAATTAGTAGCATAGTATTTTCTTATGGATGGCAGCACTGACTGCAAAACATTTCACATAATGCACATTTAGGTATTCAGTTAAGTACTTTTATAATGTAATGCTCTGGGAGAGGAAGATGATGCACATTTAATGTACAACTTAATAAAGTTCTGGAGATGCCTAGGCATCTCTGCTGAAGGAAAATATTGCCATATGAAATTATTATTCAGTCATGTAGAAAAACATATGCTGCAGCCCTCTGACATGTCTGAACCACCTCTGGGGTTTGAGAGCTTGAAAGCATCATCACCTTAAAGTCCTCACACACACCCCATACACTGTGAGCTGGCATATCTGAGCAAGAGGCATCTCTCTCCAAAAACAAAGGGACTCTTCATACATTAGATTTTTAAGTATATGCTTAAACATCTTAAGTGTGCCCCTAAGTACACTAAGCACTAATGCTACAGGTTGATGTTTGTGTACCATTACTGTATATTCCTGTTGTTGCACTTAGGAAAACAAGATTGTCTGGAGCGTCCTTCCAAATAACACTTTGTTGCAAATCCAAGTTTGCTGTGGTGCAATGTTGAAACAATCCCAAACATTAATTGTTTGGGAAGCAGAGAGCAAACAGCGAAAAGCAAACTTGAAACTGTGTCAAAACCCTTTGAGAATCGTTTCCCACCTTTTAACCACACAACTGAAGGAGTCTCGTGAGCCACCTCTCTAATCTCTTTCCCCTACCCACATGCACCCATGCATAACCTGATACTGTATTCAGCTAGAGTTAAGCTAAGACCTTGTATTCCAAGAAGTTATCAATGGCTGATATAACACAGAAAGATAGCTTCCTGAGAACAAGAGTATGAACACATTTGCTGAAAGTAAGGGGGGTTGGCTGCAATGCCCAAACAAGCCAATTTTCTTATTTTTTAAGGAAAGGGAGGTGTCAAAGGGTACATTAATAACAGAGCCCAAGATTCTTACTTCATATTATTGCCAGTGTGGTGTAGTGATTAGAGCATCAGACTGGGACCTGGGATCCGGAGACTAGAGTTTACATTCCCACTCAGCCATGGACCCCAATGGGTGACCTTGGGTGAGTTACTATCTTGCAGTCTAGCCTACCACACAGGGTTGTTGCTAAGATAAAATGGAGAAGGGGAGGGAAACAGGTATGCCACTTTGAGCTCCTTGGAATAAAAGTGAGATATAAATACAATAAAAATCTATTTCAGGCAAGTTTTCTTAGAGCAAATCCATAGCATGCAAAACAGCAGCAACCTCCAGCCTGTTATATGTGTGATACCCTACTTCCCAAGGTGCCTCTGCAATCATCTCCAGTTGCCTGTTTCAAAATGAAAACTCCATCATGCACCACCTTTCATTTGGCTTTAAGAAGTGCTGGGCATGTCAAAGGCAGTGCTATATAAGCAACAGCACCGTTCTTTTCACGCTGTCCTGCGCAACATGCTGCTGCTGCTGCCTCTACCAGCCATTCTGATATGACTCACAACCTGCTGGGCTTGTCTCTCACTAAAAGCCAGCTCTCCTCTTCACAGCAAGGCATTTTCTTGCACTTTGGATGGGGGTTCAAGCTGTGAATAAAAACACTTCTTAGGAGCTTACATACCTCGATTGGGGGGGGTGTCCTATTTTGTTTTCCAAAATAAATAGGTTGCTTATTTTCCTAACAGGGACCTTTTTTGTTTGTATTTCCTTATGTCATTTGGATTTTCCCATGGATTTGGTCCCCCCACCCAGAACAAGTAGCACTGTGAGCACACAAGACTTATTTGCCAGCTTCCTTTGAATCTAGAGTCTACTGTGTTTTGTTATTTTCAATGGACGGTTCTAAAATATACTGGGAAGTAGGAATATCAACAGAAAAGGATTGTATGGCTTACCCAAACACCCCTTCCTGTAATTACCTATGCTCTCTCTCAATTCCAAACAAAGTTCCAAAAAAATTCGCCAAGCTGCAAGATAGAGATGAGAACTAAACATCTCTAGAATGAAAGCCTGCAATCAACTTGTCAGTCAAAGGGAAAGTTACAGAATTACAGAATGTATTTTCTTTCTGTTTTAGAAAGGGGATTGTATCTTACAATAAGGCAGAAGAGCTGAACATTACAAATAGCTATGTATTCTGCCAAAACTACATCAGAATTATTATTATTTATTATTATTATTATTATTTTGCAGGCGTCCTGCAAATCCAGTAAAAATCCAAGCAAGCTTTATATGAGACAGGAGGACATGTGAACTCCAGTGGACAGTGTGCTCCAGAACAACAGAGCAGTTACAACTCTGGACATATTCTAATTTTGTTCAGCACCTCATGGAACCCACAATTAAACAGTTGCTTATGTTTCTCAGCACCCAAAAAGGCAATTGTGCAAAGGAGGGATTTCAGCCCCTGGGGTGTCTTACAGCCTCACTCTACATGCTGACAGTGTTTCAGGAAGCATGGTGAGGATGTGATGGCTGCATCCAATGTTAAGCCACATTCAAAGAAGGCCCACTAAAATGAATGAAAGTGACTAACCTATGCCCATTAATATCAGTGGGTTTACTCTGAGTAGCACTTAGTTGGGTACAGCCCGTAATTTGTGCAAAATGTGACCTGCACAATTATAATCAAGGCACAGCTATTTATCTTACAGGAAAATAGAACTCACTTGAAAGAATTTTTTAAAAAAGAAATCTAATTTTTGCTTTAGTTAACCAATTCTGTGTTTGAGAGCTGAAAGGAGGTGGAAGAAAAATAAAGCTTGGAGTTTATTTATTTTTTAATAGCAGAACTCAGTTACTGTTCCTATGCATGAGAACTCCATGATTTCATGTTTAGGGTTTTCTCTCTCCGGCCTGGACTAGCTGGAAAGCCTGGGGCTGGATTTCAAGTCTTTGCAGTAACCACAGCTCACGAAGAGAGGGGGTGGGGTGAAATTTACACGGTGCAGGAAGGAATGAAAGAAGGGTTTTTTTCTTTCAAAAATAATAACACAGCGTTGTTGTTGTTTTTGGAAACCCACACACCTTTGTGGATATAACTCGCTGTTGAACAACAACGCCGAACTACAACTCCGTGTAACAATTGCAACTGGAGAGATGTCAGCCTTAAGTGACATCTAACAGCCTAGCTGTGCTTTGCAACCCTCGGCGTGCATAGGCGATGAATGCAACACAACAGCTCCCCAACACTATCCTCCTCTAAAGAACTACGTGATTGGAGGGGGTGGGCGGGGGTCTTTATAAGTGGGAATGGGGGGGGGGAGAGGCTGAACTACAGCCACGACGACCACTTGCTGGTTCCAAACACACACACACCCCAACACAAAAACTGCAACAAAGAGTTCAGGCCCCAAAAGCCACGCGCGACTCTCTTTTGCAACTGTGTATCTCGCCACACCGGACTTAAAAAACAACAGGCAAGAACCACAAATCTCAGCGAAGAAGCACAAAAGGGGGGAAAAGGAGCCATGATGTTCAGCCAGCCCCAAACTCGGAAGCTTCCCATTTCCAATCGCTCTCTCTCTCACACACGCACATTCTCCTCCTTCTGGATCAGTAACAGGGACGGATACAAGAGCTCTGGGCGCTTGAAAGTTTACTGTCCCGGGGCGGGAAGGGGGAGGCGGCAGCGGACGACGACGGAAAGCGAGAGGAAGCGAGCCCTGCTCCCCAAAACTCTCGTCCACGCTTCCTTGGGAGACTTTCCGAATCCCAACTCCAGCTCAGCTGACAAAGCTCCCAACCCCGGGCTGGGGGTGTCCCGATCGGAGCCCCGCTCGCTCCTCTGGCTCCCTTCCCCACCAGCCTCCACTTTTTGCCTCTCTTTCCAGCTCCCTCCCCTCTCCAGGAAGCGCCATATTGATCCCAGGCGCCCTCTCTCTCTCGCTCTCCCTCCTCCTCCAGCTGCTGCTGCTCCTTCGCCTCCAGCCCGTCTTTCCTGCTCACCTCGCCCAAGTTCTCTCCCCCTCCCCGCCGCCCAGCTCCCCCACCCCACCCTTCGGCCCCCACGTCGCGCCCACGCACTCACCTTGGCGATCGCCTTCCTGTACCTGGTCACCGCTTGCTCGATCAGACTGAAAACTTTCATCTGGCCGTCCCCGCAGGGCACGACCACCCGGGTCCGCCCGAAGCACACGGTGACTTTCATCCTGCCGCCCAGCGCGGCTCCCGGCCCCGATCCTCGGCCCGCCGCTTCCCGGAGCCCGCTGCTGCTGCTGCTACTACTACGCGCAGATCGGCGGCAGCGCGGAGGGAGACGAGCGCCGCTCGGCTGGCCCTTCGCGCTTCCCCGCTTCCGCGCCCGGCCAGCAGCGCCAAGCGGGAGCCCGGCCCGAGGGCGGGCGGCTGGCGGAGCCTGCAGCTACCAAGTCGGCGGAGTCCCGTGGCGGCGCGAAGGGGGAGGCCCGGGCGGGCGCCCGTTCACATGCTGCGGGGGGAGGAGGAGCGGGGTGCCGCCGCTGTCGCCAGCGCTAAGCAGGCATGCTCGCTCCTCGCTCGCTCGCTGCTCGCCCGCTCCCTTCCTGGCGCGCCAGCCGCTGCCTCTGGCCACCTGTTCGGCGTCTCCTCCTGCGCGCAGCTAGGCGGCGGCTTGCCTCACTCCTGCGACACGGGAAGGGCCGGGCTGTCTCCCCGCGAAGGCCGTGCAGGGCATTGCTCTTCACCAGTCGCTCTCCAAGGCTCCCCCCACACCCAGCCCCGTTAAGGGGTCAGATGCATGGCCAGGCGCACTAGGTATCCGCCAGCTCTCTTCTTCTTTTCTCGGAGAGTTGGTTGTTTTCCACCTTCCCACCACTTTGAAAGTTTTGCTCTACTTCCTGGCTGTTTGCTTTCCCGCTATCAGGTTTATTCCGGAGTAACTTTCGTCTTGCAAACCCTCTCCTTGCCTAGGGAGGCCGCAGTCCAAAATGGGGTGGGAGCTGGGGCGCCAGGCCCCTCCGCCTTGGTGGAATTAAGTGAGCCCGCAGCAGTTGTGGCTCCAGAGATTGGATGATCCGCAACAGATGCGCAGACCCAGCTGGTTCGGGATTACTCGGTGGAAAATGTGCTCAGCGTTAGGAGAGGAGTAAGGCTGCCGGCCCATGCTTACTTTCCACTGAGAGCAACAGCAGGATTCTGTGCATGTTGACGCACAAGTAGACTGTGGTCGGGAAGTACCTTAAGTGGGTTTAGGATCGCAGACTTAGTCTCCTCAAAGCATCCCTTCAGACTGGTTTTTTGTGAGTGTATTTTGCAACATCCCAGTTTATACAGTAGTAGTACATTAGTGGTGGATTTATGCCAAACCATCCATGCATCCACTTTATTAGTTGTTCTGTGATACTTTCTCTGCATCATCACATTATTGCCATCTAGAGGGGCACTCTTATGCTATAGCACCACAAAAGTGGAGCATTGTGGGATAAAAAATTTGCAGGTTCTCAGCAGAAAGTTATGGCGTGTGCACTGGTGCACAGCAGCATGTCCACCCTGAAACTTTTGCAGTTGCAAACAGCATTGAAAGCATAAACCTGTAACTACCAGAAGATAAAGTGAGATAAAGCATTCAAACAGACAATGTAGGAAGCAACATTCAAAGTTATAATAGTTAATACTGGACCCCACTCAAAATGCACAGAATAAATCCAGATACTTTTAAGGGTCTGCTGGAAAGGGTGTGGGGAGAGAAGAAGCTACTCAGTCTATGATGGGGGGTGTCACTACATAAAGGAATTCTGGGACACACTTTCTCTCTCCCTGATTCAAATTCTCAGCTGAGGAAATGCTCTAAGCAATGTTAACTATGACAGCTAGAAAGAAAAAGGTTTTGCATGAGATGCAAGATCGAACTAGAGTCCCATTGCAAACTTTGCCTCCTTTGCAAGTCAAGACACAGAGGGGACCCTTGAAGGCACAAGCACCAGAGCATTAAAAACCAGTTTATACAATCAGCAAAATCAAATGATAAAGAGGAAAGCTGATCCAGTCAGCTGATGAATGTGCATAGGATTGCAGCAGCCTTACGGGCCCAGACCTGCATAGTGTTAGCAACAGAAAAGAGTTGCTCTGGTTTGGTGGCTGGACCATTATGCATTCCAGATGACATTTGTAACAATTTGTTCAAACACTTAACATTTGATGCGTGTTTTCTTTGAAATGCTGTCTTTCTGCTAGATAGGCAGCTAAAACTATACTGTAGCAATTGAACATACTACATATTTTCTTGTGATATATTTGTTTCTGAAATTAATTGGTTACTGTCCTATTGGAATAAAGTGGTGAGTTTGAGGAATAGGGCATGCAGCTTCAAATTCCTACTAAGCTATGGAGTTCAGTGCCCTTTAACCTTAGATATTTTTTTTTTAAAAAAAATCTGCTTTCCACCTGTAAAATGGATATGTATTATGACCTGCCCCAGAGTCCATATTCGAAAGCATGATTAAATTCATTTATGTTTACTCAGAAGTAAGTCACACTGTGTTCAATGTGGCTTATTCCTCAGTAAAGCTGTCATCCTATATACATTTACTTGGGAGTAAGTCCCATTAAACTTGATGGAGCTTCTAAGTATACATTTATGTTGTTGTTGTTTAGTCGTTTAGTCGTGTCCGACTCTTCATGACCCATGAACCAGAGCACGGCAGGCACTCCTGTCTTCCACTGCCTCCTGCAGTTTGGTCAAACTCATGCTGGTAGCTTCAAAAACACTGTCCAACCATTTCATCCTCTGTCATCCTCTTCTCCTTGTGCCCTCAATCTTTCCCAACATCAGGGTCTTTTCCAGGGAGTCTCCTCTTCTCATGAGGTGGCCAAAGTATTGAAGCCCCAGCTTCAGGATCTGTCCTTCCAGTGAGCACTCGGCTGATTTTCTTCAAAATGGATAGGTTTGATCTTCTTGCAGTCCGTAGGACTCTCCAGAGTCTCCTCCAGCCCCATAATTCAAAAGCATCCATTCTTCGGTGATCAGCCTTCTTTATGGTCCAGCTCTCACTTCCATACATCACTACTGGGAAAAACATAGCGTTAACTATAAAGGTGATGTATCTCCTTTTTATGATGCTGTCTAGGTTTGTCATCGCTTTTCTCCCAAGAAGCAAGCGTCTTTTAATTTCATGACCATCATGTCACCATCTGCAGTGATCATGGAGCCCAAGAAAGTAAAATCTCCTGCCTCCATTTCTTTCCCTTCTATTTGCCAGGAGGTGATGGGCCCAGTGGCCATGATCTTCGTTTTTTTGATGTTGAGCTTCAGACCATATTTTGCGCTCTCCTCTTTCACCCCCATTAAAAGGTTCTTAACTTTTATATGCCTGTTGTCTTTGTCCATGGAGTTTTCTTAGCAGGGATACTGGAGTGGCTTACCGGTTCCTGCTCCAGGTGGATCACGTTTGGTCAAAACTCTCCATTATGACCTGTCCATCTTGGGTGGCCCTGCACGGCATAGCTCATAGCTTCTCTGAGTTATTCAAGCCCCTTCGCCATGGCAAGGCAGTGATCCATGTATAAATACATTTATAGAATTGTATTAAATGAAGCTGCCTTGCACTGCATCAGACCAGTGGTACAATTGTACTGTTATAAAAGATCAGCAAAAAAAGAATGACAACATATACATAGCCATTTTCCCCTTGTTACACTGAATATGAATGCTTTTAACATGTTTTCATTCTGTTTATATTATGGGAGGGGTCACCTTGAGGGTGAGGGTCCTCTGAAGAAAAATAAGCAACAAAATAAATAATAAAATGTTTATTAGCAAATGTGAACTTGAAACTTGTATGTGAAATACCTTCAAGGAGCTGAGGAATTAAGATTCTAGGAAGGAATTACTCTAAGTGGAGAAAACAGTTCAGATCAGAATTGGTTAAAGAAGAGTTAGTCCCATTGATTTCATTGGAAGTTGTCGAGTTAAGTGCACGCCTGCTATTTTTAGCAGATCATGCTGTAAGTCATCTTGAAAGCTTATGATACTTGTCAAAGTCATGTTGACACTTCTGAGAACAGTATTCCTCATTCCTTCAATAGAGTATGTCCAGTTTTGGCTATGCATTTTGAAGTTCAAAAGTGAGTAGGTAAGAAAGGAGGGGGTGGAAGTGACTAGTGTTCCTTTTAGTCTAAAACTATGCCAATATACTGTTTTAAAAGGATGGGGAAACAGTTCTTCTTTTTGATTCAGGATCTTGTTATTTATTCGATCTTCCATCCCTGGCATCTCCAGGTAAGGCTGGAAGATTCCTGCATCTGAAAACCTGGAAAGCTGATGCCAGTCAATGTCAACAACACTAAAATAGATAGACCAACAGCCTGGCTTGGTATATGACAGCTTCCTATGTAAATGGGTACAAAATATAATCTTCTGAGCTTTTGGAATGCAGTTCATAGTTGGACAGCATTTCAGGTTTTGTAATGTGTAGCTAAACAATGTCCAGATTAACTGAACTGCTATACCCCAATCCTGCAAAGAATGTTCACTTTGACATTGTCAGCGCCAGCAAGTCAGGGACAGACAGCTGCAAGCATCCTACACAGAAATACATGAGTTCCATGTGGCTTACTCCTAAATAAGCATGGCTAAGGCTGTAGCCATAAGATTCATTATCTTTCCTTTACTTTCAAGCCATTACTTGTAATACATCCTTCAACCCTGAACTCAATACTCTTGAAAAACGTCATTGACTTCAGGGAAACAGTTGTACTTGAGATTCAGAATCACCAAGGTATATGGTGGTTGACACAGCATAAATTAAAAATATAGGTCCCTGCCCCAAGAAGTTTTCAATATATCCCCACCCCTTTATCTTTTATCTTGCCCTTTCCCAAAGGATCTCAGGACAACATAGAGCATCCATCTCTAGAACAACCATCTGGTGCCCTCAAGTTGTTTTGAACCACAACTCTAATGACTGGTGCTGATGAGAGTTGCAAACCAAACATCTGTAGGGCACCAGGCTGGGGAAGGCTAGCACAAAATGCTGCCCCTCTTTTTAAATCCTCACAACAATGCTGTGAAGACCATTAAGCGTAGAAAAACTGACTGGCCCAAGATCACCCCTGCCATGGCTGCAGGGGTCAATGGGAAACATAAGGCGGCAGCTCATCTAGTCAAGCATCCTGTTCTGCTCTCAAGCAGAACCTGAGCACAGTGGCACTTTCCTGACCCATGATTCCCAGAAACTGGTACAGTATTCAGAGACATACTACATCTGACAGTAGAGGCAGAACACAACACTCATGGTCAATAGCACATGAATTTGTCTCATCCTCTTTTAAAGTCATCCAAGTTGGTGGCAATTACTACGTCTTCTGGGGGCAAATTCCACTGTTTCGTACTGTGGGTCACAGGTTCCTCATGCATATTCCAGAGTAAGTAGTTTGTTTGCATCTTATACACTGGACAGGAAACAGATTAAATATTAGGACATGTTGGATGTGTCCCAACTTCATCAGTTTTGTTTTCTTCTGCAGCCACTTGCCAATGCTGAGTTACCTGCCAACGACACGCAGCTGAGCTTAGCCCCAGATCATGTTTTCAATGCCAATAATATTTCGGTGTCTGGGCCTCAGACATGTGAAGCAACAGTGATGAAGAGGATGCCTTTGAGCAGTACTCTTCAAATTTTTCAAACTAGGATCCACCTTGAACTACAGCCAAGAGATGTGGACTGTCTGTACCTTTTCCATGGTAGGTGTACATTGTTAGTGATCTGGAAAACTGCACCTTCCACAATTCAAGGAACAGGAGGCCTGTCCACCTTTGCGTCTGGTTTGTCCTTCTCTTTCTCAAATGTGCCCTTGAAATGTGGCAAAGCCTGTTCTCTGGCCTGGGTGGGGGATGAAGGTGGGTGGGAACCTCTGACTTTTTAATGGCTGGAATGTAATCTATTATACAAAGGTAAGAGTCGCATCTCTTGCTTTGCCCATGGTGATGAATGGGGAGACCCCACTCCTGCACCAATCCAGTTAGAGTAGCTCACTAGCAGTGACCCATACTGCTTCTCTCTCTCTTCCCACCCTACATGCTTATTTGTCACCTAGAAGATGGGTTGCAGTACTTCTACAGCCTTATGCTGGTATACTCAGAAGTAAGAAAACTGCCAGCCCTTTTCAAAGGCTTCTTTCTGGCAACTTTAGCCTTAATTCCCTCCTGACTTCTCAGGCATTTTAAACCAGCAACATAGACCAAAAGACCAAAACAATGTTGCCAGACTAGATCTTAGTCTATTCAAAAACAATTACACTCCAGAAATCTTCTTAATTATCTATATAAGTGGAGAAGGGAGTGGGGGACAAGGGAAGAAACATAGACTATGCACAATCGAAAGGAAAACAAAATACTAAACCAGTACCTAATCCAAGGGTGGCAAATCTTCACTCTGCAGACCAATCTTGGCCCACTAGGGGATCCAGTTTGGCCCTCAAAACCATTTTCCCCAAACAATGTCCACCTGCCCATCAGCTGACAGTCCTTGAGCTGGGGAAACGCCCCACCCCCACCCTTGTTTAGAAATGAACACTTGACCTGCCCCTTGATCTAGTTCCCTATCCAGGTTGACAAGCAGGAGGATACCAAATTGTTGGAGAGGGGGAACAGGTGAGAGGAATTTACGTCAAGCTCTGCTTGTGGACTTCATCTGGATGACTGCTGTGAGAATCTTGTTGCTGAACTAGAAGACCTTTGGCCTACTCCAGCTACGTTCTTCTTTTATTTATTTTGGGGGGGGAGGCAGATCCAAATAATCATTCATTCCTAGATGTGCCCAAATTTCTGGGAACCTCTGCCAGCAGACATGTCCAAGAGGCCATCGTAAATGTGTGCCTGACAGATGGGCCAGCTATAAAAGATTGTCTCCTGTCAATGGGAAGCTTGGTCGTATGCATGTAGAACTTAGAAATAAATGTTCCATGAGCTGCGTTCAACAGGACTCGCTCCCAGGTAAACATGGAGATGATCATAACCTTAATTGTGAGCCTATGCAGCATGCTTACATGGAAGTTAACCCCACCAAGTTCAGTGGGGCCTGCTCTCAAGTTAGTGTGCTCATGTTTGTAGCCATAGCCCAGGGGTGGGGAACTGCAGCCAAAGGACCCAGATGTTTAGGTTCCATGGGTCATATAGACATGATGTCAAGTGTAGGACAGGTGGGCATGGCTTAGGGAAAACAGACTCCTGGGCCACATTTGAAGCCCTCCGGGGCTGAATTAGGCCCTCAGGCTGCTACCAAAATCCTATTTGGATTTTTGAAGGATGACAGTTTTAATGCAAGCCACTGGTAAATAAGACGATGGCTGCCAAATTAGAGTACATTCTGTTGTGCGCTTGCTGTCCATAATTTTCCAGTTGCATTAAAAATGAAACAGAATGTGTAGTGCCTTGTAAAACTAAAACTGGCATAAACAGTTTTACAGCTGATACGCCTAGAGTGAGCAAATGCACTAGCTGTTTAATAGCAATGGGTTATCAAATTTATTGTTGAAAACCATCAAGTTTTCCATCAGCCTGCTATTGTATTTTCCACTGACTGTTGACGTTCCTGGAAAATGTGCCCAGTTGAGGGGGGAGGATAAATCATGGTATTATTATTATTATTAATAAATGTCAACCTGAGAAATGTTGTTTAGGAGCAGTAATTTGAGAGAGGCAATGCAGAGGAGCACTGTCTTTAATAAGTAATTTTTTTACAGTGGCATAGTAAACTTTGCAATATGCAGTTTTAATGTGTCACTTGTCATATCCATTAACTACTGAAACATAATAGCACTGTAGCATATCCAACCGTCTCTCTCTCTTGCAAAATTAAGTACATATAAATAATAAGGTTGCTGGTTGGAAGCCACATTTTTTATTTAGACTCATTTTACTGGACATTATAGAGGGAGAGGAAGGATCAGCTGAAAGGAGATTCTGACCACACATGAGGAAGAACTTTCTGATGGTAAGAACTGCTTGGAACAGACTCCCTTGAAAGGTGTGGTGGACTCTCCTTCATTGGAGGTTTTTAAGCAGAGGTCGGATGGCCATCTGTCAGGGATGCTTTAGTTGTGATTCCTGCATTGCAGGGGGTTCAACTAGATAACCATTCTATGATGGCAGGTTACCATTTTTAGTAGCAGCAGTATATTTATCATAGCATCTGGTTTGGCCCATTTAAAGCAAAAGGACCTGAAATTGGGCATGATTAACTTGCTCCATTAGGGTGACAGACAACACATTCTTACATCTGGTTACTTGAAAATATGTAGTCTTATTCTCATGCAAATTACATTGGATTTAAACAAATTGAACAGGATCAGAAGCTCTGCCTTCAAGGGCTACCCTTTTTTGCTTCTTCATTTCTCTCAGCATTATGTACTGTTCTCTTAAACAACATAGAAACATGCTTGGAAGGAACTTTAAATATTTCATCATATCCTTACAAATGGATAAACTAGATTTGCCTGTTTTGTTGACTGAAAGCCAATTCTTGCAAACCCATGGGAATATTTTACGTAAGTAATCACACTATCAAGTTCAAGTTAATAAAGTGTTGTTGTTGTTTTTCAAGATTAGGAAGCGGAAGAATTATGTGACTGCCAAATCTTAAACCCAAAAAGGGGTTTGAAAATAGTAGAGCAAATATATCTCATCCCTCAACTCCGCCCAGTATTTTGTGATCATATATCCAAAGAGACATCACACAGATGATCAAATAAAAAATGGTCCAGGAAAAATTAAGCATATCTCTGAAAGTGTCCAAGGGTTAACTCCACAAAATACCTGAAATATAAAACATTCCTAACATAACAGATTATAGTAATCAAGAGTAAAACTGGCACAGGTTACTGATTTATACAAATTAGGAATTCTCTCTCTGTGCTGACTAGAACAACACCCCGCTTCAGTGTGGGTGGCAAATAAGTATCTGAAGTTTCTTCAGGTGCCAGTTTTGTTTTTTTGCTAGGGCTAATATTCTTCAAGATATGACAAATCCCTCATTAACCAGAGAGTTACTGGGTGATTTCCTTTATGAGGCAATTACTATTGTGACAACAAGAAGTCATTGAGAGTACCAAAAGATCCCTTTACCAAAAAAAATGCCTTGTGGAGTCACTTAAGAAATAACTTTGTAGCTTGTGCTTCTGTTTGGCCACTGTGAGAACCAAGTGCTGGAGGATCACATATACAGAATCTTAGAATTGTAGAGTTGGAAGGTACCACAAGGGTCATCTAGTCTAACTCCCTGCAATGCAGGAACACACATTTAAAGCATGTTGCTTCCCTCAAAAAATCCTGGAAATTGTAGTTTGTTAAAGGTGCTGGGAATTGTAGCTTCAATCCCAAAGTATATTGGGAACTGAGGTTTGTTAAAGGTGCTGAGAACAGTTCCCAATATACTTTGGGGGAAGCTATAACTGTTAAAATGGTATGAGTGATTTAAATGTGGATGTGACCTATTATTGCTCTTTTGCACTTATTTTTCCAAGTTGGTAGTTGAATACATACGACACAGAATTTTACTGATGCCTATGGAAGATCCCAGTCTAGTTTTGGCAAGGTAAGAATATTCTTAATAACTGGACCAGTTTACTTGGAAGTACTGTAGTTTCCCAATGAGTTAAATGTGGATACTTCCAAAGACATTGAGCTGGATTTCAGCCAGGGGTTTTCAGGCAATGCTTACTATGAATCTTTTACATATTGGTATCTATTGACAATTGCCTACTGCCAAAAGGCACCATTTTGGTACCGGTGAATGTTTCCCACAAGTATGGAGAAATGATGACAGAGCCAGAGCCAGCAACTCTCAAATCTACAAGCACACGCAAAGCCCTCTCAGACTTGGCTGCTTCTCTAAGGTCCATCTGGGTATGTGGTCTGGCTGGTACCACTGATCTGGGAAAGCTTGGGTGGAGCCAGGACTGAGTTGACCAACATAGTACCTAATGTTGGCAGAGACTTTTCTGGGCACTTAAACAGCTTGGGAGACAGGTCCATGACATGCATTTCCCTCTGGCAATTTGGTGAGTGGCCTGAGCTGTCACTGGCACTGCATCTTGCCCCCTGCCCAGAAGTCTAAACTGGCAACAGTTCATACTGTATTATATAGGAATATATAAATGAAAGTATGGATGCACACTAATATTAGTACTTATATTAATGCAAGCATAGTTATTTAAGTTGTAGATTTAAATGATTTGCCAGTGGTCTAATACTTGTAGTTAGAAGTGTGTTGAGCACACTGTTTTTAAACTGAATCCAAGGCTTTCTCTTCCAAAGTGAGCACCTCAGGAAATCAGGAGGAATTGCTTCATTTACCACAGTAGCATTAGGGCTTGTTGGATAAATAGCCTTAAGACCCAGAGAGTTCTCCAATGCTATAGCATTGTTAGATTACAGTACTTCAATCTCAGATCCTATTCCACAAGCATGACTTTCAAGGATTTGTAAGAGGGCTTCTTAGCTGATTAGGGTCTTCTGTTTGCCTAAGATTGGGGTGATGCTTGGGTAGAGACAACGTCTCTCTCCTCCTATATTTGAAGTGATTCATAACTTTCATTGACAGGATTTCTATAATAGTTTGAAAGAGTTCAGAAGGCTGTGACAGAAAATGAGTAGGGAAGAACTTGACACAACTTAAGTCAACATCTGAACTCCATAGAGTCATGAATCATTGGAAGAAGCTTGGGTTTTTAAAAGGGATGACTGTATTTTACTAGCAAAATTCCTGCCACTTTAATTGAAGGGGTATTTGTGGAGGGAGGAACTGTCTGTATCAGAAACCTAGCATTGGGTGGTGGATCACGGTTTACATAGCTTCCCCTATGTACATGCACTTTGCAGAGTACAAGAGGAAAGATCTCTGCACTGAGAAGCTTACAGTTTGTAATTTGACACAGGGAGAGACAACAGAGAAAGAGCCAGGAGTTTGGAGAATGGATTAATATACATTCATTTGCTTGTATTTAGGCTTAGTTACATAGTAGGCCTTCCTCAACCTGGTGTTCTCCAGATTTTGCAGAACTACAGCTACCATTATATCCAGTGCTTTTTTCCCCTTAAAAAATGTTTAGGGGCACTCTCATTTTCCTACTCATATTGAAATGCTGCTCCTCAATGAGGCCAAACTTAGATTCACAAAATGTTTAGGGGTATGCGTACCCCTGTGTATCCCCCCCCAAAAAAGCACTGATTATATCTAACCATTGACCATGGGCCATGCTGTGGCCTCTAATATTGTCTAACAATAGATGTATTGTCCAACAATATCTAGAGGCCCTAAGTTGAGGAATGCTACTGGACCAGAAGGACAGCATTCAGATAGCATTGAATTCTATCTTTCTACTGTTCCTTACCTGTTAATTTCCATGTTTTATGTGACCTAAATGACCTTATGTCTCATAATGCAAAATCCACTTCTGGAAATCTACCAGAGGTTTAGTGCTCATTCCCATGGTAATTGTTTCCAGAAAGAAAGAAAAACATTTGCAATCCTGGAACCTAGAATTTCTCATGAGTTTTGCATTGTTAATTTCCTGCAGTTTTCGTGAATTAGTTTCCCGCACTGCTCATGTAATGAAATTTTGGGTGCTGTTTTGACATACTGCATGGTAAATCATGGGGGGAAAGAAATGTGTGTGTGTAGAAAGGGTGAGAGAGTTGCAATATGTCTGATGGTGTTCATTGTTGTGTCACATCACACTTGCAGGTGTGGATGAAATGTAGCATGACATGGCAGTATATCGTCAAAGAGCCACAGTTCTATAGCACAACAGGTACTGCAGTGTAAATGGAAGATTAAAAATCAGGGCAGAAGGGCTAGCATTATAACCAGTAAAACTACCATAATAACCTCCATGTCTGAATGCAGCTATGGTTTCATGAAGGTGTTCTGAGAAGCAGTTCCTAGAATATGGAGCAGCAAAAGGGAAAGAGGCTTTCAAGGAAATCAGTTTTGTCTAACCTCCCAACCTAGGGCCTTATAGATCTTCTATAGTCTCAATGTACTTGAAATACATGGTGGTCTCCTTGGAGTCTCTGTACTTATTGAAGTCATTAGAACAGGACTGAAGAACAATTGCCCAGCCTTTCCCAGCCTTGTGCTCTCCAGATGTTTTGGACTACAACTCCTATCAGCCCTAGCCTGTATGGCCAATGGGAGTTGTAGTTCAACATCTGGAGAGCCACATGTCCCCTCCACAACTTTATAGTATCATAGGAGGATGACTAAAAGGAGGGAAATAGATTTACACAATAACATGGCTAAGCATGTGCTCCTAAAATTTATTGAGATGCTTTTTGCGGTCACCAAAATTCGAACCACATATAATTTCCTGTGTAAATATTGGATCCAGAGCAATATTCTCTTTTGCTCACAGAATTAACATATTGTTTTAGGTTGTAAACAAGTGGCTATGTGGGTAGGTTGTTCTTGGAAGAACACCGAGTAAAATTAATTCTCAGAGGCATCACTAGGATTTACTATGACTTTCCAGATTGTTAATTTAGTTCAGTAATTGTGCAGCTACAGCTCAGTTGCTGTACCTGATCCAGAATGCTTTTCTCCAATATGGCCTATTGTTGTATTTTCCCAACACATAGGCCACAATATTTTGCCCTTTAGAAAATGCAACTCCTTTCCTACCACACCCCTAATTCTACTACATCAATTACAGCTCAGAGTACAGCATGTATCACACTCAGCCAATGTCTGTAGGAGCGTGACTAGTAACCAACACAACTACCCAACTCCATCTGCACCATTGTAACTACTTTTTGCAAGGGTTACTTTTGAATCCTTTATTGAAACAGTTCCTCCACTCTCCTACTTTATAACTCTAAATACTTACCTAGCTTGCTGGTTTCTTATGTTTCTTTTTCCAAATTAAACAACACGTGACTTAACTCTCGTAGATTCTGTTGTTGTAACCCACCTTGGGACCTTATGGTAAAGAGTGGGTAAGAAGTATTATATATAAGTAAAATTATTTATTTGTACAAGCAAGTATGTCAACATCCCTTTTCTATGTAGATGTACATTTGTACATGTTTCTGTACATATTTTTATTATTTATAATTAATGCATATTATTAATACAACTATATTAAATTGTTTTTTTCATTCTTTCCATAATGTATACCCTACATTACTAATACAAATAGGCACTTGAAGTAGACAATTTCAGCAAGAGTGGCTTTTCTTATCCACAGAAACACACATTGTTTTGGGTAACTTTTCCTTTCCTTTATTAATATATGTAGCTTTTTTGAAAACACACATACCAGTATTCTTCCCCCCTCTCGAGCACACATCTTTAGGGCTGGAGTAAAGGGCATGTGACCTAGGCAACTGGCTGGGCAACTGGGCTTGGGGGGATGCTAAGTTCAAGCCTCACCTGTTGTGCACTATCTACTTAAGTATCCACGCAACAGGTGAAACAATAGTTGAAACAGTTCATCTTCATTTCAAACTGGCAAAACTGACTTACCGGTATTTCCCCAACACTCTTTCTTTACAATGTTCGTTTGGTGTGAGCATGTGGTGCTTTTTAGTTTGCAGGAAAACAAATCATACCAGTGCTCATTCACAAACACCATGTGCATGAGTGTTTGTGATTAGATCAATAGTTTGGATCCAGACTCAGCTGGATTTAGGTCCCACTAAAATCTGTGAAAGAGCAGATGAATGTTCAACTTTCATTCTGAAAAGTAATTCTGTAGCTCTTTCACTAAGGAAAAAGATGCAGGCAGTATTCTACTTAATTCCTCCCTGTAGTGTAATTAAATGACTTTTAAATAACTTTGAACATATCTGGCTACTATGGAAAAGAAGGCAATACTCCTGTACCTGTGTAGAAGGATTTCAGCTGGTGTAGCTTGTCAGGCAAGATACACCTGCTGAAATGCCCTCTTCTACATCACTATTAAATATGCAGGGGCTCCACCTTCTTTTTGCATCTGGCCACTGTAACTGGTAAACCTAGATCCATATAATTTATGTCTTTGCCGCCTCCAACGGATTTCCCAGGGCAGTCCAGTACATATCTTCTTGGAAGTGAGTCCCACTGAATTAAATTGGACTTTCTCCCAGATGTGTATACTTAGAAGAGTGCTATTCATTTGTCAAGGGGCAGTGATATATTATTAAGAACTCACTTCTTCAGACCTGTCCCCTTCAAGTAAAGGTAAAGGGACCCTGACCGTTAAGTCCAGTCGTGGACAACTCTGGGGTTGCGGTGCTCATCTCACTTTACTGGCCGAGGGAGCAAGTGTTTGTCCGCAGACTGCTTCCAGGTCCAGTAAAGGGTAAAGGTAAAGGGGACCCCTGACCATTAAGTCCAGTCGTGACTGACCAAATTGTGAGAAAACGATGTAAAGAAAAAATCAGAAACAAAGTCTAAGAAACAGAGACCAAGAGAGTAAAAAATTCTATTGAATTATTTTCTCCTTTACCATTTTGTTTTGTTTTGCACTACATTTTTTTGTTTCCCCACCATTATTTGGTATACAGTATATCCTTTTCTTTACCACTCCTCTTCACCTTTTATCCACTGTCGTCATCTTCCACCCATCCTGTCTTTTCAAGCTATAGTTTTAGCTCTTGAGATGCAGCAAGAAAATGCAGTGAAATAGGAGACCCCTTTCTGCTGAGCTAAACCCCATTTGACAGTATGTCATATACTGTAAATACATCTGCATTTTGCAGAGCATAAGGAAGACGTCTGACAATAAACAGAACAAGATAAGATGTCTGAAATGCAATATTTATGTTGTATGATTCAGCTTTTAAGTCCTGCCAGGCCTGCATTTCAAAATGTGCTCAAGTCCAAGTTTACAATTCTTTCTACCCAATATTTTAAAAACGATGTGTTACCAGTTTTGTTAACGATGTTTTGATGTCATAGCACATTTTGGGTTATATCAAATTGCCTTCCTCCACTTATAAAAGGCTTTTAGATACAACCGAAGCTTCTGGGAAGGGAATAGGAAAGAAGGTGATTTTTGCACATTCCATCTTTCTCCTGTAGCCACCCCTGCATAACTTCCCAAACAGTTCTAAACTTTAGAGGATGGGGTGTAGCTTAGGGGTAGAGCATCTGTTTTGCATGCATTAGATCCTGGGTTCAATCTCCAGCACCTTTAGGTAGGGCTGGGAGAGACTCCCTGCTTGAAATTCTGAAGATCTACTGTCAGTCAGTGTGGAGAATATTGAGCTAGATGGGCCAATGATCTGACTTGGTATAAGGCATCTCCCTGAGTTCCTAGGATCTCCCAACCTTCTGGAGCAGATTTGGAAAGGTGCAGGGGGTGCAGATGTGAGTGGGAACCAGTGAAAATTGCCTTTCTCCCACTTGTGGAAGACTCTGATAGATTGAAGAACTTGTTCAGGGAAGATGGGAGTTGCAGACCAGTAATATCTGGAGGGTTACAGTTTCCCCACTTCTGGACTACATAGACCACTGCTCAGACCCCCATGTTGCATATTCAGTGAGCTGGTCTGCTTTGACAGCTACCAAAAATAGTTGCTAGCGTTCTACAGCAGAAGTGAGCAGACTTCTAGACTCTACTTTGTGATTTCTTTCTTCTTTTCTTTTCCTTTTTTCCTTTTTATTTTTTTTTACAAAAATCCTGAGATCTGTTAACTGGAGCCTGATGAAAAAAGACATAGCTAAAGATTGTCAGAACTCAGAGCCCAGGAATTTGTTTTGAGTATGAGAACTAAACAGAGCTCACTGTCCTTTCACATGTACAAATCTCCACTCCTGGTTACCTCAGGCTTTCTTCAGTTCACTAGTATAATTTAGAGCAGGATGAGGAGAACATTAGCTCATAAGAAGAGCTTGCTGGATCAGACCAGGTGCTTATCTAGTAGCTAGTAGCCATTGATAGCCTTATAATCCAAGATAAGGAGAATCGTTTTTTTACTGCTGTTGTTAAAACACAGTGGCAGAGTGTAATCAAACAGTGCCCAGGGCGGGCACTGAGTGTGCTCCCACGGGGACAGGATCTGGCATGGCCTAGCATATTACCCCCCCCAAGATGCTTCCCCATGCCACACCACTGGTTAAACAGTTGGGAGTCAGACATCCTTGCCACTCTACTACAAATGACTCAGATATTTGCTGGTTGATCCTGATCACCTTCTCTACCCTACACTTGAGGAATGCCACAGAATGCTAAGAACCATGGGCTGTCTGTAGTACTTGAGTGGTGGTAATTTTAGCACGGATAAAAGGTGCCAGATCTCAGAATGTAAATCTTTATTGTGTTTCCCATTCACCAGTTTTCGTAACATTTCTGTAGGCTCAGCATCTCTCTGATTAACACAGTAGTTCAGTGGTTACGGAATCTATTTATATATACACCTAGTCCCTGAAGTTGTTTCTTGTTAATGCTGTTACTGGGGGTACTCTATCCACCTCTATAAGCATGCCCACACATGCACCTGCTGATAAATGTGTCAGAGCAGCACATGCATTTTCAGTATTTATTTATGAGCATTAGTAATGCCTGTAAGAAGAATGAGCATCAAGCTATCTGAAGGAGCCAGATGAACTGGGGACAATGTGGCTTTATCGTTAAGGAGGTACAATATGACACTCCTACTCTTCTCTTGATGAGTTTTTTTAACAAACACAGTCAAATCCTCTATATCGTCTACGGCCATACTACCCTGAACACGCCCGATCTTGTCTGATCTCAAATCCTCTATATCCTCTCAGATTCTGTTTGTATAGAATGAGAAATTGATGCATTTCATTTGGGAGGGCTGGGAAACATTGCATTGATCTTGCACACTATTAAATATATGCTTGTGCATTATGTAAATATTAGTTACTATTTAAGCCCACTGTGCACCTGTAGCGTCAATGAAAGGAAGCTTTATTGCCCAATGTTGGTCCACTGGCAATAACAAGTCTCTTGAGTCTGGCACAATAGTTTGTTTCTGGGGATAATATTTGGATATTATGTGGTATAGTAGTTAGAGTGTCAAACATTGTCATGGGAGGCCAAGATTAAATACACACTCAGCTGATTGGGTCACCTTAGGCTAGTCACCATCTCTCTGTCTAGCCTACCTCACAGGGTTGCTGTGAGGATAAAATGGGTAGGGGGAGAACCATGTACACCAACTTGAGCTCCTTGGAGGAAATGCAGGATATAACTATGATAATAAATAAAATCAGCTTGGGAAGCTGATTTGGGAAGCATTTACCTTTATTAGAATGGGGGCCATCAAGCTCAAGTTGTATAGTGCAACCTTGTATATGTCCATTCAGAAGTTTACTGTCTTTTCTGGGACTTACTCCTAACAGAAAGTGTGTTTAGGATCTCAGACTTAATAAACTGAAGTTCTTATATAGTGTGCTGTGATTGAAACAATTTGATTGTAAAGTTTGCTATCAGAAGTTTTAATTGTTCTTCTCATTTTCTCTTTCTCACAGATCATATCATGATTTCGGACTCACTATTACAACATATCATGATTCTATGTGGCAGTAAGCAATCATAGGCTATTAATGGAGTCCTCCAGCCTTTCTGGGATCTTTGTTGTAACAATAGTCTTTAAACAAAGATATTTAAACTGTATATTTATATATACAACTCACTACATGGCATAATTGTTATATTATAGCCAGGTTTCTATTTGCTCAGTGCAAAATTCTGTTTAAGTGCAAAAGATGATCCACATTCTGTATATTAGCTGAATTCTACAACCTGTGTATATGTAAATTAAGCAATTTTGGTGTAACTTAGTATACAGTTTGCAAGCATGGGGACAAGCAAGCAGAAAATGTTCCACATTGGTGCTATTTAAAAAGCACTTTTTAGTGTGTCTTTTGAATTCTCAACCATCAAGTGTTTTCATAGGATGTGATTATTACATCTGTTTTGAGGATTGGCATAGTGAGTAGTCTATAGATTACAGTGATCCAATTACTGTACCAAGACCACATAGAATGTTAGGGGCCCACTCATTGATTGACTCTAGGCATATTGCCTTTCATTTTCGTGATTTAATTTCAGAACCATACTTAGGTATCTAAAGACCTTCTTTTGCTACACTTAATGCTATTTCATGGTTTCTCATAGCTCATGCATGGAGCTTTTTTGGAGACCAGTAAAGAGCCGACCATTCATATAGACATACGCAAACCGAACCAAATTGTTAACAGATGCAGTAATATAACAGCTCGGCCACACTGATGCTTGCAAAATGAAGGGTAACGACAGAAAAGGAGAGCTTGTTATTGTCTTTTATATGAAACCCATCAAAGCAACTAATGACGTGTGTGTATTTTTAACCCTGCTTGGAGGGGGGGGGGGAGAATACAATGTGAAGTTTAACATTCCTAGAGTTTAACATATAGCTAGCTTTCTTTTCACTCCTAAATCTCTCCATGCCAAAACCATACTTTGTCCCCAGACATTTTCCTTTTTCACTCTATCCTATAATTCTCTAACCACAAGGTTATAAGAGTTCAGCTCCAGCGAGATTAATTGAAGGCTGCAGACCTCTCATCCACAGGAGCAGGAGCAGGAGCCATTTTAATTTGAAGGCCCTCTCTGCTAGCTAGTGCAACACCCACAGTTTACACAAAAGTCCATTTTATAATGGTTGTCACACCCCAATTACATAACGCCATTTCACCAGGCCTAGCAATGAACCCAGTGGTAATTAAAGGGGTCTATAATTCCAAAGTATCCAGCTTGTTTTGTGGAAATAAATTATAACATTTGCTTAAATCTGTGCATTTGGGATGGACATGATGCATTTTGTTTGAGATGATAGACAAGATGGTGTCCACCCCCATTCTGTGTATAGACGTTGTGACTGCAGGACTTAAGATAACAGAGTTAATTTAGGGAGTGATGGGCAGCAGGCTATGTTAGAAGTGTGGGACAGGCTGTATGGCATATACAACTCTGTCAACCAACACCTCACCACCACTTGTCACCCCAAAGCACTCTGTGCTGTTGCCCAGTGGGTCTCCAGGAATATTAGAGTGGCTGGGAAAACCCAGTCAGATGGGTGGGGTATAAATAATAACATTATTATTATTAGACATCAGGGAGTGGCAGGGCTCTGAAGAGTATGTGTGGTGGAGGCAGGGGACGAGGAGAGTGACCTAGGTGAGGGCACCAGTGATTTGTGGAGTATCACGCCACCCACAAGGAGCCAGGGGACAAGGGAGAGTCAGGGCAGTCTGAAGCAGAAAAGTGAAGAGCAGTGATGACTTCAACCTATCAGATGAGAGTATATAAGCTGGAGGAGGAGAGAGATCCCACTGTTGCTGCAACTGCTCCATATGGCCCAGATGAAACCCTAGCTCATGATTACTCATATCTAAAAGCAAAGCCAGGAAGCTGAAGTATATTATTAATATACCAACACCATATGGAAATCCTGCAGTCCTGTCCACATTTTCCTGAGAAAAAGCCTCACTGGGCTAACCAAGAAAGCACACAGGATCAGGCTGCACCTTTCCAAAATGCCACTCGAACACAATATTTTTCTCCTCTCCCCCCTCCCTTAGAGAGCTATAATACAACCACTATGAAAGACAGAAATGGGAACCTGAAATACAAAGCGGCAAGTTATTAGACTTGCTGAAGGCTAAGTAATGAATCAGCTCTTAGACTTTGGGAGTGCCTGGCTCCAAGCTCCAAGAACACAGAGTTAGAGGATAAAGTAAGCACTAGTTTTGGGGGAAGAGCCAAGAAAACAACACATGGGCAACAGCATGGTTCTCAGGCCAGGGCCGTACAGCCTGACTGAAAACACATGATCCAAAATGAAGAAAACAGAAGCACTGCCCAGAATAATCAGTAGCATTTAATCCCACAGAATAAGTAACAAGTAATTTAAATGTTCTAAAACCTTCCAAGTCAACCTGGGCATCACACCATTTGACCTGGAAACTCTGTACTGGTAGGTTGTGATGTGCTAGTGATGAGGAAAAGCACTATGTACATATTCAAAGGAATTTTGCCACTATTTATATGTCTCAGATACTCTGTGCCTTTAGCAACTGTATAATAAGTAAAGATTTGCCAGTGAATGTGCATTAGTGAGAAAATATTTACATTTAATTTATGTCTATCATGCAACCATTAAAGGCTCAGCACCTTGTCCTGGGGATGTATGTATTCCGTATGCAAATGATTTAGCTATGGAAACATTAAATTTGCTTCTGCTATTTGGTTCAAGCTTCTTGGTAAAGGTAAAGGTACCCCTGACCGTTACATCCAGTCGTGGACGACTCTGGGGTTGTGGCACTCATCTTGCTTACTGGCCAAGGGAGCCGGTGTTTGTCCACAGACAGCTTCCGGGTCATGTGGCCAGCATGACAAGCTGCTTCTAGAGAACCAGATCAGCGCACAGAAACGCCGTTTACCTTCCCGCTAGAGCGGTACCTATTTATCTACTTGCACTTGGCAAGCTTCTAATCCTCACCAAATGACTTGGTGTACTTGCTCTCATTAAATGTTCTCCCTCTTGTTTGTGCAGGTGCAATTGTGGCCTTTAGGAAGGCTCCCATTGAAGACCCACTTCTCGGAATCTGACCTGGTGCTTAAGGGTGAGACAAAGCCAAAATGAAGAGCTCCTGACTATTTGGAGCTACGCAGCTAAATAAGAAGAAAAAAGTGCTTGCCCCTACAGAATTATGACAAGTCTCAACAAGTGAATAGTGACTATGGGCTGTGGGAGGAAGCAAAAAAAAAAAAAAAAAGGAGCTATGAAATTAACACATCACATCCTGACCCCAACAAGGAGAAACAAACCTCTGAAAGGTACATACATTTTCATTCTAATTAATCACAGAGAGTGCCAGAGAAAGAATCCAGAGCCACTTGATGTGTGTAAAACGTTAGTTCTACCCAAATGACAATGCAGCAGGTGTGTGCATGGGAAGGCTGAAGGCAATGACTTCAGAAAAGGGAGAATGGCTTTTAGGAGATCTGCCTCAACCTGTCTCAATCCACTCTTGAGAAAGAAATGAATGGGCCAGGGCCTCGGGTGTTGGCACAAGGCAATGTGCAAGTCAAGGAGCAGCAGCACAGAGATGGCTTAAAGCCACCTTTACATCAGTTCAGTTCAGCTGGAACTGGAAATTGCTCCCAACATGCATTGGCCGATAGCTGCCAAGGAGGTGTGAAAATATCAATAATTACACTTATATAGACATTTCAGATTGTTACCTAGTTAAGCCTCACTGCCAACCATTTGTGTGGGGGTAAGAAGGCTGTTGTTCATATTCTACTTATCTTTTAAAGATTTGCTAATGTCAAGTTAAGGAAAGATATTCATCTGTTGAGGGCCCATTTCCATATAATATTTTATGTTCCTGCAATGACTTCTGGATGCCACCCTAGATTCTTGTTGAAGCCTGTGCAAGGGACTATGCCTGGAAATGTTACATGGTTACCTCATTCCGACTCAGCCCTTGTCACACACATTACAACTTCCTTCCAAATGTTAATGTGGAAGCCCTAAACAATAAATCAAAATCTGAACCTCCAAAACTGCTAAACTGAAAAATGGCTAATTTTATCTTCAAAACCAACTGACACCACATTAACATGGCCTTCTTATATAAGTAGAGCTTCAAGCAATGGAGATGAACCCATGGTCATCCAGATGGTATGGGACTACAACTCCCCTCATTTCTGATCTTTGGTCATGCTCATTGTGACTGATGGTAGATGGAGTCCAATAACATCTGGAGGGTCAAAGGTTCCCCACTCCTGAGCTACAGACTCTTCCAGGGGTAAAAGCAAGAGCACAGCTATTTCCTACATGAACAGGGATGGTTAACTTTCAAGGGGGTGCTCTGTGGGGGGCAGTGGTTCACTATAAACTCAAAGAGTCTAGTTTCCATAATAAAATGATGCAAATATATGTAGACTGGTTGACTTATTAGATAAGGAGGAACCTCTCTGCTATTGCAGCTGCCTTGAAAAAGGTGGAACCAGATGGAAAGAAGACAAAGTGCCTACCAGAAAGGAATGGCAAATGAAGCAGTTGGAGTATTCTGAAATTGCAAAACTGACTGGAAAGCCCAGGAACCAAGAAGAAAAAGACTTTAAGAAAGAATGGGAAAAAATCACAGTCTATTTAGGAGACCACTGTAAGCAGATAAAAACACTAGCAGGATTTTAATAACACTTGTAATGTAACAAACACTGTGGATAATATGGAGATATACAATTTATGGCCTGTGAAATAAAATGCAGTTGATGATGTTGACAATAGGACCCATGGAGGGGAGGGTGGGAAGTCAGGAGATTCAGAGAACTCTCAATATATGGTTATGTATTTGATATTGCTATAACTTCTTGTTTGTAAAATCAAATAAAAATTATTTCCAGGGGGAAAGGGGGGGAGCTGCACACAGAATCATCTCTGCTATTGTGTTTCCACCACCCCTCACATTGTTCTGACTATAGTTTGGCACTCGCAGGGCAAAGATGTACAGGTCAATACCTGCATGCAGAACTGTTGTTAAAGATATTGGGGAAGATCTGCAAATAAAGTTTGCAGTCACAAAGGGGGTGGGAAGGCAAAACCAATCTCGCCATCTTTGTATACCTGCAATAAATCATTTTCTTTGCCAGTCTCATATCAAGTAGGTGGCCAAACTCCCACTCGTATCTTTTGAATCCTTCAGAGATGCAGCCAGCAGTCAAAAATCCAAGAGAAAAACCTGCATTTATAATATCCTCCAAATGCAATTTTTGGACAACAACCCCGTCTGAGTTCAAGAATGGGGTGGGATGACTTGGGCTAGGCTGGGCAAAATAATTGGATTGACATCTGGACATTTGCCACCTTACAAATCATTTTAAATACAAAGGGGGAAAAACAGGATATAAGAGTTCTGAGTAAGTTATATATTACCTCTGCGAAGTTTCTGCTAATGTATCCAAGTTATAGCCGACAATGTTAGAAGGAGCATGGGCAGGTTGGTTCATACTCCATGGAGGAGGGAGCAAAATATGGGGAAGATCTGGAACATGGTTGCTGGGTAGGAGAATTTCTCCACATAGGCAATGAGTACCTCCTAAAAGCCATGCTTCTGGATTCCTACATGAAGAAATACTTTTGTAAGCATTCATAGACAGGATGTGTCATATAATAACTAGAAGTCTCCCAAGCAAGCCTCCAAATGGCAATAAAACAGCATAAAAACAATTTATGTTTTTATACTGTTGTAAACCACTGTGATATGTTTTTATGATACAATGGTATATATTTTAAATAAATAAATAGCTAAAATCTGGGAAATGATAACCATGTACAAATTCACTGAAGAAGTACAGCAAGCATAGAATTACAGAAGATACTCTGATGGCATATTTTCTGCTTCTGTTCTATATGAAAGCCAGTGAAGCTTCTGATCAAATACTGATTTGATCAACTACAGGGTTTTTTTCTGACTGTGCTGCGGTTTATATAATTTACACATCCAAAGTCTCTCCATAGTTAGCAATAATGATTGGTTACTACATATAACCCGTAAGCCCACTCATTACAAATTAAGGTGTGTAATTGGCAAGTTTAAATTATTGATTTATTTACTTTCTCTTAATTTATAGCTCTCTTTTCTTCCCTCCATCTGCTCATAATAAAAAATCAAAATTCATGTCCAGTTAAACCAGGAGCCCTCTGGGAATAAGGGTTTTACAAGTCAGGCAATGATGGGGCATTACACACAAAATTCCCAAAGACAATAGTGGTTAGCAGGGCTTTTTTTCAGCCAGAACTGAGTTCTGGAACCTCTCAGGTGGGTGCCATTGCCATTATAAGAGAACAAGGGAGGTGTATATGGTGATTTCTGGCACCTCTTTTTCTAGAAAAATAGTACTGGTGGTTAGTGCTTATAGGAACTGGGAAGGAAGGAGGCAAGGAGGCCAACAGTAGGGGGAACCATCTTCTGGCTAGCAGGTGGGGTGGGTTGAAGACAGGCTGAGGGTTGTTGGGGCAGTGCCCCATTTGCCCTAATGGACCAGGGCCCAGGGCCCAGGGCCCAAAGAGAAAAACAATGTTAAAATGTGGAGTATTTTACTACTATGGGTGCATTCAGATTATTATTGTGAGGATTATTGCATTAGTTTTCCTAGTTATGACGCTATTAGCACTTCTGTCCTAGCTTCAAATGCTCCTTTTACATTGCAGTACCCATTCTGTTCTGGAACTATGGATTATTTATGTCCTGCTAAATACAGTGGTACCTCGAGTTACAGACGCTTCAGGTTACAGATTCCGCTAACCCAGAAATAGTACCTCAGGTTAAGAACTTTGCTTCAGGATGAGAACAGAAATCACGCGGCGGCGGCAGGAGGCCCCATTAGCTAAAGTGGTACCTCAGGTTAAGAACAGTTTCAGGTTAAGAACGGACCTCCAAAACGAATTAAGTTCTTAACCTGAGGTACCACTGTATCCGAGTGTGACGTGACATAACAGCTGATGTCACCAGATATGTCACTCCCCACTCTTAATACACTTGTACTTCTGTGCCATGAAAATGGGAGGCGGGGCTGTTGTTATTGTCATAGGGCAAAATAGTTTCAAGGTCCTTTTTTCCACCCGTTTATTATCTATAGATGTGATAACTTGTTCAATATACGCACTTTTAAAATTGCACACAAACTAGTAGTTGAAATGGGCAGTTCTTCTTCACCCGATACCTGGGAGCCTACACAAGCAGTTAGGCTAGTCTCTCATGTGAAGAGGATTGGCAGCTGTAGTGAGGGAAATTGTACTCTGCATACACTCAGAAGCACTCTCTTTCATTACTAATGCACAGGGTCCAGGGCTCAGCTCTGGCAATCAATATAGATACTGGGTTTGGGCTCTCCTGAGCCTCAGAGATTAAATTAAATCCCAAGAGTGCCCCTAATTCAGAGGAAAAGAGCTATAATGTAACATTTACCCAGCAAAGCAGAGAAACGTATATTAATGTGTTCTTTACTATGATGCAATTGCAGAACGGTTTAGCCAGCTGGTGGAAAAGCCTTATGCAAATATTTCTTGCTAAGTGGAATCCATTTTGTGTGCATGTGGTGTGTGTCTCCTCTTCTCCAAGAGCCCACAACTGCATCGGCTAACATGGGCGGAAAGATCAATGTGTACAAAACAGTAACCGAATCACAGACACCAGATGCAAGGCCAAGTGTTCAGTTATACTGAGACAGCTGAGTCAGGAATTCAAAAATGGGAGGTGGGGTGGAGGGAAAGAAGAGTTATCAGTGGGTTAAGGCTGTGTAGCTGCTGGCAGCTGCCACCTGTCTGCCTTTGCTCTCACATTCCTGATCGCTGGCCCATAGGCAGTTGTTGACTAACTTGCCCTTCAGTGGCCACTGTTCCTTTTGCACCAGACCTTTGACAGCTTATCTAGCTTCTGAGGGCAATCATCATTTAACATTGCCCAGGTGTAGGAAACACAGGAAACTGCCTCATTCTTGAGTCAGGGACCATGGGAACATCTAGCTCAGAACTGTCAACACTGACTGGCAGGGGCTCTCTGGGGTTTCAGTCAGGGAGTGTTTCCCATGGGAGAACTCAACACTATTATTCTATGTGAAGGGCACTGCTTGCCATTGTTTACTTGTAATGTGGAATGGTCGCTTCAGTTGCGTAGACTGAAGAGACAAATGTGGCCTTTGAAAGCAGCCGTTCCTTGGCATTTTGGAGTGAATATTGAATGCCCTCAACAAAGCATGCCAAACTGAACTGTTTTTGTTTGTTTGTTTGTTTGTTAACTGAATTTGAGAAGGCCATGCCTACAACAACCCTCATCAGGCAAACTTGAAATTTGGCGTGGTCTGTCCTCAAACTACACTGCCAAGTTTCAAATCAGACCACTGCTATGCAGCCATTTTCAAGTCATCAAAGTTACTAAAAAAAAAAAAAAGACACCATTTTTTTCCAGCTTAATGGCAGAATGCTCTTTACCTGACTCACCCTTAACAAATAGGACTACAGCTGTGGCCTTATAATAAAGACATATATTCATTTTATTTATTTGCATCTCTCTTGTCTCCTCCCCCCCCCAGTTTTTCCTGTTCCTCACACCGCCTCATCTAACTGTCATTTTCCAACTGTCAACCTCTCTGCCTGACACTCACTCCACCCAACATTCCATTCAACGCCCCTCCCCCTCCCCCCACTTACCCTCTCAAAACAGGTTCATGCTGAGCATTTCTGGGAAGAGCCTTGTGAAATCCCTTTGTCTTGCATTGCCCCCCCCAAGCCTTTTAAAAACTACAAACATGTAACACATCTACTACACAAAAGCACATATTAGACACCTCCTGAACCTAATACATCAGACAATTCCCCCCCCCAAAAAAAATGTAGTGAAAACAGAGGAATCTTTATGGAAAGCACACCCCAAGAAAGCGTGTGGAAGAAAATTGCACAGAGCTTGTCAACAGCCCCTCGTCAAATGTTGCAATTGTTAAAAAAATAAGCCACTTATTATTGCTTCTACCCCAAATGCAGCAAAGACCATCCACAAACTTACTGCTCCTGTTCTGTCAAGCTTCAAATTAATCTGTTCAACCATTTTTTAACAATAAACCACAGAACTCCCCGTTATAATAGTAGAATGATTTCCCCGATCCCCGAGAAGGATTGTTTTTTTAAAACTACTCTGGGAATTTCTGTGAGGGGAATATGGGTCTCCAAAGAATTCTCAGCACCCTTAAACCAACAAAGCTCCCAGGATATATATTTTGGGGGAGTGAAACATGGCTGTTTAAAATGGCTCCTTTAAATATACAGTGCAGATGTGGCAGCAATGAAAATTATTTTTGCATGATATGGACTGAGACAATTCAAAGAGCAGCCATTAGGATGAATAAGTACTGAGCCACTAAGTCCGTAATAGTAGCTGCTTGTTTGTACAAAGCACATCTTGCGCCTTTGTGAAGATTAGTATGTGGCTGCTACCGATGGAAAGCTTTGCTGGCTTGTTTACTACAGCCTTTAATCATTTGACACAGAGGAAAGCTTAATTTTTATTTCCTCTTTCATCCGAGATATCAGAGTCTCACTTGTTGCCAGCATTTAACACGGTTCCCTCAGGACCAAGCCGCAGATGCTCAGGCAGAGCTGCTAACACTAGAGCTGGCTTCAAATTACTTATAAAAGCACCTGAAATTTCTGCTCTCTGGGAAAGGGACCCATCTAGTTCTCAAGAGAGTAGGCCAGCAATGCTACAAAACACTAAAACACTGTATACGTGTATATTAGGTGTTTTTTTCCATGGCTACATAATGAGTGAGCAAACAAGCGCTTTTTATTTCTTGTGTGTTCCTGTGAAGTGCCCAGGGAATAGATTTTTTACCTCAAATCACAAGTAGGGGTGAAGGGGCTGGTTTAGTAGCAACCTACCCAAAATAGCTAGCATTGGATGCAACCCTTGATCAGCTACTAGAAAATTGCCTGTGGTAGAGTACAACTCTTCTCCATTTTTCATGATGTTTCTCCAGTCTGGAGCCACTAGCTGTTTTGCTCTAATACCTATGTGCAGCTAGAACCCTATATCAATAAATCCCTTATTTCTGGAGTCATAGAACCAACCACACACCTTAATGCTTCACTCCATATTTGCTTTTGTTGTATTTTCCCCAATTCTGCTACTTTCCACTTCTCTGCCCGATTCTCTTTTTGCCACTGACATTAATAGTTACCGATCCACCAGGGACTATATCTAATCATGCATCAGCATGTCTCTACTGTTGCAAGAAAAGAGATGTTCCATTTGAGATTTGTTTTAGATTTGTTCAAATACTAAGCCATGCTTCCATAACAATTGTGGTTTGGCCTTGTTCTTAAAAATGGAGAAATGTTTCTTATCTCATTTTCAAAGTTAGAATCCCCAAAAGGACAAATATATTCTCCCAAGTGTGGGAAATGTTGCTCTAAAACCCGACTGTATTACATTCAAGTAAAAATATATACAAACGCCTTCATTTCCTAATATAAGGCAGCCACAAATACACACACAGCAATTGCAACATAGGATCATGTTTCCTTCCCTGAAGAAAATGTTCATTACACAGTTTGCTTTTCCTTTTTATATATATTTTTTAAAAATCATCTCAAGGGCAGAAAATTCACTTGCTCTGACTTTGGTCAAAAGAGCTTCTCAAACACACACTGAAATTCCCAGAGGACTTGAAAAATAAACAGCTCATACTGAAGAGCCCAGATTTCATCCGCTCTTTTCCATAATGAGCTACACAAACAACTGCTTTGCCTTAAATAATTTAAAATGCTCCCACTAGGCTCCTCTTCACTTAATAAGCAGGAGCAAATCCTGCAATTACAGAGTGCTTCCCACAGCATGGAAGTCATGCCATTATCATAGGATCACTATCTAGAACCAAGCCTCAATTTTCACAAGCGAATGCCAAGGGGAATATGCACACTGTTGCAACCAAACAACTGATGAAATTCCAATGTAGACCCAAGTTTTGTACCATTTATTCTGGGTAATGTTATTAAATTTGGAGGAAAGGCAAAACTGATCCCAATCAACTGCAACAGTGTTTTTCAGAGTCCTATCTAGTTTAAGAGGACTAGTTGTTAGTAAGGGGAAACATGGCTGCTTCTTTTTTTTTTAAAGTTCACAGCAGAATTAAATATAGAAAGAAGAATAAATATCTCAATCAGCTGACAAATATACAATGCACTTCAATTAATTATAGTGTTCAGTTAACTCAAATACACAATGCTATTATGTCAAAAATGTTCTGGAGAAAAGTCTGTCAAGCAAAGAGATAGTTGGCTTGCCTGTTTGCTACTTTTTAAGATATGTCATGTGTTCTCTGAGTGGAAATGAGAGGTTTGTTTGTTATGATGAAGACAAAGGGGGCAGGATAAGTAATATTGCAAATTCTTCTATTTTCTGCCATAAGCAATGGCATCTTCAGTTTGGGCTAAAGCACTGAATCTGGAGATGGGAGACTAAATTGATCCTGGAAGAGAGAAGGGAACACATTGCAGGCATAAAATAGCCTTCTATATTGCAAGAAGAAAGTGGGATGTTCAGATGAAGAGGAATTGATCCTCTGAAAACGAGGTCAGCATCCAATAATCAGACAGAAAACCTGTGTTGGGCTTCAGCTTTCCCTTTCCCTTTTAATTGCAACGAATGTGTTGTCCCCTGCAAATTGGCACAAAGTTGTAAATTAAATGTTACACAATGACACCTTTACCTGAAGGAGCTCAAGGTGCAATAAATCAAGGTGCCATATTCCTTTCTATTTTTTAAATCCTCAAAATAACACTACAAGGCAGATTAACCTGAGAGACTGTGACTGGATCAGGGTCACTTTCATGGCTGAATGGGGCATTTGAACCCTGGTCTTCCAGATCTCTAACCACTTTGCCACAAAATGATAGCACACTCCAAATGATCTTGAACTACATCTCCCATCAGTCTCAGCCAGTGTGGTCATTGGTCAGGGACGAGCACTAGGTTGGGGGAGGCTGCTTTAATTGGTTATGACTTTTACTTCCGCTCTCCTGTTTAGCAGCCTTCATATTAGCTACCAAATAAATTGCCATTTTAAATTAATTTTTTAAAGCAGTAAGTAAAACAGTTTTTTTTTAAAAAAAGGAAAGCCCAACCATGTGGTTTCTTAAGCAGCGTTTTTAAGAGGAAAATGATCTCCCTCCTCAAGGGCTATTTAGAGAAGATGGTAGTATCAGCTAAGCAGGTCAGCAGGGTGGCGTAGCCCAAAACAGCATGGCAATTATTAGTTGGCAAGCACTGACAGCTGAATAGGCTCAGGAGACGATGGTGGCAAGTGTGGTTGACAGGAAACTCATTTGCATTGATTTTAAACACAGCACAAGTCCTACTGTCAATGCAGATGGGAATAGGAAACTATGCCTCATATAATTAACCCCCCACCCTCCATTATTTAAAAGGGCCTTCTTTAATTATTATGGGGTGGTAGAAGCCATGTTAGATTAACAAATGGAGCGCATGTCTTTAGGATTTTCAGATGCTGCCACAGAACTCCTACTTCTTGCCCTCTAGGCATATTTCCATATAAATAAGTCCAATTGTAAAGTCAGAAGCCCATGGCAGGCCACTCCGCTGCTAGAGATGAGGTTCACTAGTTTCCAATTGCCTGGAACAAAAACAAATTCAATGATAATGCCATACCGGATTACCTGCGAGGTCTCAACTTCAATTTATTATGTGCCTGTTTACACATTGATAGACTGAAGGCTTACACTGAGATGTCTGATTCATGCATACAGTCCCATATTTAAATCCTCTGCTTCACTCTATGTCTTCGGTTAAATCTCTACTTCACAGGGGGTAGATTAAATTAAGAAGAGTAAGTTGAGAGCATTTCATGCAACTAAATGCTCCCTAGAAGGGAATAACGACAAATCTATGGCACAATGTTATAGAACTATGATAAAGATAACATATTTTGTTTTGTGTTCAATATTCCTTTTGCTCCCCAAAGTATTAAAATTTACCTCTCTTATATTGTAAAATAATAATACTAAAATAGATAGGGCTTCCTCCGAATACTTCAATATGAAAAACAGGCATTTCACAACTCTTGACTGTCAGAACATTATTCCCTCAGACAATTCCTCTGCCCATTGTGGGACATCGCAAAGCATTTCATTTTCAGCCCATGCTTATTTTATTTCACAGACAGTCCAAGCCCTGCCAACTCTGATTTATTTTTATTATTATTACCTGAATTACTCTGTGTCGCAAGGTGCTGAACCTAACAGCGCTTTAGAGATGTTCCCACATGAAATCTCCTCACGGAGCTGTCAACAAAGCAAGGCATGTTGGGACCCATTCTTTCCACCCCACACTCACAAGAACAGCACAAACAAGGGAAGGAGTGGGTTTACTGGCCCTGACAGGCCCACACTCCAGAGCTCCTTCTGGGTGTGAGAATGAGTAAAAAGAGAAAGAAACACCCACAGCGCATATTTTTATTTACTGGCGAAGCTCCTCTTCAAATAGGGGATTTTTCCTTTCTAATATCCTAGCGGGCTTTTTTTTTTTCTTTTTCTTTTAACAACCTCAAGTTTCGTCAATTAACTGAATTAGCCCAGCTGGATCAGATCACAGACCTATGACAGCACATTCACACCATACATTCAAAGCACTTCAGCTGCCTTAAACCAAGAATTATGCCAGCTGCAGGTGATGAGAGTTGTTAGGAGATCCATGTTCCCTGCCCAGAGCTACAATTCCCAGAATTCTCTGGAAAGTGGGAATTAATTGCTAAACTGCTCTGGAAATTGTAACTCATGAGAGAGGAATGAATATGGGTTTCCTAACAATTCTCAGTACCCTTAACAAACAACAACCCCCAGGAATCTTTGAAGGAAGGCAAGCCATGACTGTTATAAAGTCATACCTTGGATCCCAAATGCCTTGCGAGTCAAACCTTTGTTTTGGCTCCTGAACACCGCAAACCGAGAAGTGAGTGTTCTGGTTTGCAAACATTCTTTGGAACCCAAACATCTGATATGGCTTCTGTGGCTTCCGATTGGCCTTGGTTTCTGAACATTTTGGAAGTTGAACGGACTTCTAGAATGGATTACGTTCGACTTCTGAGGTATCACTGTAGTATCCTAGTGCTTCAAATGTATAGTGTGAATGGAGCACCAGTCAAGCCTCCTGTTTCTCCACAGGGGCTGATCAGATGCCTCTGGGAAGCCTACAAGCAGGGCATGAGGGCAATAACCCTCTCTCACTGTTGCGCTGTAGCAGCTGGCAGTTCTCAAGGACAAGTCAGAGCAGCTGGAAGCGCCTAGCCAGCTGCAACAAACCTTTAGATGGTTTGATCTAGCAAGACCATTGTTTCACCATTTTAGAAGCTACATCAGAACACACAAAGCTGCACCTTACTGATGTCAGATCTGTGGTGCTTCTGGCTCAGCATGGCCTTCTCCGACTGACAGAGGCTTTTAAGTGTTTCTGGCAAGGCTTCTTTCCAAACCCTATTAACTCAGGGATCCTTTAACTAGAACATGAACTAGGCACACATGCAGCATAAAGTACTGTAATTTGGTTGGCCGTTAATTGGAGTGACCATATGCAAAAGAAACGAGATTTCTGAACTTTCATTTGGCACGAGTTAAGCTATAAGATTTTCTACCACAGGATGTAGGGATGGCCAGCAACTCAGATAGCTTTAAATGGGGATCAGGCAAATTTATGGAAGGTAAGGCTATCAATGGTCATGATGTCTATATTACTTCCAGTATCAGCTTGCCTCTCTGAATACCAGTCGCTGAGCATCCTAAGGGGGAGAATGCTATGGCACTCATGCCCTACTTATTTGATTATTTTATTTATATACAGGACCCCAGCTTGCTTTTTTTGCATCTGACCACCCTATGTGGCATACTGCGAAATTAAGGTTCTCAAGTATTCCAATTTGATTACTAGGGCAAAGTATAGCCAGTGAAACAGTGAGGGCCTAGAATGTGGAAAAAGGAACAGCCAAAAGAATGTAAGAACCATTACCTGGATCAGGCCAAAGATCCATCTAATCGGCATCCTGCTTTCACAGTGGCTAACCAGATGCCTATAGAAAGCCTCCAAGCAGGACATTAGTAAACCAGCACTCTCCCTGCGTGTGATTCCCAACACCTGATATGCAGGAGCAAGAATATAGCTTTATCCTCCATGGTACTGTACATAAAGGTGTGGCATTTCACAACGAATGTGATTCAGCAAACAAGCTCTTCCACATCACTAAGCCAAGTTGTGTTTAGCAGATAATGTTATTGACAAACAATGAACATTTAGGATTACACTGAGTTACAGCCTTGAAACAAGACACCATCGCTGGTGCCAAAATAAATTGCAAGGCAATTGCAAGGGGTCTAACTGCTTCACAGCTGCAGCAGAATGCACTTCAATATTGAAGAAAATAACGGGCACTCAAAAGGCCAATAATTATAGTATTTCTCATTCACTGAATGTGCTGAAAACAGGGTAATCTCAGCTGCCATCCTCTTAACCTTGTGTTTTTATGCATCCATCCCTCTTGTGATAATTGTCTAAGACGTAATTTCTTTTTCCTCTGCCCCCTCCCTCATGGAAGTTTAACTTCAGCTGCATAGAGAAGTATCAAAATGAAGGAATGGCCTGGGTGTGGGAGATGATAGATGCATTTTCCAATTTGTAATGAGGAAGTATTGTCCTCTCTTAGGGAGATCACCTCTACCACCTTGCCTTACAAAATAATATGTTTATTCACCTTTTGGTACAAACAGGGCTTCCAAAGTAGCTTACAAACGTATTACAACAAGAGAAGAATGGTAAAATTTAGCTGAGAACTTAATAGAAATGTTGAACAGTCAACCTGGGATCCCAAGCAATAACCATAACTTTGAATTGTTTGAGTTTTATGATTTTTTGTTCATTTTATTGCATGTTGTGGATTGTTTTTGTGCACACTGCTTAGAGTTGTGATTTAAGCAACACATAAATGCGTTAAATAAAACAAATAAGAGGAAATGGATCACATACAAAAGAGAACAAAAGTGGACAGACTTCCATAAAATTTGCCTGGTTTAAAATATTGTTGCAAATTTAGAAATAATCGCTGTAATTTAATACATATGCAATCCGTCTCAGCATTGAGGAAGCCTCTGGCCAGTGCTGTCTGCTCACGTCAGCTGTCCTGGTCCAGCCCCTATTCTCTTTTCTTAGCAGTTCTTTGTCTTCAAACAAGGTTTGGAGCTTCAAATAGAGGATTTCTGAAAATAGAGGACTGTGCTTTGTCAAGTAGGATATATGGTGATCCTAAGCACATACCATCCACGGCATACACACAGTTTGAACAGTGGTCCATGAGTAGGGCAAAGGGCATGAATGTTCAGTCAAAACCTGCAGCTGTTTGAGCATACTGCCTCTCTCATTCTGTCTCTACCTTGCCTATATTGGGAAAAAAGTATTCTTTACTTCAGGCCAAATGGTTTTAAGAGCTGGAGGAATTTCACATTATTCCATACATTACCTTGCACAATCTTGGCACACATTTACCCTACATCCTTATCCATTTGTTTAAAATAAAACCTTTCAATGGAGAAGGGAAAGTGTTTGCACACTGCACTGCAATGATGCTTCAAAGTGTGGCACCTCCTGAAATGAAAACTTGACATCCACTTTGCTAGCACAATACAAACTTAATTTAATTCCCGGCTGGTCTAACAGGAGGCTGATGCTCATACCATTTCAATGTGTTCGGGGAAATGTGGTGCTGCAAGAGATGGACATAAAAAGTGGAAGTGTAATAAATAAAAAGGCAATAAAAAGGAGTAGTTAGCGCTACATTGCTGTTTTCCAACCAGCCTGATGAAAAATAAAAACATGCTCTAGCAAAAGAAAGCACCAGAGAATTTGGGTTATAAAAGTGCCAAGGAGGTTTTGGAAGAGTACAATATATAAATAAAATACCACTGAATTAGACAAATTGACATCACTTTATACTCTGGAAAGGGCGAGCTATCTAGCTTGCTAACTGTTCCCGTTCCATCCACTTTTCTTTCAAAAGTCACAAGTTCACAGGCTCTCAGGAGATCTGACTAGAGAGGAATGCAGCCGCCATAGAACTGCTTTTTATAAGCAGGTGTACATTCCACAGTACAATGGATTCACTCTGGCCCTTCCACTACAATGAGAAGAAGTATGCACACCACCCCAAACATTTTATACTTGGCTTCAATGCTCCCTTAAACCTTGACCTCTCAGAAAAGGCAGAGAGGTAGCAAAGCAGAGGGGCAGTCATGCTTTTAAAACAGGAGGCAGAGGTAGTGCTCCAGCAGTGGTATTGCACAGCAAGTAAATTAGAGCAGGGGTGGACAAACAAGTGCACTGTGGCCCATTTCACAGCTTGAGGCAAAATACGAAGTGTCTCCCTGCCCGGCTGCCTCTGCCAGTGGTGAAGTGGTACAGACATTGGCACCAATTTCTGTTGAGATCTCACTGGAAATCAGCGCTGATGTCAGTTCTGCTTCTCCCCCAGTGGCGTAGGTGGCAGGGTGCCAGTGAGGATGCTGCCTTGGGGCTTCCGCCACCTGAGATAGTGGTGTCACCCTGCCAAGTGGGTTGGTCTGGGCCAGAAAGTAGTTTGGAATCTGCTGGTAGATCTCAAGGTGATTTGAAGTAGATCAGAAAGTGTTTGACGACCCCCCCCCAGTAGTTTCACAATAGCAACCGAAATACCTTCCAAATAAAGCTTGTAGAGTGGAATTGTGTATGACAGGATCTTCAGGTCAGTTTGGGTTGTAAAAATATGCTCCTCGGCTGAACATCCTTGTTCCACAGAGTGCAGAAGCCTGTCAATCATAATGTTCCAGTAAAACCACCAAGCAGAACCTGACATTTGCTCAGGGATAGGAATATGAAGCAAGATATGCATTTCTTACTATGATATCTTTCGGTCAGATGCCATATAAGAAGGGCAAGCAAAGGATGCTGAAATCCAACCAGCGGTAAACAGGAGAGAAAGGAGAACGACCATTCTGCCAAACTGTACTAAAATGAGCAAAAAGCACAGCAGCAGCATGCAGCAAGTGCATTATGCTTCCTTGTGCTACTGCTGTGTGGTTTGCAAAAATGCTATTGAATTAGGGGAAGCCAATAATATCAACCTCCTAAGAGTCCAAACATTTTTAGGGGTAGCAACTAGACAAGCAGCTAGACCACTAGTTGAATCTGCAAGAACACAGTATAGAATTAAAACATCTCCCCTTTCTTCTTCATACCCAGCCTCAAGTTCCCCTTCCTTCCCTTTACCCAGCAGTCAGGTAGCTAAGCCAGAGTCCATGTCAACAATTAAACATGTCATGTGCTCAAATATTGTTCTAAAAATCTCATGAACTAAAGAGCCCATCTCCTTCCGGGTCCTTCTTGGACTTTATATTATTCTTTCCCAAACACCTTAATAGCCGGTTGATGTAACTGCTGCTGCTGCTTGCCCTTGTGGACTCATTTCCCCAGGGCATTAGTGCTATTTAAATTCCACTACACTTTTCACAGCAAGACTTAACAAGTTTCTAGCAGATTAAAATTCATCAAGATGGTATTTTGTACTCTGAGCCAATCCAAGGAATTCATGGCATCTTTATATCTAGCCAGTGGTCAGGGATTATGGAAGCTGTAGTCCAAAACATCTAGAGGGCACTAGGATGGGGCAGGCTCGTTTATCCTAGCAAGGATACTTGCCATTTGCTAGCAGACAGTGATGCAAGTTCTTAGCTGCTATATGTGGCTCCAGTAGCTTTGTCCCACCCCACCACTGAGTGGAAAAAAAGTTTTAAAATTATTATACTGCTATGGTCACTTTTAAAATGTTAAGGGAAAAAAATCACTCAGGAATGTGTCTTGAAAGAAATATTGTGCCAATCTTTTGCCATGTTCTACACAAGACTATTTCTTGAAACCTGCTGGTGTTGTACCATGGATGACCCACCTGCGGCAGCTGCTGCTAATCTGAGCAAAGGAATGGAGCACTGTGAGCCTGATAGAAATGGTGTGCGGTTGCTGTGAGAAAAACAGGCGGTGGTCCTCCAACAGGGCTTTCTGGTCCCAGCACAATTCATTCTGAGTAAGGAGTCCTTCAAGAGTGAGGCACTGTGGGTGAAGTTGTCCTGGAGACGATCTATGCCACTACAACTTAGGCAGGATGGTGGCAAATCCCGCTCAAAGTTTAATGGTCTCTGAATGGCTCATCGATAAACCAAAAGTGGAACAATAATGGAAAAGATCAAAAGGAGGCTTTTAAGGATTCCTGGATGGGTCAATGTTTAGAACGGGTATTTCGGTTATGTTTAGGAGAGTCAAAAGAGATGACAAAACGCAAATGCATGTGTTTGCAATCCTAATGTAAGTTCAAAGGTTAATCATTTCCCATTGTGCCATTTGCTAGAAAAAGTGCAGCCACTAACAAAGAACTGTTTCCTGGCTCCCTATAACTGGTTTACACACATTAGTCACATGGTTGTGTACTCACACACACACCAATTCTTTTAATACTAGATAAATTGACACAAAGAGCCCTAATCATATTGCAGATGATCAGAATCCCCGTTTCCAGACTTGCACTTCAGTGCTGGACAGCGTAACTTGGAATATGAACAACTGCCTTAACATAATAAAACTAACTAGACCACAATCTCACTGACGTGAGATAAACCCCACTGAGCTTAGTGGGCCTTTGCTTCCAAATAAGAAACACACAGCAACCTGCAGGTAGCTCTATGCAGCTGCAGAACCCATAGATGGAAGTGCAGATAGAACAGTAATTTAGATGTCCTTCAAAGTTAATTTATTAATTAAAATCAAATCACCACAACATATTCCATTTCTTTATTTATTTGACAAGCAGCAGTATCATGTTCTTTTTACATTTTAATGTAGATACAATTATTATGTTATCTGCCATATTACAATATTTAGTCTGTTTTAACTTTGTCTTTTAAGATACATTAAAAAACATCAACTGCAAACGTGGGGGGCATGGAGGGGGTGGAAGGGGGGAAGCATGGTATCCAACCAAAATTTCCACATTTCAGCAATACTTTACTCATTCTCGTTTAGTAAAGTTTTAAGAAATGTCATAATGACATGAGCTTGGAATATCTATAGGCTTTTCATTTCTTTTCGTTGACGCTCATGACGTGGCACTGGTGATGTTGTAAACAGCAGAAAAAACAGGGGCTGCCAAAGTGACCAATTATGGAGACACAGCAGGCCTGCTTTTTTCCCCCCCACAGGACACACCAAGCAGTGACAGCAATGATCTCCGTACAACCATACCTGCAGGATATTAACCTCATGCTACATAGCTGTACTCATCTGCTGAGGACTGGCTCCGCTCAATGTATTGTTTGTCAATCAGAACTTCAATACACTTCTTAATCATGCTGATACTTGGATTAAACCTAGCTCTTGATTGGCTAATGACCTGAAAGAGAGAGAGAGAGATGCTTTATTTAACATACACCTAATTCAAATGAGTTATAAAGCTTCAAAACCAAACCAATGACAACCTTCTGCACATCATTCTAAAAGGGCATACATTCATTTTTTTCCTGAACTGTGGGATAGTTCATATAATATTATTTTTCCTCCTTGTGAACAGTCTTGAGCTTTCCACAGAGTATACAGTCGTACCTTGGTTCTTGAACGCCTTGTGACTCGAACGTTTTGGCTCCCAAATGCTGCAAATCCAGAAGTAAGTGTTCTGGTTTGCTAACTTTTTTTGGAAGCCGAACGTCCAACTTCTGACTGAGTGCAGGAAGCTCCTGCAGCCAATTGGAAGCCTTGGTTTTCGAACGTTTTCGGAAGTGGAACGAACTTCCAGAACCGATTCTGTTTGAAAACCAAGGTACGAATGTACTTCATGTGGAGGAATGCACATGTAAACCTGCTGGTAAAAATGGAAACTGCTGCAGCTATTTCCATAATCAGCACTGCTGGTAAAATGACTTTTGTGACAACAGAAATTATTGCTGTCAGTTGCTGTTCTCGTGTACCACTCAGTTTACAGCACTTCTCTAGGCAACCTCTCACTGAAAGCCCAAGCATCTTTTGGGTGCATTATGACACTCTATGTTGTTTGATTTGCATCTGCTTGGGGATACCTAACATGGCATTTTGTGCCCTGTTTTGTATTTAAAGTTGACAGTTCTAACACCAGAGTTCCAATGTATATATAGCATTAGGGGCTTCCAACCTGGCCAAAAACAGCAATAACCAAACCACTGTCCTTAACAAGATCTCCTACTACATTTTACAAATTTCCACCAGAACAGAATAAGTTACATGATTTCATCAAGTCCATAACACTGGTCGGCACATGCTCTTACCTCCTGAATAAGAGCATTGTGTCGCAGAAGCTTCCGCGCTTTCATGATACGAACTATAGCAGCTTGAAGGTACATTTTTCTATCTTCATCTACAGCGCTTCTGGTTTGCTCCATTTCCTGCAACACACACACATATTAACTGATTTATATACCAAGAGACTGATTCAATAGTCTAAAAAGGTATAATTCAGGGGGTTGGCTGTGAAGTTTGCACCAGGAATGCAGTCGTGGAATTGTATGTTCAGGCTGTGCATTGCACTGTGCTCATAGCTAACACTATGGTTTCTGTTAGTGAATCCTGATGGCGACGCTAATGCTATTGTGCACTTAGAAGTTAAGGTGAGTTGGATTTCAGCAGTGTCTGGATGTGAGACCAGTGAAACACTCTCTAAGCTACTTAACAAAAAGTCAGCAAACTCACAGAGAATACAGGGAGGACTTTGTACCATCCTGGTCCTTGCCTGGTCTGTCCTCCCAGCGTTTGCTTGACCTGTGTATCATCTGGCTGAAGGTAACAGTGTTTGCTCTGCTTAATAGTGTGGGTTATTGCCTGATTGCTGGCTGAGTGAATGCAGTTGGGGGGGGGGGGGTTCCAGGGCCTGCCTTGCTATAACCAGCTTGACACCAAAGGGGTTTGCCACTTTTTTTTTTAAATATTTTTTATTAAGGATTTTCTTGTTTTACAGAAGTGTAGTGCCTCGTATTTTTTTTTTCTTCTTCTTCCACGTAGCGTTTTTACAAATCTGTTTCATTTGTTGAGGCATTAGGGGGAGAAGAAAAAAGAAAGAAAAAAGAAAGGGGGTGGAGAGAGGGAAGATGGATGGGGGTGGGGTCGGGTGGCGGTGTTTCTATTATGTTTAATGTATGTAGAGTTTGGTGTCTGCGTTGCCTGTGTTGTTCACTTGTGTTCCTTTGGTGGTGAGAGAGGTTGGGGTTGGCCTAGGGTGTGATTGTTTGCTTGTGATTGGCTGTGGTGATCTTTGTTTTCGTGTGTGCGTGAGGTGGGTGGGTGTTTTGGATCAGGTTAGCCATATTGATTTGTATGCTGTTGGTGGATTATTGTCATTGTCCTGTTGGGCTGTGTATGTGATAAAGGGGAGCCATACCGGGGTGAAGGCGTCTTCTTCTGTTTGTCCCCGTGTCATTTGAGTCATACGTCAGGAAGAGAGAGGGGCAGGGGCAGGGGCGCCCCATACTGTCAGTCAGGATATAGAAGGCACTGTGTGAAACAGGCCTGTGACCCTCAGCTAGGGTGAGAGCCAGGTGGAGGGGAAGTCTTGCTTTGTGGAAGTTGTGAGTGAGAGGCAGGGGGAAGAGAGTGGCTAAGGGATTTAACATCAACTTCTGGCTGTGTAGGATGCATATAGTACTGGTCCTGAGCTTGCTATTCTGTATTCAAATCTCCAAGCTGCATATGGGGTGAATTATGGCGTGCCAATGCTTCTGGATGGCAAGATTTCAGTGGTGTTGGGCAGGGGAAGGCACATTTTGAGCAGGGGTGGGGGCTGACCACCATCAGGGACAGAGGCCTAGGGATTTGGTCTCCAATCCATATTTCAGCCCTCTGACTCCATCAGAAGTTACTGGTAGCATATCCATTGTCTCCTCTGGTCCGGTGGTGCTGTTGCTGAATGCTAGATTGGTCCATAATAAAACCATGCTCATGCACAGCCTGATTGTGCATAACTAGGGGGTTGAGGTGGGGGTGTTGCTATTGTCCATAAGAGCAACATCTCCTTGGCCAGGAAGCCTCTTGATCTTGGGATGGGCTCAGAGGGTCTGCATCTGGTATTGGGCCAGAAAGACAGGGGTGCTCCTGGTCTACTAAACATCCCTGATCAGGCTTGCTAAAGTAGTCTCTGAGGAGGACCCTCAGATGATAATCTTGGGTGATTTCCATATCCATATCCACATGGAGGCTGCTGTCAGGCCAGCTAGAGACTTCATGACATCCATGACAACCATGGGTCTCTCTCAGATGGCCATTGGTCCAACACTCCAGGCAGGGCACACTCTTGATGTAGCAGGAGTGTAAGGCACTTCCTTGTCATGGTCAGACCCCTGTGATTATCTGGGCGGACACTGGCAATTCTCCCCTGTAAGAATGGTGGGCCCATTCAGATGGCCCGCCTTCAGAGGCATGATGGAGCTGGAGCAGCTCCTTGGGACTCTAAGGAGTTCTAGACCAGGGTTTCCCAAACTTCTCAGCATCCCTGATCACTGGCCCTGCTAGTTAGGGATGGTGGCAGTTATTGTCCAATAACAGCTAGAGACCCAAGTTTGGGAAACTCTGCTCTAGACTATGGACCAGGCAGGAGAAGGCTGGAGCACAAGTGGCTAGTCTCGCTCTGAAGCCAACCGAACACTGGCAAGAATTCACAATCATGCTTGCCATGTGGAAGTGTGGGCTGTGAATAAAGCTCTTTTTGCAGTTTGCATTGTGTCCTCTAGTAGCCAGCCAGCTGAGTAATTATGGAAGGTCCAGAGGTTACTGACTCCCAGCTATCGGCCAGTTGCAATATCCGGTTTTTGGAGAAGGTGGGTGGATCAATTGGATCAGTGAAGTAATAAGACTAATTTGATAAAAGTTTAGTTCATTATGCAACTGAGAGTCAAGAAATATTAATTCTTAGCTTATCTAGATATCTGCCATGACACATGGTTGAAAGGAATGACATTCCTAGTTCGAATATTTTATTTTTCAAGCTGTAATCACTGTGAACAAGTTGGAATGACTAATGCTGTTAGCTGTAAAGGACTGATGAGACTTAGAGCAATTCGGTAAATTGGAAATTCCCAATTTAATCCACACTTCTCAATTTGAAGCCCAGTTTGCACTGGATCGCCTTGAAAATGCCATGCTGTCTATACTAGCAACCTCATTGCAATGATCTTGCTTGTCTCCCATTAACTCTTTCTACTTCTAACACCAAAAAGTTAGCAGTTTTAAAAATAGGTTTCAGTTTTATACTATTCATGCAATTCAAGCTAGTTCATATCAAAGAAGTTGATACTTGCCTGCGGTGTATCTTTTTGCATTGATGTAGTGATTTTAAATTTTGTCCGTTTACTGCTGAAGTTCATATTTAATGAAAAAGTAGACTCTGCTTCTACATCTTCCTGCAATGAGAAAAGCATGTGTATTTCACACACAAATGATGCCAAACACATTAACAGCTTGTCTGTTTCCCCAAGAACAGTGAACAGCTTGCATGAAAAATATCTAGAGTTACATATGGCTTACATCTTCGCTGTTGAAATATAAACATATTGCTATTTTTTTCCTTCAATTTGGCAGGTCTGAATTATTTAACTTCCCTATGGAGCAGTTTGGCAACTCAAGGCACTCAAGATAATGCATTTTACATATATGATTGTTTTTAAAATGAGCCCAGTGCAATTGTTCCACTACGTTGAACACAAAAATGCCTAATGTTGTTAACAAGATTGAAATATAGCAAGACCAATTACTGAAAAATAATTAGAACATGTTTTAGTCTATCAATCCTGTGACATTCCTGGAGAAAGTTAGAAAGTGCACTTCCTTGTCCTCTTAAATTGAATTACAAAAAGGCACTGAGGAAAAATGGACCATTTCTTACAGATAATCTCATTTCAGCCTATGGGGATAGATATAGCTTTAAGAACATGAGTTTGTTGCACTGCTCAAGGATTAGGTTTGTAAAAACTGTCTACTGCCTTGTCTAGGAGACCCACAGTCAGGAATGTTCTGGGTAAGCTGTACTTCAGGATGTTCTTTTTGCTAACTATGGAAACTCAAGTCCCCTCAGATGCACAGGAAACAGGCACACACAGCACTCCAAGCTTCAGTACTTTAGGTGGGGCCCAGTGAGATTTTTGAGGTTTTGTCCATTTTGAGGAGTAAAACTTCAAGTCATTTTTACCAACTGTTTCTGAAAGAACACTGAGTTTCAAAAGCAGTTTGCAAAGGGGCATGGGGACTGGTACTTGAGAGGGACGTGGGTGGCGCTGTGGTCTAAACCACTAAGCCACTTGGGCTTGCCGATCGAAAGGTCGCAGTTTGAATCTGCACAATGGGGTGAGCTCCCGTTGCTCTGTCCCAGCTTCTGCCAACCCAGCAGTTTGAAAGCATATCAGTGGCAGGAAGGTAAACGGCATTTCCATGTGCTCTGGCACTTGTCCCGTTGCACCAGAAGCAGTTTAAGTCATGCTGGCCACATGACCTGGAAAGCTGTCTGTGGACAAACGCCGGCTCTCTCAGCCTCGAAAAGTGAAATAAGCACCGCACCCCTTTGATGGGACTTAATCATCCAGGGGTCCTTTACCTTTACCTTACTTGAGAGGCATGAAGTTCAAGGTTTTTAGGCAGGTGTAATTTGCATTGTTCTCATGGACAATGTGTTAAAATTCCTGCTCCATGATGGCTCTTATGGGATTGTTGTATTTCACATGACATGGTATGTTTTGACTCCACGAAGTGGGAAGTGATAGAGACAGGATGTTTGTGTTACTGTGTTCCGTGAAGTGGGACTATTGTCCTTTGTTCTTTCTCTTTGCTGTGTGATGCTAGAGAGGGAGCCATGTTGCAATGCTCCGTGTGTGTTTATACATAAATAAAGTAGATTAGCCAAAATGCTGAGTTGCTGAGGTCTATTACGCAAGCTGCCAAGACTCTGTGGATCCCTAAGTGTGCCGATGTCTGTTGGCATCGGTCGCTGTGATGTTCGGGCAGAAGAAAGCTTTTGAAGCTCCTGAACGAAAGACCAGGAGGGAGAGAACATGCCAGTCGGGCATGTGTCTCTGCCAGGGTCCTACTCGAGTGTAGGACAAGCTCCTGACAGAGTGTTCCAAAACCACATAAAAATGTGGCCAATCTGAAATTCTATAAGCAAAAGATGAGGAACCTGTGGCTCTCCAGATGTTGATGGACTCCAATTCCCATCACTCCCAGCCAGAATGGTCAATGGTCAGAGATGATGGGAGCTGCAGTTCAGCAACATCTGGGGAAGCACAGGTTGCCCTCCGTTACTATACAAGCTGTGGGCGATAGTGACGGAAGGCAGTGCTTCATCTCCCCCATAAAACAAACACAAAACACTTGCAAATGTCCAGCAAGTGGAGACAGAAGCAAATACATTCTATGTCCCTTTGGCGACGTACCTTCTCAGAGTCATGGTTGATCATTTTGACATCAAGTAACGACTTGATTGTTTTTGTCAATTCCTTCTCATTCATCTGCGTACTGTCTTGAAGTTCTTTATAACTGACAGTTTCACTGTTGTTGAAGGCAAGCAGCACTGCCATTTGGTATGTTGTAACCATGGCTACATATGGTTTGCACAAATAATTCATTTTAACCTCACCTGCAAATCAACAATGCATTTCATGAACCGGTTTAGCTCACATTACAAATTTTTAAAATGGCACTCTCCTTCAACGTGGGGCCAGGCATGGAGTAGCCCAAGGCCTGGTGGTTAACCAAACCAAGCATGCCGAGAAGAAATGAGCTAAGGGTTTTATTAACTGGTTCTCTCAGTGAAAGAAATAACTCAAATATAGCATGTTTCTGTACACATCTGGGATACTGAGGTATATAAAAATTATGCACAGTGTGAGAAAGTGGATAGCAAGACATTTTTCTCCTTCTCTCATAGTACTAGGCCCCAAGACCACCCAATATGGCTGAATGTTGGAAGATTCAGGTCAGACAAAAGAACAAACGTCTTCACACAGCGCATAGTTGAACAGTGGAATTTACTCTCACAAGTAGCAGTGCTGGCCACCTATTTGTAAATTCATGGAAATTAAGGTTATCAGTGGCTACTGGCCATGATGGCTATTTACTACCTATACTGCCAGAGGCAATGTGCCTGTGATTACAAGCTGGTGGGAAATGTAAGTGGGCAAAATATTGTGGAGTTTAGGTTGTGTTTGCTGACTTCCCATGGGCATCTAGTTGGTCACTGTAAGAACAGGATGCTGGACCGAATGAGCTGCCAGTCTGATTCAGCGGGGCTATTCATTTTCAGTCTTTCATTTAGTGTAGTCATATCCACATCCACTACCCCCCAATCCTGTCTCCCGGTGTCTGCATTAATTTGTTCCTTGTACACACACTTCCATAACGGCCTTCTGTCCCAGTTTTCTAGGTCTTGCTAACAAGGACCTTAAACTGTTCCAGCTCAATACACTGTTAAAGAATCAAACTATGCTGAGTTGCCTGTATAATCAACCTGAATCTTATGTTAACATTTTACTTTTTTCAACCTATACTAATAACTGGGTGTTTTCCAAAAGGCTGTCTCAAAATACAACTCATTTCTGGAGAACACTCTGTTAATATCGCAAAGATACAATCTGTAAAGCAATAAATCCTACAGGCAAGCTTCAAAGGAGATGAAATTAAGATACCTATTAGTGCTAAGTCAGCACAACCATATTAACAATGTCAACGAAAGTAATTTTAAGAGGGTTTTAAAAAATTTACTAAACTTCCAAAGGATTTATGGGTTCCAATAATAAAAAACTAGTATTAGCATATTAGAAATTTCCAGAAGGTAAAAAGCATGCACACTTATTTTTACCTGTACAGAGATAATGAAGCCAGGTGAGTTTCCTCCCACTGAAATGCTGACTGTAAAATAATTCAAACTGTAAAACAAAATCATTCTTTGGGTCAAATATTTTAAGAGATTAAGTCCTCAGCCAAATACCTCAAGACAAAGAATTCTGGTTAGTGCAGAGCTTAGCATAATAATACACAATAATACAATGAACCTTCTTCAAATGTCAGATATAATGCAACATATGCTTGTAAACTCATGAAGCTAAAAGATCCAATCACAAAGAAAGTGCAAACACAGAATCATGGAACTGTAAAGTGGGAAGGAACCCTGAGGTTCATCTAGTCCAACCCCCTGCATTGCAAGAATATTTATTAAGAGTTTAACATTTTAATCATCCTACTCCCCATCTGAATACAACATTTTAACCACTGTAGAACTGGGTAGTGGGGTAGTGTGTGTGTGTGTGTGTGTGTGTGTGTGTGTGTGTGTTGCATTGCTACCAGCACTCAATGCTTTTGATAGCATGGTTTGGGCTAGGCCCCACATCTCTGAAAGATCACTTCCTTTCCTACAGACCCTCTTGGGTGTTAAATTCAGCATAGTATGCTGGAGACATGCATCTTTACTCTGGCTTTTGACACTGCATTTTCAGGGCCTTCTTTTGACGAATCTGTTTTAACTATTTTTTAATATTGAAGTTTAAATTGCTGCAATCTGCCCTGGGACCTGATGGTGATGGGTGGATAATACAGTTTAATAAGAATAATAATTACTATTATTACTGCCAACTTTAATTAGTACAATTATTGACATGTACCTTTAACTGGATCTATTAGTATTCCACTGCAAAATATACTTTTTTTTAATTCATAGCTAATCACTTTATATAGATTTTTAATATGATCAGCCACCACCCTGTGAAGAAAGTAACTAGCTCCTTAAGACACACATGAAGCAATTTCAAGCAAGCAACTTGCAAGGCAGGCAGTTCCCGCTCTTCTTAAAGCTTAGATTTGCTGGGCGACTGACAGTGTTTCTAAGGAAATGTGTGTTGGTAACTCCTGAGCACCCCAATGAGTCCCTCTTGGAAGATAGCAAAAAGGTCACTAGAGGAGCCAGCAAATCAGGCTTTGTTTAAGGGTTCCTTAGCTCTAAGAATTAGCTTCAAAAGCTGCTAGGTAAGCCCTAAATTCAGAGCAAGTCATGGATGAGAGGACTATAAAATTTCAAGAGGAGTATTCCTAGTTCCTTTCTTTTCCCCTTACTTTGAGCTAACTAACTATACAGCAGTATCTTCGGAGATGGTAGAATGTAATACCACACACTAGTCTATTTCCTAAGAGGGTTAAATCATATTATTGAAACTGGCCACAGAATCTTTAAACACCACAACAGAACTTTGAACATTCTGTCTTTTGTTAAAGGAGGAATTGGGAGAAAAGCCTGCAATTCTTCAAGCAAATCCAAAGAATGCCTCATGCTATACTTATTATAAAAGATAAACCAAAAGATTAATAATTCACTAATGATAATTAATAAAGGTTTATTACTGGAATTGAGCACTAGATATTCATGAAAGTCAAACGCACACGTTAACAATTCAAGTAATAGCCTTTAGAACTGTATTTCATATCTTTCCTATTAAGAAACATTTATCACTCATTACTTACATTAATTGCTCATTAAATAAAACTGATAGCTACAGTGGAGATTGCTAATACAACATCAAAAAACCCCGGTCTAATTTAATTCACAAGCCTCAGGGGTTAGAATTTATTGGGGCCATCTCCCACTGACACAAGGAGGTTCATAAAAAGAAAAAGCACAGGGGACTTTCCATTTCAGAGCCTCCCCTTTTCCTTTGAAGCCTGTCTGAAACCAGCTCAGAAAAAGGCAAACTCTATCTAAATTCTAAGTACATTAGTTAATTTTGTCTGATCAAATAAATTAGAAAGCGGGATTTAGAAAGCAAATCACTGATTAAAATGACAATTTAAATAGCACAGAGTTAAGCCCTTATTAAGGCTGTTGCTAACATTTCAATTCTGCAAATCTGCAAGAAAGGTTGATGTCAACTAACAATTTGTGCATCAGTCCCGTCATTACCATTCACTATGTAGCAGCATCTGGCCCCAGGGATGTGCACAAAAAAGTAAGCAGTATCCCTTTGTAGTCATGCTGGACAGTCCACTGGTATCAAGCTGTTCCTAATAACCATGGAATTTTAATGTGCTGCATTTCATACCAGTTTGTAGTACTAAAATTTCCTACTAACTTCCCTTGGCCATCTGTAAGGACACACAACGTATTTCTGCTTCTCAGGATTGGGTCAATTTCTGGTTTTCGACAACATGATATACCAGCAGCTAAATACCGCAATATGCTGATATATAACAATGTCTGAAATGTATCTTGGCTGCCTCCCCACTTTACCAATAATTACAATAAAAACAGCAGCACACCAGCTCTCTCATTATAAGCAGCCAGTTTCCAAAAGCCTGTTGGAACAAGAAAGTCTTAACCCTGATGCCCAGTTAACTGCATATGAAACTTAGTAAGAATGTACCACTCGACAAGTTACTGTAGTTATATGTTGTTCTTGTATTTACATGAAAACCAATAACAATTTGGATAAACAAGAAAGAAAGTCTTAAACTGCCAGCAGGAGGACTACAAGGAGGGAGCCTGTCTAGCTTCTCTAAAAGGTAAAGGGACCCCTGACCATTAGGTCCAGTCGTGACCGACTCTGGGGTTGTGGCGCTCGTTTAGCTTTATTGGCCGAGGGAGCCGGCATACAGCTTCTGGGTCATGTGGCCAGCATGACTAAGCTGCTTCTGGTGAACCAGAGCAGTGCACGGAAACACCATTTACCTTCCCGCTGGAGCGGTACCTATTTATCTACTTGCACTTTGACGTACTTTCGAACTGCTAGGTTGGCAGGAGCAGGGACAGAGCAAAGGGAGCTCACCCCGTGGCGGGGATTCGAACCACCAACCTTCTGATTGGCAAGGCTTAGGCTCTGTGGTTTAACCCACAGTGCCACCCGCATCCCTCTAGCTTCTCTAGGGAGTTGCAAAATCTGGAAGAAGCCACTGAGAAGTCCCTCTCCCACATCCCTACCAAGCGTGCTGGGTGGAAGGTTAGAAAGGAATGGCAGCAAAAGTCCAACAATACTGTGATAGTATCTGCTGTCTTTTTATTTCAACTTTTTAGGGCAGGAGAGGGAGTAGAAGGGGAGACCATATAGCCCCAACGTATTAGGAGGCAGGAATCCAGTGCAAACGGAGGATGACAAGAGTGGAACATTTATTAGTTATGCTGTCTGCAGAAGAAGCCGCCAAAATGTGAATTTTACATCGGCAGATAACACAGTTGGCTCCGATGAAATGTGGTTGGTTGTTGAGGCTGTCTCAAGCACTGAGTATTAGTTACAAAGACTGTCCTTACCTGAAAGAAGCCCTCCCTTTATGAACAAACTAGGGACCCGAGTTAGGATTCACCAGCTTCTCTGTACCCAAAAGAATTAGCTCCCACCCACTATCATAACCTTGCCACTTTGATTTCTACAATTCTTGGAACTTGTGAAAAGATGCACGAATTACAGTGGTGGCAGTTCTCGGTTTCCAACCCAAAACCACACAACGACTGATACCACATGAAGGATGGAAGGAACAAGCCTACAAAACCAGCTGTTAGGAATGGGAAAAGTTTAGGAACTTTAACAATGCCTTTTAGGTTTGCTATCATAGGACAGCTATGTTTCTCACCTGGTTTCCTAATATATACGCAGTCGGCCAATCCTCACACTGGTAAAAGTGAGGTAGCTATTTAGAGTGTTCTTGGTACCCAGGCCCCCAGCCTATAAAGGCAGAGAGTACCTCATACTCTCCGAGCAGATTCTTCCAAAACTCTAAAGCATTCACATTTAACAAAATAAAATAATAATAATAATAATAATAATAATAATAATAATAATATAGAGAGAGAGAGACACCCTGCCCATCTGGCTGGGTTTTCCCAGCTACTCTGGGCGGCTCCCAACATAATATTAATAATGATAATAATAAAGCGATAAAACATCAAACATTAAAAACTTCCCTAAACAGTTAACAGCCTAGCAGCAAACAGGAGCTTTAAAGACTCCATGGGAAAAATCACCTCATGGGCAAAGAGCAGATACTTCCCATTCTTCCACTATGTCTAACCCACCAATCCTGATAGTGCTAGGGAGAAAAAAAGCAGTTTTTTAAAAAAGAAAATGATGGTGGAAGAGGAAAGCTAAACTGTTTCTGACTTCTTAGGGAACGAGAAAAGGTTCCCTAGCAGATGGGTGTCAAATTCATTTTATCTGACAAGTTCTGTGTAAGTGCCACAACGGAAGTAACTTCCAGTCTGAAGGCTGACTACTCCTTTCCCCAGAGATCTGAAAAGATATTCAGCAGCCATCCAAGATCTGCAAACAACACAGAACTGGTCGGATTCTTTTCATTTAACTAGTCACTTGAAAACAGAGTGGCCTCTTCCCTTGGTGCCACCGAGTGGCATCAAGAGGTTAGGGCCGAGCTGATGGCTGTCTAAGTGGAGGAAAATAAAAAGCGGTCCTTAAGAGAGCTTGGTATTTTCTTTATGTCAACTGGAGTACATCAGGTTGCAAGTACAAGGCTGTTTTAAAAGGAAAAGCCATCTTTCCCCCCAAATTGCCACAAAAGCAACAAGAAATCAGGAACTATGTTCAAGAATGAATTCTCTGGCTATAAAATGCACAATGCAGACAGAAAGATGTGTCTCATTGTTTCTAATAATGGGAATATGACCCAATCTCTGTTAATCAAAGTTGCCAGAAAGAAAGAAAAAATAAACCCTGACACTAAACATGACATGTGAACTCTTAAGACCATTGTGCTAACAATGTAGATGCAAAAGATCTTCCCATAATGAAGTAATGGAAATTGGAGCACTCTTAGAAATAATATATTCCAATCAAATATCATACGTAATTTGCATTGTGTTTTAGGAGGTAAAGTCTATCACATGAAGGAACTATTTTCATTGGAGGAACAATATTTTGCTTTTTCTTAAAATCCAGAAGGACCAGAGAGTGTCTGAACTATAAAATAAAATGTCAGTAAGCAATTAGTGTTTTCAAAACTGTTAGGAACAAACTATGAGCCAGTGGGTTGAATTCAGTTTCTTTCTTCATGTGTGTGTGTGTGTGTGTGTGTGTGCGTGCGTGTGTGCGCGCACACACACACACACACGTATGAGAGAATATATCTTTCAGTAGAATCAGCAAGAGTTTTATGACACAACTAATCTTCCCCTAAGCACCCAACTTATAACCTACAGAAAGAACAGGTGGTTTTTCAAATTATACAGAAGAACATCAAAAACCGTGCTTGCCAGGGAACACATGATTTATGCTAGCTGTACACATGGGGGGAAAAAACCTGAATCAAACTACTTGGAAACTGAGCATTTTATCCAGACATCTTACTGATATCCCCACATACAAAAACCTTCTTGTTTATTAGAAAAGTCAACAATACTGAAATTTCAGTCACCTTCAAGTTGTAATATACCAGGGTGTTAAAAGTTCCTAATGGTTGCCAGAAGCTTAAAGCTGAGTATTCGCTGCTAAATTTGGGATGTTTCTCACAATTAGCTCCAAAAAAATATTAAGCAGCTATTTGTCCAAGATGAAAGTGGGCAGAGGCAGTGAAAATGTCCAGAGCATTCAGCGCTCAGGAACAAATACATTTTTCTGGTCTAGAAATTAAGATAAATTTCTCAGCAAGTGAGTATGGAATGCCAATGAGTAAAAGCAGCAGAGGGGAGCTATGAACTTATGAACACACAGGTTTGTCTCAATGCACCAATACTACAACCATGAGAATGGGGTCAAGTTAATCAATAGTATAAACTTGTTGTAAATCATAACACATAGGAAAATATGTAGCAAGCAACATATACTGGAAGGATACTGATGCACCCCCTTGTTGGAGACAGTATATAGTATTCCAAACACTTTGTAGGTTTTTTTATGCTTGCAGGTTGCATTGTAACTTAGAGAGGAATACAATTAAACTTCAAATCTGAATGAATCAAAATGGGAATTTTAAAGATACAGTGGTACCTCGGGTTAAGAACTTAATTCGTTCTGGAAGTCTGTTCTTAACCTGAAACTGTTCTTAACCTGAAACACCACTTTAGTGAATGGGGCCTCCCGCTGCCGCCGCGCTACTGCTGCGCGATTTCTGTTCTCATCCTGAAGCGAAGTTCTTAACCTGAGGCACTATTTCTGGGTTAGCAGAGTCTGCAACCTGAAGCATCTGCAACCTGAAGCGTCTGTAACCCAAGGTACCACTGTATGTTTACTGGCAATCTGGAAGTGCTAGACTGGACCTCAACCCTTTTCCTTGCCACAGGAGAATTCTCATAATATTAAAGGATAGGAGATTTGTGCTGTCCTGTTAGCAGAATGTAAGTTATCATACCTACGTTCCTTACAGAACTATACAAGCACTTTGTGACAGCATCCAAACTGAACAAGCATTAAAGTTACAGTGGAACCTAGTGTTATGTACTGTCCTCCTTGCAAAAGCTGTAGGTTACAAGTTCCACTAACCAGGAAGTAGATGCCCCTTGTTGTGAACTTTGCCCTGGGATGCAAGTGGAAGTCGCGCCCCGGCAGCATGGCAGTAGCGGGAGGCACCATTAGTGAAAGCGTGCCTCATGTTATCAGCAGTTTTGGGTTACAAACGGACCTCTGGAACGGGTTGTTTGTAACCGGAGGTACCACTGTATTTATATGCAATGTGAATTATTTCTACACTAACACTGATCAGTTAAAGGCGGCTTTTCTTCTACAAGCTGGTGCCCTCCACATATGTTTGAACTATAGCTCCCATCATCATTGACCAATGGCCATGCTGGCTACGATTGATACGAGTTGGTGTCCAACAACATCTGGAAGGCAACAGGTCAGGGAGGGCTGGTTGAAGAATTTCAATTCTCAACGTAAGACTGTTAGTTATTAAATCTGCAAGAAATCTCCTACTAACCTACCATCTGTACACTTTTTTCCAGTTCCTGAGGAATTGCAAATGTAGATGAAGGCGCCTGAGTCAAAGGCCACGCACCAGCCTGAAAAATAAACACATTAAATACATTGTGTCATACTAAAACTTTTCTAGAAAAGGCATATAAACCAGCCATCATTCTCTCTCTCATACACCCACACTCACACCCACCCACATTATATATATATATATATATATATATATATATATATATATATATATATATATATGCAGGTTTTGGTGTCCTCGGGTGTCTTCCCGTGTAAAAGTTGGGGTGTCTAGGCGACGTTTCGACGAGGTCTCACTCGTCATCTTCAGGCTGGTGCTTTCGGCTTCTTGTTACTGGAACAGAGCAGGATCTCAGTGTTTGAGTTCCTATAAATACTGTTGAGGGGGTGTGGTGTATAGCCTCCAATGTTCTGGGCAGAGAGGAAGTTCCCAGGCTAGTGTGCCTTTTCTTCTTTTGTTCCTTAATTACTTGAGGGATATCTTGAGTGATTTCTTGAGTGATATCCTGAGTACCACTTAGGTGGGTCATTAGGTGTGGATTAGTTGCTAAAGTCTTTGTGTCTTGACCTCTTGAACTTTGTGAAGAGTTTTTCTGAGAAGATGGCTGTACTGCACTTAGTTGTGCTCTGGCTTGGCTTCGTGTATAGGGGCGAGCTGTGGTTTTGTGGCCTGTGTCAGCCAGATCTGTGTAGGGATTGCAGGGGGGTGCAGCATCCGGAGGTGCCACCATGGTTTGGCTACTGGATGGTGTCTGTAATTTATCTGTGGAGAGGGTCTGGGTTTGGGTCTGGTGTGGTTGATTGATGATAGCGTTCTGTGTGCCTCTGGATCTGGTGTCAGTTTTTGTGGGGAGGGCTAATTTCCAGATGTCTGGCAAGCGGGATGTGTCGTCACGCTTGTTCATGTTGTGAGGGTGTTTCTCTATCTCGATGGCTTCCATGATTATTCTCTTGTGGTGATGTTCCATGTTAAAGAGCAATTTGGAATCTGCAAAATTAATTTCGTGTCCTGTTTCTTTCATGTGTTGGAAAAGAGAGGAAGTTTTTTCTTCTTTTTTGACGGCATTCTTGTGTTCTGCGATACGTGCATTTATTCGTCTGTTTGTTTGTCCAATGTACGTGGCTGGGCAGACTTTGCAGGGTATTTCATAGACCCCTTGGTTTTCCAACTGGATTTTATCCTTGGGGTTTCTGAGGATATTGGCTATTTTTTGGTTGGTGCAAAAGGCTGTTTTGATATTGTGTTTATGGAGGATTTTGCTAATTTTATCTGTAGTGCCCTTGATATAAGGAAGGAGGGCCATGCCATTGTTTTCTTCTGTGTCTTGGTTTTTGGGGGGTGTTTCTTTTTGGATTAGCTTCGTAACCCTGTTTTGCTGGTATCCATTGGCAATTAACACATTTGAGAGATTCTGTAACTCAGTTGTCAAGTGGTCTTTGTCAGCCAGGCGTTTGGTTCTGGAGATGAGAGTCTTGGCTACGGAGTTTATTTGTGCAGGGTGGTGGTGTGATTGTGCATGTAAGTAGCGGTTGGTGTGTGTTTTTTTCCGGTAGATAGTGTGTCCTAGGGAGCCATCAGGTTTTTTGTAGATTAGGACGTCAAGGAAGGGAAGTTGGTTGTTGGCTTCTATTTCCATAGTGAATTGTATTTTGGGGTGTAGGCTGTTGAGATGTGTGAGGAAGCTATCCAGTTTTTCCTTCCCGTGTGGCCAAATTACAAAGGTGTCGTCAACATATCTGAGCCAAAGTTTGGGTTCGTGTATAGGGGCGAGCTGTGGTTTTGTGGCCTGTGTCAGCCAGATCTGTGTAGGGATTGCAGGGGGGGGGGGTGCAGCATAATGACCCACACCTAATGACCCACCTAAGTGGTACTCAGGATATCACTCAAGAAATCACTCAAGATATCCCTCAAGTAATTAAGGAACAAAAGAAGAAAAGGCACACTAGCCTGGGAACTTCCTCTCTGCCCAGAACATTGGAGGCTATACACCACACCCCTCAACAGTATTTACAGGAACTCAAACACTGAGATCCTGCTCTGTTCCAGTAACAAGAAGCCGAAAGCACCAGCCTGAAGATGACGAGTGAGACCTCGTCGAAACGTCGCCTAGACACCCCAACTTTTACACGGGAAGACACCCGAGGACACCAAAACCTGCATATATATATATATATATATATATATATATATATATATATATGTGTGTGTGTGTGTGTGTGTGTATACATACATACATATACAATATATACATACATACATACACACACACGCCATGACAGCCAAGCTGAATCACAGCAACCTTATTTGAAATTATGGGGTGCAAATGGAAACCCATGGAATACCATAAAAAAGTTTCAGAACACAAAACAATAGGAAGAGTTGGCTCAAAAGCAGAGAAAGACTCTCCCATCTGTCAAAGCCAGCTGATAAGGGTTTCAGCCTTGATTGCTACAGGCTGAAAACTATGGCTGCTTTCCCTATTAGCAACCAAGGAAGGAAGGAAGGCTGGGTTGACTAGAGATTGACTGTTCGGGCACATACTGTTTATCCTCCCATACTGCATCCATCCAAGCTATACCTGGTTGTGATCACTCTGCTTTTCTGCTCTTGCCACCTTGTCCCCGGAGTTGAGTGAAACGCTTCAAGCCTTGGTTTAAAGCAGGCCTACTAACATGGGTCCCAATTTGGCCTGCAAGGTTCCCCACAAACCACACCCATCTATCCCATATCTGCATTTCTGGACACAATTATACAGAGACACCTGGGAGTTTTGAACACGCTCCAAGTTGCTCCTTCGTAAGTGCTGCTCCCTATCACACATATAGCTTGGCCACGCTAACTGTATTCAGACATTCAGGGTGAACATATATGAACTTAAAGTGGGGCGCAAGTGACTATGCACATGCAAACCCCAGTCCCAATGCACTGAATGTGGGAACGCCCTCCCAGCAGATGTCAAGGCAATAAGCAACTATTTTACTTTTAAAAGACATCTGAAGGCAGCCCTGTTTAGGGAAGTTTTTAATGTTCAATGCTGTACTGTATTGTGTTTTTAATATTTGGTTGGGAGCCAACCAGTGGTTGGGGAAACCCAGCCAGATGGGCGGGGTATGTATGTATGTATGTATGTATGTATGTATGTATGTATAAATAAATAATAATAATAGTAATAGTAATAATGTCTGAATTGGAACAGGCATGCACAGCAATATTAGCAGCAAGGCCTGCATGCTCACTCCCACCCCCTATCTCCACTTTAAGGCCACATGTGTTCATCCTGAACGCATGAAGAAGGCTATTTGAAATGAAGCAACACGCACACACACATGCGCACACGCCTCAAATACCTGAAGAACGTATATCTGAAAACTAATTCCCAAATCTACGACGGTGTCCTGATTTTTTATAAAGTTGTTGAATTTGTTGTTAAGATCTGCACTGACACTCATGTCTGTATACATTCGATGGAGCTTGCTAGTAAACTCATAACCACAGGCTTGCTGGAAAACAAAAAATGCACATACAAGATTTGTAGTTAAGGCACACATAGACAGTCAGCAAGTGAGTAGCCTGCTTTTGTTTTAAAGAGCTACATGATAAAATACTGAACAGGCACACCATCTGCACTTTTGAGGACAAGTTTTAAAACCACTCCAGCACTTGGAGGTTGGAGGTGTGGTGACACTAGGGTTGCAATTGTATTTCTCTTTTAAAAGCTACTTGATAATAGTGGATATGCTCACACTCTCGACTGTAATCCAGAAAACCACCTAAAAGGGCTTTAGGCATGAGAGCAAGGAGGTGCTCAACCTAAGTGGTGCCATGAGGCTCAACAAACAGAACCAACAGCCATATACACACTGATCACAGCAGTACCAGGACTAGTTTTGGCTGTTCTCAAGATACCAGCTGATGAGCTCTGCAGAACCAGACTGTGGTAGCAGACAAAATTAAGATGCATATTTCATTCAGCAAAAGCTCCACAACGGGTGGGGAAGCTGTGACCACATGTTGTTGTACTACAACAACTCCCATCACCCATAGCCATTGGCCAGGCAGGCTGGGGCTGGCAGGAGTTGAGGCTCCAATAACATCTGGACATCTCAACTGTGCTGAGAATGGCAAGGAATGCAATGTGCCAGCTTGCAGCTTTTGGGCACCATCTGCTGGTTGGTTTTTAAAATGACAAGCATCAGCTTGCTAATTCTCAGATAAAACGTACAGACTGGACAAGCCCACCAGCTTTTCGGGGGTGGGGGTGGGTTTGTAATCGTATGATTTTATAAGCACAACTAAAAGCAGGTTCCTAAAATTAGGTCAGATTCTAAGCATGTTTAGGGACATTTCCTTAGAATCAGCTTAGTAGCAGCTTAAAAGTGTCAAGAACGGCTACTACTGTACTGTTGATTTTACTGTTCTAGTAAGCTGGAAATTACCTTCAATTTGTTAATCATAGCTTCTTCAGAGTCCATGGACATAGACAAACCATGTATAAGTCGTTTTGCCAACATTCTGGCATAGAACTGTATAGAAGAAGAGCAAGAGTTCAGATTTCGTTGCATTTCAAGACACATTCCGAGAGAGGAAAAAAACCAGAATAGAAATAATTTTTAAAATAGCGATTACTTACTTTTTGGAAAACATCTTTGTCGTCAATGTATTTGAAAACAGTAATGAAGCTAGTAAGTTTGTCTTCTACTTCATTTTCTGTCATGCCTTTTGCGGATTTTTTTAGCAAGTTGTCACAATACTTGGCCAGCTCAAGTGTAAAGAAAGAAGAAAAGGATATTCGTCAAGCAGAATAGTGTTAAGGTGGGACTAACAACGTAGTTAAGGCAGCATAGTTGTGTCTTCTTTTGCAAAATGTACGTGCCACGGCGAGTACTTTTAAGAATGCACAGATCAAGTGTCCAAAGAACGTCACATACACTTTCAGTTATTGTTAAGGCTTGTAAGTCAAGGATGGGCAACCTGCAGTCTTCTAGATGATACTGGTTTACCACCAGCCATGCTGACTAGGGCTGACGGGAGCTGGCATCCTACAACATCTGGAGGGCACACAGGTGTCCCACCATGGTTGTATGTTACGACCAGGGGTCTTACCCTTTTTTAAAAATGTATATCTTTATTGTTTTAAAATAGATACATTTATGCCAGGAAAGCAAACAAACCAACAAAGGAACATACAATCAAATAAAACTATAAATTGACAAACAGACATAGTTACATTCATAGGATCATGGAAAGAAAGCACTTTGCATTCTTTAAACCAGGGTTCAGCAAACCTTTTCAGCTGTGGGCTGGTCCACTGTCCCTCAGACCATGTGGTGGGACGGACTATATTTTTTTTGGGGGGGGGGAATGAATGAATTCCTATGCCCCACAAATAAACCAGAGATGCATTTTAAATAAAAGGACACATTCTACTCATGTAAAAACACACTGATTCCCAGACCGTCCGCGGGCCAGATTTAAAAGGCGATTGGGCTGCATCCGGCCCACAGGCCTTAGGTTGCCTACCCCTGGTTAAGACAAAGCAAGGACCATTTTGCCTCAACAGGGCATCTCAGTACTTAGATGCACTGGTCTGGAAAAGCCTTTGAAAAATCAGAGGATGTTACCTGAATAAAGTTAATGCTTACATCTAAAGACTTTAAACAAGTATCTGGTACTTACCAGCTCAGGAGCTTTGCAGATAGACTTTGGTTCCCTATAGTTCACTACGGATGTCAAGGCCTATTTAGGAACACAAGAAATATATCAGCCCCACTCACATGGTCATACATAATATCAGAGGCAATTCCAAGTGGGTCCCGAACAAATGCATATAGGCTCTATCATGCTTCTTGAACTAGATCCTGGCAAAATCAAGCTCTTCACAACTGTTTTCAATTACTAAACATTTATTGGGTGCTAGCAGTGTGCTGTAAGGTACAAAAGTGTCTATCAGGTATACACACAAAAACAAGAAACACAAAAAACCCTGCTCTGGCCACTGGGTAAACCTAGTGTAAAATGTAAGGGTGAAAAGTCAAGCCCTTCCCACTAACTCAAGACTGAAACATTCAAGTAACTGCTTTTAAGAAAGTCTCAGGACAATATTGGGGAATAGGGTGCCTGCTAGATGCAAAGCATGCTGGGAGACATGAATATGGGTGTCTGTTATTAAGGACTGCATTCAATGTCTGCAAAGGATATGTGTTTTAGGAACACCAAAAACTAGATTTCCAAGATTTTAGAAATTGTGGGTTATATTCAGTGCTAGACAGGTACAGAAGAGATCCAATGAAGTAAATGAAACTAAGCCATGCCCATTAACTTCAACAGGTCTACTCTGAGTAGGACTAGTACTGGATACAAACCTAATCCAAGTAGGTTAGAAAGGAGTTAGTCTCCTTCCAACGTGCAATGAACTTACAGGTATTTTGTGATAATACGCAGGATTTTTTTAAATGCGACACCATCGTATGATAATTAAGTGTAACTGCATAAACACTGTATTACCAAAAGGAGTATACTTCTCATAACTAAATGATTAAAAAAATCACAATGGTACTGTATAGGCCATTGACCTATGCCTCCAATTCCAAACTTGTGTGCATTTTCCATAATTGCTCATTTATTGGGATAGAAACCTATGCACAGACCACTCTAAATGACTATGAAAAGCCAATGAGCACCTGTAATTCAGGACCATGGATTATGCTTGTGAGTTTCCCAGTAAACACAATCCATGAATGGCTTGTTGACATTAGATCCTGTAGCACATGTGAATGGTTATCTCTTTTATCCATCTAATACAGTGTGGGAGATTAGTTTAGCAAAAGGTGTGGGAAACCTATGGCCCTCCTGATCTTACTGAACTACAACTGCCATCAGCCCTAGTAATGGTCAGTGGGCAGAGTTGATGGGACTTGTAGTTCAACAACATCTGGAGGACCAAAGGTTTCCACTACCTGGTTTCATACATCCATGTACCAAAGCCTTATATGTTTAGGGAAACCTGTGCTTATTTGTTTGATTTTGCTTCCAAAGTGTCTTGAAAACATTAGATCGCCATCCTGTTCCAATTACTTTATGTCAGGTGAAATCATTCATACCAATTTATGATACATCAAGCCATATTCACGACTGATATTCAATCTCACTATTCAATGCAACAGGTAGGATTCCTCATCAATTATGTTCCTTACAATTATTTGGTAGACAAAGCCTTTTCACTAGGCTTACCTTGTCAAGGGCACTCATAAATCGCTGGTCACCGTTCAATACGCTGCTGATGAGCTGAACAAATTTACTGTGTACTTCCAACACTGACTCCACAAACTGAGTGGGCATCTGAGGATAGAATCACAGGTGTGTGTTTTTTCCAAATGCAACAGAGCAATATTACAAACAGGCACTTTGCTTGGCCAAAAGGTGTTGGGAATTATGCCAGAGAGAAGATGTGAAGTGCAGCACAGGCCTTATAATGTCTACTCAGAAGTAAGTCCTACTGGATTTGATGTGGCTTATTCCCAGGTACTAGGGTGTGAAAATGTAACAGAATAATACAACCTCCAGGGAATATTTGCTGTAAGTACAATTACATGTCTCATACAGAAATGTAGTGATTGCACCTCTCTTATTGAAAGATTGGCAGCAAACTGCAGCTATAAATGCATTTACTTTAAGCTAGTTCCATCCTATTGGTTCCCTGGGTGCGTGAATGCTAAAGGACACATGAGCATATTAACAAATGTCAAATTTCACGCGGTGTTAGAAAGAGTAGTGAGGAACACTACTACCATGTAATCATTTTTGGCAGGGTCAGAAACACGGTAGACTTTCTTACACTGATTACATGTTCAGTAATAAAGGAATGCCATGGCTATAATAATAGTTTCTATTCCACTGTATGCTAAACCACTAGCTCTTGTGAAAAAACAAAAATGGCAGCAAAGAAAGCACACAGATTTAGTATAGACTAAATGGCGACAACCTTATAGAAGCACCACCCCCCAACTTCCCAACATCATCTTTATGCTTAGGATTGATCAGAAATTCCACACTCTTCCCATTGAAGGAAAACTTACATTTTCCTGAGAGAGATTGCTGGTTGCTCTAAGGCCCTCATCATGGATATGATTTTGTAGTTCCTGAATCATATGAGGTAATCCACTTGGCACAGCATGAAGCAACGTGTACATATTTGCCATGTCTGCAAAAAAGGAAGGTCTAGGTTTTCAGATGTACTAAAAAAAATTTCACTATAACAACACCAATGTTTAAACAGCATAATGATACTAAAAAATGAAGGCACCACATACATGCAAATTTGGCAAAAGAGCAACAGGGAAAGAGGCTGTGGTCAAGACTATGCTGTAATTCAGGGGTGTCGATTATGGGACGTCTCTGGTTGATCCCATTATCCTGATAGATTCCCCCCCCCCCGAAAAGCTCAACAACTTTGGTCAAATCACTGCCAGTTTTTTTAATACTGGGAGTAGATTGCAGTCTCTTGGGAGGTGGACATGCCTGCTGTAATTAATATGAAAATTAACTGAAATTAAAGCAGAAAGGCTCTCAGAGCAGTTTACAAAAATTAGGAACAACCCCCCCCCACCCCAATTCTCATTACTTTACATATCCTAGACCACCACCACCTGAGCAAGCACTGGTTAAGCTATTGTAAGTCATTCCAAACAGCACCAGTGAAGAACCTGTGGTCCTCCGGACATCGTTGGTCTCCAACTCCCATCAGGCCCAGCCTGCATGGCTAATGCTCAGGTATGATGGAATTGTAGTCTATCAACATCAAGAGAGTCACAGGCTCACCACCTCTGCTTCCTAACATGGGCAATAACAGCACAGCATTCTTCTAGCTTCAAGGTGTATTTCTAAACCTTTGATGTAGTCAGAAATTGTATTCTGTAATGATGTTATGTATCAGAAAGACCACTTGCTTACAGAATTGCTTTAAAGTAATGTGTGAATATATTGTTACCAATGTTCCTGCTAGAAAATACTATGAAACTTTGTTACGATGTGTGAGATGATGCTATAGACAAAATGACAGAATTGCCCTGGAACAGATTGCTGAGCTGTGATACCGAATCAAGTATATGTGGATTCCTTCCAGTGCTAGTCACTCACAGTAGACCTCAGTAGGTTACAACCCTGTGTTATTGAGATTACTTACGATTACTTACGATAAGGAAGCTTATTGTGAGGACACTATCCCTTTAAGTGGGTTGTGCTTAAGTAAGTCAGGTGAGACTGGAAGGGGCCTCTGGACAGAATGATGCAGCAATAGAGAAGCTATGGCTTCCTTTAACAGAGACTCCTCATTTTGCAAGTAGTTAATAAAGTTTATATTATGTTAATGGACATCCTGGATTCTGCAAGTTATTAATCAAAGAATAACACACGGCACCAGAAGTGGTTGGGTGCAGGCCAGACTGACTGCACAGAGTAACAAAGAAGGTGGAAAAGATACAAAAGACCAGGGAGAGGGGGAGATTTTTTTAAATAAGAAAAAAAGATGGAGCATCTAGCAACTCCAGAACCTCTCGCTTGCTCCAGGAATGCAGCAGAGCACTGGAGAAGATTCAGGCAAGATTTTGACCTCTTTATGAAAGCAAGTGGAGCTACAGAGAAAGACAAAGAGCAGAAGGCAGCTAGTTTTCTAAATATTGCTAGGTGAGAGGCATTAGCCTTATTCACTCAATTTGCAACTGAGTGAAGAACTAGCTAATTATGAGACCGTGTTACAGATAAATGAAAACTTCAAGAGATACCAGTTTCATAGGAAAGTACAAAAGGATGGGGAAACATTTGAATCCTTTATGACACATCTTAGACTGTAAAGCAAGACATGTAATTTTGTAATTGCTGTAAAGCAAGACATGTTTCTGGAGTAGTTTGGCCATCTTTGGTCCCCACCCTGGACTCAGCTCTCACCTGTGGTTCCTAGAACTGTTGGCATGCAACTATATCCACACCCCAGGAATGGCTACGACTGGCCAGCTAAACCAAGTAAGGGTAGCCAATGGGTCTTAAACCCTTGGCAAATTAGGGACTTGTCCAGTCAATCTGCCACACAGAATAGACAAGACCAAGGTCAAGAATCTGGTTTCTGCAAGTGCTGTAGAGGGAAGTGAGGGACAGATGGGGCTCATTAACCTGGAAAGGTAGCCCATCTAGGAGAAAGAAAACTGTAATCTTAAACCTTGGCTGCCTTGTGGCTATACTCAATCATGAGAAAGGCTTCGGGAGTAAATCCTGAGGAATAATCCGCATCCCACTGCCTTGTGGGACATCATCAGGAGAGGGAAAGGCCAAGGAGTAAACCCAACACAAACCCAGAGTGCAGTCCCTAAGGCGGTTGGATGGCGCCTCTTTCTGGCAATACTGAGTGTTCACACTGTAGGAGCAGACATAGACCCAGCCAATGTCCTGCATTTGGAAAGGTCTGCAACTTTTGCAAAGAACAAATTCACTTTGCAAAGGTTTGAAAGCAAGCACACACCGGGCTCGGATCAAAACAAAGAGGATTACAGCACCAGCACAGGAGAAAACTTTTATTTGGGAAGTCTTCCAGAGGCATCAGGATTCAGTTACTAGACTGGACTCTGAATACAAATGGGACTTTTGTTACTTACAAATTGGATACTGGAGCTCAAGTAAATGTATCTGTATCTGAGGCTACTGTGAAAGACTTGGGAGAGAAAGCCAAGCCAATACAGCATGCAAACAGCTCCAACTTAAAACTTCAAAGTGGAAAGCTTATTTGAACTAGGGGAGTTTGGAAAACTGATGTTCAAGTAAGCAACAAAATTGTAAAGTTATCATCTGTAGTTGTTGCTGCTGGAAATGGGATACCTATATTGGGACTGAAAAACATGTCAGATTATAGATTTTATTAAGAAGCTGTACAGTGCAGAATGACAGGGTCACATGAACACTGAAGATCATGTGTCTTTATTGGCATTGGTAAGCTCTCAAGATTATAAAAGAAACTGTTTGAACCCTATTTTCAAGTTATACGTGCACCCAGGAATGTCCAGCTGGCTCTTAGAGTTAAAAGAAAAACTAGATAGGCTAATTAAACTTGACATCATAGAGGAAGTTGAAGAACCCAAAGAATGGGTTCATTCTCTAGTCATAGTTACAAAAAAAAAGATGGATCCCTACGGCTGGGATCCCAAAGAACTAAACAAATAAGTTGAGAGAACATTTTCCAATTCCTACTAGAGAGGAAGTCTTTGGTTAAATGGCAAGTGCAACATTTATTTCATATTGGAATGAATCTTCGGGGAAGGTGCCCCTAGAACAAAATAGTAAATGACTGTATGTTTCAATACTCCTTTTTGTAGGCATTGCCTTACTAGATTGCCTTTTGGAATTTGTTCCACCTCTGAACTCTTCCATAGAAAGATACAATAAATCTTTGAAGGGCCTGAAGGTACTAAAGTTTATATCAATGCTGTTCTGATATGGAGAACATTAGATGAACATAACCAGAGACTACAGAAGGCTCTGGAAAGAGCTTGTAAAGCTGTCTTGAAATAGACAAAAATGAAGATTTAGAGTTAAGGAAATAACCCACCTAGGAGAAAAGTAACACTGATCCAGAAAGAATCCAAGCAATCACTAACATGCTACCAGCAGCAGCTAAAGACTAGCAAAAAATTATGGGCATAGCAAACATGCAAAATAATTTCATATTTTAATATATGAACAACCAATATTGGCAGAAGCAGACAAGCAATTGGTAGCGCTGCAAAATGGAGTTTAGCAGATACATCTTCCAGGTTAGACATACTGTTTTCTGAATTACAATCAGATGATTTGCAACCGGAATATTGCTCTGGTAAATGCTTAGTAACTGAAGGCACTTTGCCCAGAGCTTATGATGGGACTAAGACTGATGAAAATTCAGATTCTGGAGTAGTACAAGAAAATCTGGTCTCTAACCAGATGTGGTCCATAATTGCAAGGGCCACAAGCTCAGGATATTATTTTCAAACAAATAATACAAGTAATCAATTCCGATGGATGTGGAAAACGCATGAAGTCCTGAGAACTACTTTGCTGGGGACTTGTATGTGCTGGATGGAGTTTTGTTCAAAGGCACCATACTGGTGGTACCTAGCTCTAAAGGAAGAGATGCTGCAATGGGTGCATGAAGGACCTATAGGCATGGACAAATGCAGGTCTGCTCCCCACACAGGTGTTGACTGAGCAGCACTGAGGAGATGCTTCCTGCACAACACCACCAAAGCCCTTGGACGAAGTGTAGGTCCATAGTTTTCCCTTCTCTCAGAAGTGGGAAACATTGATAGCACTGCAGCCTTCTTTCTCGGGTTTCCCTTAGCGGCAATGGGTGCTTGGGAGCCCCGCAAGAGATTCTGGTGGGCAGGAAAACCTTCTTGTTAATCATGTCACATCATAATGACATCATGTGATAAGCAGGTAGGTAGGCTGCTCACTTGTCAATTCTGACCCATGAGGCTGATGCTGACAAGGATCTACTCTGTGGAGCCAAAAGGGTTCCCCCCTATCGAGACACTTGAGAGTGTCCCTTCCTGGATCACTATGCTTATTTATACTAGAAAACAACATAGGTGACTATAAATTCAATTTAAAAATATTTAGAAGGTATATTATATTTTGAATTCAAACTTAATCACCCTGTATGTCTTTACCGTTTCTCTTCTCTTGTCGGATAATGTTATGGCATTCTGCGTGAAGGAACTGTAAGTGATCTGCTACCATTCGCTGTTGGCATTCATTAATTACTTTGCCATAGGAACTGGGGTGTAGATATTTTCGACACCTCATTTCTTCATCTTTTAATCTACATAAAACCTAAAAGAATTTTTTGAGATGGGAGAACAAAACGAAGCACTGCATGGTTATTTAGGGGGAGAACAAACATTCAAGTTTAAAGTAACAGAAACAAATTATGACCAAGGGAACTATTTAGGCAGAATGGATGCCCCAATACACTGCAAACTCCTGTCACAATTGCTCATATTCTTGAAATGGAAAGAACAGTGGACCTTATCCTGACTCTTTAGGATGCTAATCAAATTTATTGCAATCTTCTTAAGTTCTCTCAACTATCATCAGCTATGCATGATTGTCCATATGGATAGCATGAGATCTCTGAATGGAAATAGGCCTTCTGAATATCTCTCTTATAAATCAGCATTAGAAGTCAGCTGCATTTGAAGAATGGAACCTACTTAGAAAAATAAAAAAGCAATCAGTTGCTAGATATCTCCATTGCAAATGGATATCCTTTTCACCCTACCAAAAAACCTTTAGCACTCAGATCAACTTTAGAAGCCCTATTTTGGGTTTCTCTGCTGCCTGGTGGCAGGTGACTGGATATGAGGAACATGTTAAGTGCCTTAATCAATCAGGCCAAGGTCCACAACTCCAAAACCCAAGGGTAGCATTCCACCTTGCTAGGGGGCAAGAAAGCTGAGCCTCATCCCTGAAAATGGTCAAGTTCCACTGCCACACCAGTTGCTCACCCACATTTCTCATTTGCCATGGAAGCTGACAATCCAGGGGTCAAATGACCCCCATATGATAAAGTTTACAGAATGCAAAGTGCTTTCTTTCCATGATCCTATGAACATAACTTGCGGAGTATACTAACCCCTCCCATTTGCCTTAATTTTAGTTGTTTTGCTGTCTTTTAATGGTGGCAACCTCTACCCTGGCTTATATTTTTCCTTTTCCTGGCAGTGCCAGTATATACAAGGGGGACAAACCTCCTCCCTGCCTGCCTTTCTCAAGGAAGGGAGATGGTACAAAGCCTCCCACAGGTGAGAAAGAGGCAAAAGTGCTGGCAGTGAACGATGGTCACTGGCATGAGGTGCAGAACCCCTAAAGTGCAGGGCCCCAGGCAGTCACCCCATACTCCCTGAGATGGCCCTGCCTTTGATGTACAGAAACCAATGAGCTGGTGTATATTTTCTCTTGAGGAACACTGAATAATTGGCATCTATGCTGCACATAAATATGAGTGTCTTACCTTTTCCATATACTGTGAGCAGTTTGACTCTTGCATTAAATTTGAAGCTTCTTGTTTATAATACTCCCCTGTTTCATTCAGAAAAGGACACTCAAAAATTTCCTGATAAAACTAAAACAAGAGAAGGTGATCAAGTACAAATAAGGCAAGAGATGGAACAATTGCCACAATAAGCCAAGACAACGAAAGAAAAAAGAAAGAAAGGATCTTTTACCTTCAGAGGGAATTTCTTCTTATACTGTTCAACATGAACAAAGGAGTTAATAACCCCATGGATTACTTTTTGATTTGGATCTTCTCCACAGCGATCACTGAAAGGTGGAAAAAAGAAGCTCTCATAATGCATGCAATTTTACACATGGACCAGACTTCAAAACCAGAAAGACAAATAGGCCTGGCTGTTGGTAGCCTTTTCAAGGACCAAGCAGTCTGCTGTCTGTGCTGTTCAATTCACAAACCCTTTGGGGAGCGCATATGTAATGCAGGGGTAGCCAGTGTGGGGCTCTGCACATGTTATGGGGCTACAACCTCAAAGCTCCCTGGCTGGGGCTGATGGGAGTGGCTGGACTGCAGCATCTGGAGGGAACCTCACTGACTGCATTTCATTAGTGGAAAAAGCGAAATGCAAACTGACACCTATTTTAAAGTGCAGGCTTGTACTTTCCCAGTACTCAGGCAAAGTCTTTGGATCTCGTTCCCCATTCCCACCCCTTCTGCAGCACTAAGACCTCTCAACGCAAATAGCCGAAACCAAAATACAGGTAATCTTTGTTAGTGCGTTTACCTTAAAATTATTTAAAAACTGTATGCTTGTTTAATACCACCACAAAAAATGTAATAATATCTTAAAATACTATTTCTGTAATACTACCCAAGCATATTTCATTTGAAATGGAACTTGGCACCTAATTTTAATTTTTTAAATTTATAAAGTGCTTCTTGATCACCTTTGGATTTATTTGCCAGAGCTCAGGGAGGCAGAAGCTGGGCTATTTCTTACTGAGAACAGAAGGGAAGCCTCAATTTCTCCTGACTATCATTATTCAAGATTTCCAGAAAGCATGGCTTTCTTGCTAGCAGTAGCAGGCAGAGTCTTGCCTCACTTGCACACAAGATTTGGATAAGGGGGGAAAAAACATTAGGAGAAATGTTTCTTTTATTATGCAAGGTAAAAGGTAAAGGTACCCCTGCCCGTACGGGCCAGTCTTGACAGACTCTGGGGTTGTGCGCCCATCTCACTTAAGAGGCCAGGGGCCAGCGCTGTCCGGAGACACTTCCGGGTCACGTGGCCAGCGTGACATCGCTGCTCTGGCGAGCCAGAGCTGCACACGGAAACGCCGTTTACCTTCCCGCTGGTAAGCGGTCCCTATTTATCTACTTGCACCCGGAGGTGCTTTCGAACTGCTAGGTTGGCAGGCGCTGGGACCGAGCAGCGGGAGCGCACCCCGCAGCAGGGATTCGAACCGCCGACCTTTCGATCGGCAAGTCCTAGGCGCTGAGGCTTTAACCCACAGCGCCACCTGTGTCCCCCGATTATTATGCAAACTACAATGCAATTGAGGCTTCTGAGAGTCCTTCTAGCCAGAGAGCAATAAGCATTAACACCTGATAAACAGGTGAGGATGACTTGCAGCTGGGTTGGCTTGCTCACCTATGGTGGGTTGAACAAGCAGCAGTCCACTTTTTCCTTTTAAAATGTTTTCAAGGTGAGGCAAAAGCATGAGAGAGAGAAGAGTGGAGGAGAGCAAGGTAGACCAAGAAAGAGAAGAAAGTTCAAGGTATACTGTACAATATTCCAACTACATCCCACATTGCAGGCTAAGGATAAGGAGTTCTGACACCATTATATGATGCAGGCAAAAGTGCACAACAGCAGGAAGAGAGTCAAGAGAAATGTGTTTTCATTCCACCACATATTACGAACAGGAAGAGGGGGGAAGGATGGCTTCAATGTTTAATAGCTGACACCTTACACTGACCTCACATTCTTATTTATGCCAAGCAGATTAAAACTTGAAAGCAATGTTGCCACCAAAACTGGTACCCTCGAGACTGAACAGTGTGAAAATAAACAGACACAAAATTGACCCAATGGCTTGGAAGCAACAAGTAGCAGACCTTCAGTTTCCTCCCACCTTCCTTGAACAGGCAGCAAAAAAGCAGGTGGTGGGCTTCTAAAGGACAAAAATTAAACCCGAGCAAATGGCAAATCCCAAAGTGTCTTAAAATCTGAGAGGGACTTGCTTTAGGCTTCCCTATAGTAGTTTCAAAACAGAAAAAGCTTCATTCGAGGCAGGCAAATGTATAAACCATTTCAGCTACACTTTGACACAAGCTGTATTCTATGGTGCTCATTATCATCACGCAACAGATAGCAGGGGTGTGGTAGCAAGCTCTACGCCTTTCTGCACATCACACTGCATGTCTTTGCAGCCCCTCCTGGAGCCCTCCAAGAATTCCTTGCACAATTTAGAACCCTGCAAGGTGTCGTGCTAAAGGGGACAACTCTTGCCAGCATGCCACTTCCTCCCCATCCAGGAGTCCAGGAGTGAACTTGAGGCCAACTGAATCATAACCTAAGAAGATAATCAGTTAGGTTTAACTTTTGTTCTCCAGATTTGTTCCTTGGTCTCTCACTTATGCCTGAGCTAATCTTTCCCTGATTACAGTACACGCAAGCATGAGACTGTCACAGAAAGAGCCATAGAACAACTAGGCTTAACAAGAGCAAATGGAGTGCTTCCTCGTGACAGGTTGCCTCTTCTCTTGGTAAGATGCACTGTTATTTCAAGCCGCAAACCTGCACGACAATGTCTTCCTCACTGTCGCATGGAGGTGCTAAGTACCATAGAACCAAGCCCAAAACACAATTCTAATTGGTGACTAAAGATAAAGGTACCCCTGACCATTAGGTCCAGTCACGGATGACTCTGGGGTTGTGCACTCATCTCGCTTTATTGGCCGAGGGAGCCGGCGTACAGCTTCCAGGTCATGTGGCCAGCTGCTTCTGGCGAAACCAGAGCAGTATACAGAAACGCCATTTACCTTCCCACAGGAGTGGTACCTATTTATCTACTTGCACTTTGACTTGCTTTCGAACTGCTAGGTGGGTAGGAGCTGGTACCGAACTGGAGCTCACCCAGTCGCGGGGATTCGAACCACCGACCTTCCAATCAGCAAGCCCTAGGCTCAATGGTTTAGACCACAGCGCCACCTGCGTCCCAATTGGTGACTACCTAGGATCAAACTCCAGCACTGCAGGGGCTTGGATTAGATGACTCTTTGCGTCTGTCCCCACTCTAACATTTTATGAAATATAACCTATGTCACATGAAGTTCTGGCACAGGGAATTGCTCCAGGATATCCAAGTCATTCCCACTCCCCTTTTCTTTTTGTGTCATGCCTCTTAGATTGTATATTTGAGGAACTGTCATCTCACTGATAATTGCATGCCATTCTGGGAGGCTTTTGTGTGTGCTGAAGAACAATATAATAAATAACAAAATCAAGAATAATAAAAAATGTAAGGGGAAAAAACTATCTACAGACAGTTCTTCAGGAAACCCTAATTCAAACTGAACCAAGCATCTGGGCTGTCAACTCCCAGTTCTATGAAGTTACCCATATCTGGAAGTCTGGAACTGATTGTGAATGTGAAGATTACCACATATAAACTTCTTACAGCACAATCATAACCATGCTTACTCAGAAACAAGCCCTGTTGATTTCAGTGGGGTTTACTTCCAGTTATATGTGGTTAGGATTGCAGCATTAACAGCTGAAGAAATTTCTGTGGCTGAGCTTAACTAAAAGAAGTATCAGGTGTTCTTATCCAGAGATTTCACCCCGCCCCTTTCACCATGTCAGTTAAGATGACCACAAACCGCCTAGCATGCCTACGAAAGTAAATATCAGAACCTTTTCTTCATCAGATATGACACTTGTCTGTATATGAAGGGGGAACGTGAATACACAAAACTACTACAGTACATGTGACAGCTGCCCAATATGCAAAAGTTCTATTGCAATCTTTTAAACATGATATCGTTTCTACATATCTGCCTTCAATACTTGCAAACCGAAACACACAAAACCTTCTGGCCACTAAAACACCAACACTTACATCTGCAAAACAGAAACTGATAACCCGCACAATATTCAAGAGGCTAGGTAGGAGAAAAAAACATTAGGGGCGGGCAGAGGCCAACCTGAAGAGTCCTCCGTACAAACTATAGCAGCTTCTATAGATATTAGATCAGGACAGTAAGAAGCAATCAAGAACAGCTTTACATGAAAAGAAAAGGAAGTTAAAATTCAGGATAAAAAGGGCAAGATATGTCCTAGTGGAAGACACTGATCATGCAAATGCCAGTACACACAGAACAAATCTGGTGGTACTCAGGATCGTGGCCACAGGACTGCTAACTTTACAATTCTGCCTCAGTTGCTGAGCACTGGGTCACTGCAGGTTTCACAGCGGCTCCATGGAGCAAACTCCTATTGGGAGTATATATTTTTCTTTCCTCTCCTGCACTTCTTAAAATTAACAGAAGAGTCATGACTTGGCCCTGGAGTTTAATTATTTTTTTAATTGTCAAAAAGAACTGGTTTCTATGAAACACCCATCCAGGAAGATGGGAATCCTCTGTTTGTATGCTCAGAGAAGCTACTTCCATATGTGAGCTTTAAAGAGCACATTCAAGCTTGATTTAACTGTTATCTGCCCGAAACTGTTGCTTAGAGCTATAGGGCACTTCATCCCTATGCATTTATTTTTGCAAATGATACCAAATATAACCTAGGGCACAGTTAAGCATGCGGAAGACCTGCAAGATCAGCAGGACTGAAGCACACTTAATTGTGCCTTGGATTGCGGCTGCTCTTCGCAACTCCTGTAAAGGTGCCATAAGGCAAATTCTGTTTCACCTGACAGCAGCTTTGGGACAGGAGGTCACAAAGAAACCTCAGTGCATGGTGAAATATAGACGGTTGGTTGGTTAGATTCGGTTGGCTTTTCTATGCATTTGCTAACAAGCTATAGAATATGCAATATTTTACATTGCTGGCAATCAGAGCCTTACCCTGGAACAAGGCTGACTGACAGAAGTAGCTGAAGCTTGTACTGCTGCTCAGTTCTGTAATACATTCAGAATTTCAGAAAGAATTCTAGATCTAGTGTCAGTCCTCTTTTTAAGAAAAACATTTATACAATACTCCATAACGTCTAATTCGAAGTAACTTTAAAGTACAACATTTGTTTGGTAATTCAATAGATTCAAATGTTCTAGGCCAGACTGCAAAATCACTAGATCAAGATCAAGGTTTCACAGCAAGTAGCAGAAATGAACACTGGCTTTAGGGCTCCAATAACATCTTCTATTTGCTAGGACACACTACCTGCTTTTAGAGCCAATTTCACGTCTCAAAAAAGATTCTGCTTTCCCTGAATATGTTGCCAACATATAAAAACCCAGTTACGATCTAAAGAAACAACAGTAAGAAGTGAATAGTGACGTTCTTAAATCAAGCAATTACAATTCTCGGGTAAGTACAGTAAGTAAGCATATATAAAGCAGGCAACTTGCATTAACAACAACAACAACAAAAGGATTAACTCACTTTTTGATTTCACGGAGGAGCATTCGAATGAGGACAGCCTGTAAAGGCTCGATCATTAACCTCCTCCACATATCAAGTGCTAGCTGTTATGAAAAAATGCACAACAGAAACATGTCAAGCACAGATGATTCATTTGTTTATTTTAGATTATTTTTAGAGTTAAAAACTACTCAATCCTAATGGATTCAGTAGGGTAATATTGCATTAAAATAAGGTAATATTGTATTTAAATGTAGAAAATATTAGATTAAATTAACATAATCTAGGGTTGGGAAATATGTGTTGCAGGCTGGGGCTGATGAGAGCTGAAGTCCAATAACATTTGGAAAGCCACAGGTTCCCAACTTGTGATCAACAATAGCCAGTACCAAACTCAAGCATCCCCTCAGATTAGCTTTGGCTACTCAATGCCAGTCTACATTTATCTTTTGAAAAATCCTTACAATACTGTTGGAATGCGCAGAAAGGAAAAGTGGTCCTCTTTGGCCTGCTGCACGTGTGCAAGGCAAAAGAAACCAACAGTAGTAACACTAAAACTGCCTCAGAGTGTACGCTCAATAGCCATGGTTTGTTCTTGCCTTACCACTCGTGGTCTGTCTGAGGGAGACAAACCACTAGTTGGTTCGGAGACAAAAGCTGAGCTCTGGGAAATGTGAGACCAGTAGGACAGGGGTGGGGGGAATCAAAGTGGCCATGATTTTTGCTCCATGCACTTGGATGCTTACTCATTCATGTTTTGCACGTAACGCTAAGCCAATGGCAAACTGGGCTTAAATTAGTTGAAATCAACAGGGCAAGTTAATTCCCACTGAAATCAATGGGACTAGATAACTAACTTATTGCACAATGAACTAGCCGTGTCTACTCAGAAGTAATCAGTGTTATAAGAAGGTGTCTTATATAGAGTCTAGTTTGATATAACTGCCAGTGGCTCTCCCAAGTTTCAAAGAGCGATCTCTCCCAGTCGTACCTAGAGATACTGAGGATTTAACACAGCACCTTAAGGCAGCAAAGCAGATAACTGAACATGAACTATGACTCCTCCCAAGGGGGGACTTACTCCCAGGTCAGTGTAGTTCGGTTACAGGCATAGGCTGCAATCCTATAAACACTGACCTAGGCGTAACTTCTGTTACACTCAATCAGGATTACTTCTAAGTAGACATGTATAGGACTGCACTGTTGGCTTGGATACAACCCACTATTATTTTTTACATGTGAAACAGCCCTAATACAATCCTCCTTATATCTGGGCTTTCTTTTATTCCATCAGAAATGCAAAAACTTCGTCAATTCCAGGGATCAATTAACAGGGTCCAGAGATGAGTGTCATTCAGAGATCAGACTTTCCTCTTTGAGAAAAGTATGTATGTAGGGTTTAAGTATATGCCACCCCAAGCATCACTTCTAATGAAACAACCTAATAAAACAATGCCTCACCAAGGCCTTATTCTTGTCAGCTTCATATTAAAGGCACTACTGTAAATTATTGAGTGTTGTGCATTTTGTACTTCTTTCTTTGCAGCTCTTTATCATCAGAGCCCCATTTCTCTTTCTGTATCCACCAATCCCACCAAGATACTGTATAATCTATATTCATTTCAGTAAGTAAATAATACACAACAATAGTCTGTTCACTAAGGCTGGCTAAAAAACCAATAAAAGCATTGAATGCCTCACTGTGAAGACTTACGAAGGCAATAAATGAGGCATTTATTTTACTGATCCAACAAAATGGGCTATACGGTTTTCAACAAAGGTGACCATGGCAAGTTATTGTGAGGAAGAGAGAATTAAATGCACTTCTTATTAACTTTCTGGAATAACATCCATAGACTGCCTACCTCTCCAATCTCCATCAATGGTTCACTCATATCCACACCTCCATAACCATACTGAAGATCAGCTTCAGTCAATTTGTTCTTCTTAATAAACTGTGTATTGAGGTATCTATGAAAACAAAACATATTGTGAGTGTTTTCAGATGTTTTCTGAAGCAAATCTAGGTCAGGAAAAAAAGACACATCTCACTATCACTCTCACTTTTTATAGTTCTTCCTCAAAGGGGCACAGTTAACTCTTTTCCCATTCCACTGTTACGTTACTTTAAATGAATTAGTTAAATGAGGTCACTTGGTGTCCATCCTACAGGCATTCAACAAACTATCCAAAAATATTTATCCTAAATCTATGGTTGCTGGATCCACAGGATAGTGAGGCTTTCTCTGGAAAGGCATGGAATGATTGCAAGAATTGCTCACATTCTTCCTGCGCATCTGCTGATCTAAACTGTCATTTAATAGCTAAACAAACCTTTATAAAACTCCACGTTTCTGCATATATGCACACAGCAAAGAATATATTTCATACAGAATATCTTTTTAGTTGTCATATTTTTATTAATCTGAGTTTTGTAAATAAGAGAAGCATCTACATGTTGTAACCTACATAAATAAAATAATGCTGGAAGCACTTCATAATCCTGTCCTAAACATAGTTTTGAAATCAAATTGTGACTGTGTCCATCTCCCAACAGCTTCAGCTTTCTTCTATAATTTTTTTTTGCATCAATTACACTTTTAACATGTTTTCTCCAAAATTTACCTGTATAAACAGTCCATATAGTCTGCCCCTTTACTGTATTCATCCCAGTATCTATGATACATTACCAGTACTTGTTCTTCAGAGTCCATGACTCTCTACAAAAAAAAAGCATAAGGGAAAAAGATCAATTCCACAATTTGTACTGTAGTAACAATGTCAGAAATGCTGAAGAACAAAATTCTATAATACATTCTCATATCTGCACTGTTTCAAATTTTTTTGCGGGAAATACCATACATATTTACACGCTACTCTCAGGTAGGGTTGGGCAATATCTGGTTGTCAACACTGCAATATATCACCAGCTAAACATTGTGATATACCAATATATAATGATGTCTGAAATAAGGATGGAACTACGTAGACACAAACAGTAGGGCTGGGTGATATTTGGTTTTCAACTTCATGCTATATCACCAGCTAAACGTTGTGATATACTGATATATCACAATGTCTGACATAACAATGGAGCTATGTTGAGGGAACGTCTGGCTTCACGGTTTTTCCTACATTGCGATTTCTGCACAGCGTGAATACACATACACACACAAATAATGATGCATAATATATTGCCAGGTCAAAAATTATAAAACCAGTATCACAATAGGGTTTTGGACTATATATTGATATACCGGTTTTGGACTATATATTGATATACAGCAGTACCTCGTAGTGAGTCCGGCCTGTTTAGCGTCTATTTTGTGGAACGTCTGCAGCAAACCCAGAAATACCGGAACGGGTTACTTCTGGGTTTGTCGCTTGTGCACACGCAGAAGTGCAAAATTGCTCACGCACATGCGCAAAGCTGCGCTTTGTCAAGCGTCCCTTTCATCGAGCATCCGGGGCTCCAGAACAGATCCCGGACTCAAAATGGGGTACCACTGTATCGGCTAGCCCTACTCCCAGGTTGTAATTCACAAAATATTTTACAAATTAAAAAATGACTGTAATCCTTAACAAATAGTGAAACAGCTTGTATTCACAGTCATGAAATCCTCATACAGTGAGAAGACTCACGTCTTGTACACTTTATAGTTACCTTGTGCAAATGGCGTACATGATTTTCCAAAAAATTCTTTGTTTCCATATAAAGTCTCTCCCCCAGTGGTTCAGGATAGGCCACACACAAAGCGTAAATGTCCCTGGGTTTAAAGTCAAGGATGAAACATATTTTCAAATTCTCTTAACCCAAACTTTTAACAAGATCTTAAAAACAAATGAACAATGTGGCTTGGTTTCAAGACTTGCACATGGAAAAGTTGCTGGCTTTCTCTTTCAGTTGCAGTTCCATGTACTGCAGAGAAGGTTGTTCAGGAGAGGCCTTCCCAGCCTATAGAAAAAGCACCACAAGTGGGAATGTAGGGTCTGAAAATCACCAGAATGCCATGCATGGGCCTTTTGCCCTGGCCTGTATTTACAGTGTAGCATAACCTGTAAAGAAACGGTATCTTTCAAACAATCCTTTTTTGAGAACAGTGTTATTTCTCCAAGTCTAGAGCAGGAAGCAGTTCCTCACAACAAGAGCAAAGTTACCTACAGATTTTTAACAATACACCACTTCATACTAGTAGAAGCTTCAGCATGTTCTTCTTGTAAACTTTGGCTTCCGAGAGGATGTTCTTCATAATGGTCTGCTTCCTTTGAATACTCAACACTAACAACGTAACAGTTGGCCATATGTGAAATAATATCTCCTCCAGAAAAATGTCTTGCAGTCTAATTTGTCTGTAATAACAGGCTACATAGTTCCTAAAATAAGCCTCCCCCCCCCCATACCCCACCTCTATTAAAGCTTTCCTGGAAGACAGAAGAGAAAAGTAAGATATCTAGCCAAAAATATGATAATGGCACCACATTATCATTGCTCATTATAAAAAACACACTGTCAAATTTGTTTCCTCCATAAGCCATCCAAAACACAAAGCATTGAAACAAGCAAGGTTTTTCCAGAAGGATCTGATCCATAGCTGATGCATCTATGTGGAAAAAGAACTATTATACTCTTGGTCTTTTCTAAAGCAACTGAGTAGACTAGAAGCACGAAATAAAGGATGAAACAAAAAGAATTCTTTATAAAATAAAATCCTGCCTCTAGAAGGAATCTATGAAGCCAGCTTTTTATTTCTGAATACCAGAAAATGTTGCTGCTGTTACATTTATGAGAAACCTTTAAAGTCTGGGGAGTTCATTACATACCTAGTAGTTTTCATAAGGACTGACTCATTGTAGCAAATAATAAGCAGTTGCCCTAACCATGTTATTCTGAAAAATACAAAGATAAGCAACAAATTGTGAACTGGACTTTGAACCAAGTGGAAGCCCTTCTTCAATTCCTAAGCTTTTCTGCATTAAGATTCACTAAACTCATAGATTTCTGTGTGATCAAGCCCCTATGATAGCAACTTTTCCAATAATGATCAGAAGCTTGTCTCATGGCCCCAGAATCTGCAATATGTAGAATTTCAGTGGGAACTTTCCAAAGGGAGAAGAAAAAGTGACTAGACCTCAGGTCTTGAAATGGCAGCTGACCTTTGGGTGAAACATCTGAATTGGTCTACCCACTACCCAAAGCAATTTTCTGTTTTAAAAGGTAGAAGCTATCATCATCATTAAACAGCACCTGAGTCCTTTAATACCCAGCATTTTCATTTGATGGGTAGAGTTCTAGAGGCTATCCAACCTGCTTGATGAGATAAGGTCTCAGCTGAATTTTGGGTCCTGTTGTATTTGCCTTGCTTGGTGCTGCAAAGTCTGATTCTCTTAACCCAAATTCTGTTTCAGTTCCCTTCACACCTTGCTTAGCATCCTGGCGAGGACACTCCTGTAGCAGGCAGTGGGGGCACCCTCAAAAAGCAGAAAACCTCCATAATTTGTTCTTCTTCCTATATTTAGTTTTCTGTGTTTAGAACCAGAACTATACTGCAGTTTATGGATTACTGGGGTCTACCTTCCTGAAGCAACAAACAGGTTTCCAGGGGACAGAAGTGGTATTTTGGTATCCACTGGTATTATGGTAACACATTGCAAATGCTGCAATAAGATCTTGTTGAAAGCCTATCCACCAATTTCAAGAACAACCAATGCCAAGAAATGAGAGCAGGGGCATAAAGAAACAGGAGTCATTTACTAGGGTGAAAAATGGAGTAAAGACAGAATGACAGAATTGTGTTAAAAGGCGCCCTCCCACATCAAAAATCTGTTTCTACCAGCCTAAACTATTCAATGGAAACTTGGAAATGACTTTTACTTTAAAAAGCAAAACTAACTTTCTAGAATGAAGTTATAAAATAGTAAATTACTTCTAGTAACATGCTTAAGTTATGCTGTGAGGGAAGCACAGTGCCAGAAATATCTTGTTCCTGCAGGGGTTCAGGCTGAACAGATCTGAAGGTCAAAAGGTAGCTGAAAGTGAGTCAATGCTTTAAATAAAAGTAGCATGTGATCTCCATTGCTCTTTACAAGAGGACTTGGTATTATACTGGAGCACAGTATCCTGAGCATATTTACTCTGCTTTCAGTCTCAAGGAAGGTACGCACTGTCGAAAAACTGAATTAAAACCTGCTGTGAACATCAACACATTTGGGCATCATATGAGCAAAGGAACAGCAACTGCCTACATAGGACAACTTGTTTGCACCCATCTGTAAGATACAATAGATTCCCCTCTACTAATGCATCATGATGTACTAAGTTTACTGGGATGCAATATCAACATCATAGGTAGGCAGGTTGTTTCTGTAAGAAAAGCAGGTTGTTTCCATCCCCTATACTACATATTCCAAAAGATAACTGGTCATGCATCCAGCAAAATATAGCTTCGATTCCTGGCATTTCCAGGTAAGGGCTAGGAAAGAATCCTGTCTGAAACCCTGGAGAGCGACTGCCAGTCAGTGCAGACTATACAGATAGACCAAGTGTCCAGCTTTGTATATGCTGATGAGAACAGTCGCTCTGCTACTGAGTCATAAAGGAAATAGCTACTGACAGATTCCATCTGGCTTGAGGTTTTACTAGTTCCTTCAGTAGCATGTGTCTTATCTTGCAAACGTAAACGTTCACTATTTGCATATATAGATGGGTTGCATCCAGCTTATACAAATAATTAATTGCAAATACACTGACAATCCTTCAAAAAAGCCTTTTGTTGAATGATTCTCTGGAAAAAGGCAGTCAGTGTTACCAATAATACAAAGGATGGCTATCCTTTCTTCCAGAGCAAACCAAGCATCAAGCTATCCACTGTCATAGTCAATCAAAGCAACAGTTAGAAATCTAACCCAACTGCAGTAAAGCTAAACAATAGTTCAGATGAGGCTACTTGTGCCAGTCGGACTGTTGGCATATTTATTAGGGATGTCAATTTGTCTGCTCTAAGTGAATAAAAAAGCCACATCTTGCATTCAGAATAGATACCAAAAAATCATGTACTAAACTCAATGTAATTAGACAATCATTATCATTCATCCATAGCAACAGTTCTTAGGAAGTGATCGATTCAGATTTTCCCCATTTCACTGTATACAACATTTCTGACAACTTTTTTTACAATGAGGTCCTCATTTTCTCAGAAGTAGTAAAAAATGGGGGTCATAGAAGACATTTTATTCCAGCTGGCATTTATGCAAGGTTACGCCAAACGAATATCTGCAAGACACACAATCACATGCAATCAGAGGCCAGCTTCTATTAAAAGGATACGAAAAGCGGTCATTCCATGTTGATCTTTCCACATAATCCAACATAACAACAGCTTTAATTGTTGTAAGCAGCTTGTTCCATGTTTCATCAAAATCTACTACTCGTGGTTTCAAGGACATTGTGGGGCGTTAGTATTGATCTGCAAAAAAGAGAAAAATCCAGATGATTAGTTTCAAACTAATGTTAGCCACAAAATATTACTGTATTGCTTAACTCTTTTGTTTTAAACCTTATAATTGGTTAGAGGAGGAGGAGGAGGAGGGTGTAGATGATTGTATTATTTGTATGCCGCCCATCTGACTGGGTTGCACCAGCCATTCTGGCCGGCTCCCAACAGAATACTAAAAACACAAAACATCAAACATTAAAAGCTTCCCCAACCGACCTGCTCTATTACCCAGGCTGATTTCTGCTGGTACTCTTAGAAATCTTTGCTACAGAAATGTTGCTCTGTGGTACTTCTCTAGCAAAGTGCAATATTCCGTGGTCCTCACTGTTGCCATGTATACTACAAATAATGCGCGCAAGAATGAATCACAGAACAAACAGCGTGATTCCCAGAAAGAGCCTGAGTAGATCGGGGTCAATTACATGCATCAGACCTAGAGAGGTTTCTAGGAAAAGTACACAGAGTAGCACAGAGCCGAGAAAAAGTAGCCAAACTGTTTCCTTTTAGGTGTTTCTTGCAATAGCAAATGGAATCCCGTAACAATGAATGAATAGGGAGGCCGATGCTGCTGCAATTAAGTAGCAAACAAACAGAAAACTTGAGTTGCACTTCAATAGCTTGCACTTCAATTGTAGAAAATTACTTTTAAATGAGTCAGTGTAGCAGAACAGTTAAGTGCATTGGAGGAGGACTGAACAGACCAAGGTTCAAATCCCCACTCAGTCATGGATCACTGGGTGATCTTGGGACAATCACTGTCCCGTATTAATGTCCCAAAGAGATCGTTTACTTATACTGTATATATATAAGATCTGATGTGTGTCTGTGCATTTTATGCTATATAGATTTAAAATTAAATCTGAATTTAAACATAAACCATACTGAAATGTACACTTAACCAAGCACTGAATCCAAGACTCTCTACAAAGCAAACTGGTTCAGGTCAACACATCAGTTCTTCTGCCATCAGGAACCTACTACGGGCTTATACAACCCCTCCTCCTTCTCATGCAAGCAGACTCCCTCCGCCACTTCCTGGTCACTAGTAACCATAGTTTGCTGCTTACTGCTAATAACAGTCTGCTTCCAAAACAGAATCAGAACCACAATTTGAAATAATCCACAGTCAACATTGGCACCAACCTGACTTCTAAGTGTGGTTACGGCAAGGCAAGGATATCCACCAGAAGAGAGGGTGGGGGGGCAGATATACCCATATCCCGATCTCTAAACTGCAGTTAATAACTGTACTAACCCTGGGCTCACTGAGGGCTAGAGCAGAGATTCTCAAACTCTAGTTCACAAAATCCATTCAGGTCCACAGAAAAGTTGTGAAGCAGCTGAAAGTATCTAGACTTGACATAGCACTTTGGTTTTTTGATAGCAAGAGTCATTTCAGAGAACTTAGCACTCCAAAAAGGTGCATCTGTCACACTAAAAATACTGTCATTATTAAAATTTGAGTTAAGTGGTTTTATTTGTATAACATATGAAAATGACTATTTACACCTAGACTCCTAGCAATTTCCAAGTTGTGTGGAATATTCAATATTCCTCAATATGTTTGTATTTGTTCACTCATAACAGCAATACCAACATTACTTCAAGTTATCTGAGCAGACCAATGAGCCCAAATTTAGCTGATAATGCTGACTATTTCTAAAAGCGCATTTTTGCCATACTGTAGAAATAAGTGAAATCACCATTTTAAAACACAGCACACTGTATGCTTCCTTACTCATAGCAAAGATGTATCAATAACTATCTCCAGAATAAAATGAAAGAAGAGAAGAAACAATGGAAAACAAGGGCAAACACTCGGAAATAGTATAGAAACAGAAGCAGAATAAAACCGTTGACAGTTCTCACAGTGGTGAATCAATTGCTATTACTTTTCGGAAAGATGGAAATTGGTTAATTTACTATGGGTGGTATGTCAATAAGTAAAAAACTGTTTATGTGAACAAACCTAACACAGCTCTTTAAGGTGCATAATTTATAGAGTTACAATTTCCTATAGTATCTTCTTTATGAATCAATTACAACATTTTACCTTCAGGCAATTCTGTTAACACCAACTTCCACCTGCATACCTATCTTATCCAGGCATACTTCACACACAAGAAGTTCAGACTGGTCTTTCTTGATAAATCTAAAAGATGTCTTAAGATGAGTTGGAACTAAAATTGCTTAATCCTTAAGTCTACAAAACTTGGGGGAAGATAGACACAATATATGAAAACGATATCCTCAAGGACTGAACTTATCTGACAAGCGTCTGGAGGCCTGCTAGATTCTTCCCCATAACTCCCATGTACAGCATGATAGTGATAAGTGTTTTCCCATGTTGGCTGCCCCATCACCTGATATTCAAAAGTATACCAGCTTTAAATACATAATTTTCATTATCTCTATTATGGCTAATAGCAGTTCATGGCTCTATCTTTCATGAATTTCTGTCCAGTCCTTTTTTAAAAACAAAAACAACAAACCCATGACTAACACCATATCAGATGTCTTAATGACATTTTCCCTAATGGAGATAACAACTGTGCATTAAGGGAAATGTGGGCATGAATTTTGTTTCAGTCAATCTAAGCTTGTTTTAGCTCACCCCTCATTAGCAAGTGAGCTCAGGGATAAAATAATAAAAGATAACTACAAAAAATATTCAATAATAGCATAAATGGGTCAGTTAATAAATTTAAACAACTACCCAGCACAGGAGTAGCCATCAATAACAAATGGCCGAGTCTTAGAACAAATGCCCTGTGTAAAAGCAAATAAGAGTTGGTGCCAGCCATTTCTCATGAGCACTTCAAAAATAGGAGCGCCACCATGGAGAAGGTTTTTGAGTCCCTATCAAGTGTGAAGTGGTCCTAAGATTCTACAGAATACAATGACATTGTGGTAGTACTTCATTGCTGAGGTATGCACATTACACCTCTCCACATCTTAACTTTGTCTGAACCTTGGGAAATTGATACCTGCTAAAGAAAAAATCCTTCCTGGTAGGTAGTCTGCCAGGTCCACTGCTGAAGTCATCTTGATAGGATACATTAAGTGAATGGTGAATTTGGCGGTGTGTGAATGGATTTATAAAACATACAAAACATATGATTACACCAAAAAAGGAAAAGGTTTATATGCTAAAATGGAATGAGATACATATATATAGGTGACTCTCAACTTATGTGGTGGTTAAATTCTGGTGATAGTGTATAAAGCCAAAATCACGTATAGTCAAAGCACAGCGGGTTTAACGACAAGTGGATTTGCAAAAACAAAAAAAATCCCCCTGGAAGCCTGTTCGCTTTCCAATTTTTAACTTATTTTTTTTTTTTTTTGCCAAGTATGTAAAGCTGATTGCATGCAAGTTAAATGTGCATAAGATGTATCCCTGGTTTACTGCATGACACAGCATGATGTTTGTATTTTATAATGCTGTAATTATAATTCAGTTAATTCTAAACTAGAAGAAGTGCAAGAGATATAATTCTTGCATTCACCAACATGCAGTCCAACACTGACTATTTTAATTCATCTCTCACAGATCATTTGAGAGAGGTCTGGAGAGAGCAGGAAGCAATGAAAGAAGGCTCACTATTGACTTCTGTCAAGGCAGTGTCAACTACCTAGCTCCTTATTTGCAATGTAAACCACAACAGGAATATGATGTTCATTGCTAATATCTTTCATACTCTTGTGTAGGAGGATTTTTTTCTGATAGGATAAATGCCAGGAGAGTGTATTGTCAATGATACTTTTTTTCTGGAGAAGTTGTTTTTAAGGCTATGGCTTTCTTAGAGGTAGTTCTTCAAAACTGTTGCAGATAAATTTAACTTTATGGGCCAGACAGTTGGTGGCATATCAAAGGACACATTTTGGATGCCCAAACTCCCAGTGGATTTAATAAAACTGTTTTGTTTTGCTGAGGCGATAATGGAAAAAGGTGATACATAAATTTTCAATTTACTGCATGCAAGCCGGATTTTTCATTATCAGAATTCTTAGAACCATCACCTTCATTCTCAGTACCTGGTTTAAAAATCCAGCAGTATTACTCATGCAAAGCAAAACCGGAAACACTGAACTAAAACAACATTAACCCTCCCTGCATTTTGCCATTCATCTACACACTTCTTTGTTTGTGACTGACTTGCCATTTCCAAAATGGGAACAAAAGGCCTGCGATTGTACCCTCGTAGTGCTTGCTTGAGCACAGTCTTATTCAGGTGTTCTTCGATGCCACAGGTAAGGTTATGATCCAAAACTAGCATCGCAACCCTTAACCGTGTCTACTCAGAGGTAAACCCTGATGACTTCAATCTTGCTCCCAGGAAACGAGCCCTGAACGAGCCAAGGGGCTTAAGCCCCATAGAAAGCAATGCAAAGAGCTTTGCACAAGTCTGGATCCGACCCGGAGTTTCTGAACACGCCCGCAAACATCCATGAGGTCGGGGCTCAGGGTAAAGGGCAGCAAACGGGGACGGGTCGCAGCAGCGGGACACATACCGGCAGGGAGATCCTATGGCCCGTTCTCTAGACATGGGGGGAAGAGGGCCGAAAGGAAGAAGCAAGCCGGGGACGAGGCAGAACATAAGGGGCGCCTGACCCACAAGGGAAATAGGCGAGGGGGTGGGGGGAGGCGGAGGAAAGAGAAGCGGAGAGAGAGGGCGGCCCCGCTCCCCCCCCCCCGTTACCTGGCAACAGGAGAGGCCTGGGTCAGTGTCGCCTCCCCGCCCCCTCCCCACACGGCGCGTCTCCTGCGCAGGCTGCGGCTCCTGCCCCTCCGCTCCCCGGGATCCTCCTCACAGGGCTGCCATTACCCAGCCGCCACGGCTGCCCGTTGAGCCCCGCCCACTGGCTTCCCAGTAGCTCAGCGCGGGCAGGTTGTGGGAGGGGAGGGCGCGCCCATTCACCTCACCCTTTTCCCGCGGCCGCCTCCGAGGCGCGCGCCAAGGCCGCTTCTCCCGGCTTCTCGGCGCGTCAGGCTCCCCCCATCAAGGTGTCGTGTTCGGCCCCCGGAGGCAGGCCGTTCATAAGCGCGCCTTCGTCTTTCCCCCTTTTCACTCCTCTCCCTCGGAATCGCGGAGGCAGTTGGTATCGCCCGGACTACGGGAAGCGCGGAAGGCCAAGCTTCCTCGCCACTTCCGTCCCCTCCAAGAAATAAATAACGCGGCTTCCTTTACCGCAGACGAAAGAGAGAGGTTGGGCTGCGCGTGCGCCGCTCTCTTCTTTGTATGCGCGCGCTTCCTAATTTGGCCGTGCGTGATTACGTGCTCTTTCGCCGGGGCGGGCGTGGAACGAGTTAGAACGTGCAAAAATAAAATAGTGGCCCCGCGGGAAAGGGAACGTTTTAGCAAAGTAGGCGTTTCTATATTGTCGCTAGTCCTCAAGTCAGCAAATGCAAGATGGGGTATGGTGAAAGAGAAAAAATGTATTTTTAAAATTATGTATATACCGTTTGATTGTAAAAACAAAAGCAAACACACGAAATCGCACAGAAATAGAAACAGGCATCTCTGTGTGCGAGTGATGTATCAGCTGAAAGTATTGGGGCCCAAGACTTCATAGAAATCCAGTATCTTAACGCCTGGTGAGAAGCCTGGGCTTTGATTGTGCAGTATGGTGAAAAGTGATGTGCTTTGCATATGCTCAAGTGCAATCACTATTGTTTCATACATACATGAGCCCTGCTAGATCAAGCCAAACCCCATTTCCTCCAGCATTCTGTTTCTACAATGACCAATAGGCAATCTGTGTTGTGGAATACCGCAGAACAGGTTTTGCTGGGGCTGAGTCATTTCCCCCAAATTCCAGGTCCTCCCTCGTTTGTGTGTGTGTGTGTGTGTGTTTTGAGGTATCCACTACAATGAACCTGTGGTGGGTGGAACTGGATTGTCACTGGTCTGCTTATCCTCAGCTGTGGAATCCCCTCTGAAAACTCAGCAAAACCTGTGTTTTTGTTGTTAGAAGTTGGTATACAAGTTGATTGGTTTGAAATGAAATTTCAACCATTAGTGAAATTTGGGATTGACGATTTAACATAAATTTAACCTTGGCCACCTCATGAGAAGAGAAGACTCCCTGGAAAAGACCCTGGTGTTGTGAAAGATTGAGGGCACAAGGAGAAGGGGACGACAGAGGACGAGATGGTGGGACAGTGTTCTCAAAGCTACCAACATGAGTCTGACCAACTGTGGAAGGCAGTGGAACACAGGAGTGCCTGGCGTGCTCTGGTCCATGGGGTCACGAAGAGTAGGACACAACTAAACGACTAAACAACAACAACATTGATTTTAGTAGACTATACATCCAGGCCAGCTTTATCCCTTTTCATGAAGATAAGGCTGCTGTAACATTTTAATTTTGCAATCCCATGCAAAATAAGTAAGCACTGAATAGGTTCCAGTTATACTTCCAAGCCTCACCGTCTTGATTCTGAAAAAGCAGCAGCAGCCACCTAGAGGGCACCCGATCCTTTGCAATTTAAAGTTGGCAGACTGCAGAATGAGAATCCTCATGTCTTTCACTACTCAGCCAAATATAAAGTTCTGATAATAGTGAAGATAAATTATTTTTATCTAATGTAGGGTGTCTTTAATAACTGAGGAGAGTATTTTGACAGGATAATACTTCACACATCTGATTAAATGTGCTGTAGTCTATGAAACCATATACAGTATACCATAATAAATTTGTTTGACTTTAAGGTGCCACAAAGCTCCTTGCTTTTGTTGCAACAGATAAGGATACCTCTCTAGAAATTGTGTCATGTTTGCTATAGCAAACCTAAGTCAAGTAAAACTAGCATCTCATGCAGCCAGGTATCATAAAATGTGCAGTTTTTCCACCTTACCATAGTTTATTAATATTATTATCATCAAAGTATAAGCCAGTGAAAACATTTACAATAACAAAGAAGAGATACATGAAATAAAAATACATGATATAAAAATGTGTACAGTAAATAAAAGTGATTCTGAGTTTGTGCAGAGTTCTCATACGAAATGCATATCTTACATGGTACAATAACAGGGAAGTTACGGCTACCAATGTGATTAGTAAATCCCAGTGCTTTTTTTCTGGGGGCACAGGGGTACACATACCCCTAAACATTTTGTTAATCTAACGGGAGATGAAACTAATTTTTTTTTAAAAAAATAGATTCTTCTCTAGCACTGTGAATTGTCAGTTCTGTTGAAAAGCATGGTGAATTGTCAGTTCCGTTGCTAACCCCAATGGCGGCCTCATTTCCAGTCACGGTGTTTCCTGAGTCTCAGACAGAAGCGAACATTTAATATGTGAAGTAGGAGTTGGACTGTAGCACGGTGATTGGTCAGTTTCGTTGTTACCACCTCCGATGTTGGCTTCATTTCCTTTCCCGGTGATTTTCTTGAGTACCCCTAAAGAATTTTTTAGAGAAAAAAAGCACTGATAAATCCCATAGAGTAAAAAAACCTGTAGGCTCATTTATAAACAAGCAGGTCAACTCTCAAGTGTATTTTCTGTGCAAGTAAAAAGCTAACTTGATGAAACATTAAATATCAAGTGGGGGAAAGTTGTGACAGGGTTGAGGAACACCAGGGTTCTTGCAAAACTATAAACAAGCAGCACTTAGTGGCAAATGATGTAGTTTGCAATCTCAAATGCCTTACAGAATTCTGCCAACAGCCTACTCCCAAGGCCAAGCTTTATGAAAAGGAGCACAGTAATTGCACAATCCGAATTGCTGAATTTGTATAAAGAACATCCAGGAAATTCTATTGTAATGCATTTGCTTCCAAATCCAGGAAAGACCATACCTCAGTGGCATAGCATATGCATATCACATGCAAGCCTGGTGGGGTCTCAGGAGATGCCTTCTTGGCGGCTGCTCCCAGATTTTGGAATGCCCTCCCTAGAGAAGCTAGACTGGCCTCCTACTTATTGTCCTTCTTCAGGCAGGTGAAGACTTTTTTGTTCCAACAAGCTTTTGGAAACCTGTTGCTTTTAATGAAAGGGCTGGTGCTGTGCTCTTATTGTAATTATTTGTATGGTTTCATATATGTATCCATATGTATCTATATTAACAGATTTTATGTATGTATATAGTTTTAATTGTTATAAATCAGTTTTTTTCTGTTTTTAGCAGTTCTCATTTTTACACGTAAGTCCCCTTGAACCCCGTCAGGCAAAAAGGTGGGGGAATTAATAAATAATTCATAATATGCATTGCATGCAGAAGGTTCTGTTTGTACCCAGGTAGGACTAGGAAAGGGATGGGTGGCACTGTGGATTAAACCACTGTGCCGCTTGAGCTTGCCTATTGAAAGATCGGCGGCTTGAATCCCCACAATGGGGTGAGCTCCCGTTGTTCGGTCCTAGCTTCTGCCAACCTGGAAGTTTGAAAGCACACAGTGCAAGTAGATAAATGGCAAGAAGGTAAACTGTGTTTCCGTGCACTGCTCTGGTTTCGCCAGAAGCAGCTTAGTCATGCTGGCCGCATGACCCAGCAAAACTCTGCAGAAGCAGACAAACGCCGGCTCCCTCGGCCTGTAAAGCGAGATAAGCGCCGCAACCCCAGAGTCGTTCGCAACTGGACTTAATTGTCAGGGATCCCTTTACCTTTAGGACTAGGAAAGGCCCCTGCCTGAAACCCTGGAGAGCCACTGCCAGTCACTGCTAACAGTACTGGGCTAGATAGACCAATGTTCTGACTTAATATAAAGCAGTAACTCAATCTCAGTAAAGTTTACATAGCTTGTCTTATTGAAGAACTGATGCAATAGGAAAATAAAACTGCACATTAAAATATAAATTGATGATGTGCATTCCTGGTCTCATGGCGTACTTTCAATTATGTATGGTACTCCTACAGTTCAGTGATCTTGGGGAGACTATCAGAAATACATGTGAAAAGTGTTTTGGGGGATGGGGTTTAATCGTCAAGTTGGAAGGGACCCTGAAGATCATCTAGAAATATGCAGGAATATTAACCCATCCTTGGTGGCTTGAACCCATGACCGTGGCATTATCAGCACCACACTCCAACCAACTGAGCTAACTGCCTTGGAAATGCTATATTAATTGCAGCTTATCCTTCCAGGCACCCCACTATGTGGGTTGAACATTTTCAAAATCTCATCCTTGGCAGCAAAACTATAAGCATAGGAATTAGGTTGTAAAACCTTTTGAGCAAGTCCAGCTATGAAGTAAGCTGGCTCTCCCTTTCTTACCCGGCTTAACAAAGAAACAGGTAACTACTAGTATCAGTGGCTGCTAGCCAAGAAACCTATGCTCTGCATCCAGCTGGAGGCCGTTATTGCTTCTGAATACCAGTCGCTGGAAACTTCCAAGAGAAAAGAAGTGCTCTTGTTCTCAGTTTCTGCTGGAGGGACTTCCAAAACGCAGTTGGCTGCAGGATGCTGGTCTAATAGCTGATACAGAAGGGTCTTTTGTCCTTGCATATATGGTAACCTATGTAGCTTTATAAGCCTCTCCCTCTCTCATTAAGGAGTTCTGGGATTGCTCAGTTATAGAGGGCTGGACTAGATGACCCTTGTGGTCTCTTTCCAACTCTACACATCTATGATCTAAACCTGTAGCTCTCCAGATGCTGCTGTTGGATGTCCAGCACAGGCAATGATCAGAAGTTCTAATAGGGAATAGTAGTCCAAAAACATATGCACAGCTAGCTTCACCACCTCTGATTTGTAACTTTTTAAAAAAAGCCCTCACTGCACACTCACTGCCATTGGCACATTTCCCGTCAATGTAATATGAATTACGCAGGCTGTCGTATTGAAGTCCAGCCTAACAGTAGAATCCTACCTGTTTTTACTCAAGAAATGTGCCCATGAGGCTAACCCTGCAGCAGCAGCAGATCTCTTTATAAAGAGGCAAAAATAAAATAAAATCAATGACTTCCCTTCTCTTTCCATGGTTCATTTGAATACTATACATCCCTGCATATTTTACATTAACTAGACCGTTCAGTAATCCATTGTTATATCCATCAAAACTTATTTACACTGTTGAATTTATCTTAATGCTACCAGCGTTTTTAAATAAACACAGTCTTCACCCATATCTTCAGTAAACATTTCTTTGAACGTACATTCTGGTTCTCTTATTCTATATCTCTCTCAGCCCATGACATTCCTGTTTAGGGAAGCTTTTAATAGTCGATGAATTATTGTATTTTAATATTTTGTTGGAAGCCGCCCACAGTGGCTGGGGAAACACAGCCAGGTGGGCGGGATATAAATATTTATCATCATCATCATCATCACGCCGCGTATCGCTTTGTAAAACTTTACTCGGAAGTAAATCCCTACTGCTTAATGGAGCTGAAATCCCTGGTCTGTCAGCGAGCGCGGCCAAAATTCGGACAGGTTGCCTCGGAGCCTCTGTTTTAACACAGCAACATTCATTTTGCATCTTGCGAGCGGGGGCGGGGGGTGTTAACACCCACGAAAAGCACCGCAATCAGCCTCGCTCTATTTCCGCCCCCCCCCGCCGATTAGCCAATCAGTGGGCCGAAACGTCGGCTCGGCGGTTGGCGCGAGTTCCAGCCGTTAGGCCGCCTAAGTAGCCAATGGGCGTTGGCCGGTGGGGAGGGGGGGGCGAGGCTGGCCCTCGCTGGCCGTGGCCCCGCCCTCCGCTTCCCCCACTCTCCCTCTTTCTCTCTCTCTCTCTCTCCCCCCCCTCCTTCCGCCGCCGGCTCAGGTGAGCGAGGCTAAAGGCGCGGCGATGGTGGCCATTTCCTGAGCAACCCCCCCTCCCCACCCGCGGTGACGGCGCAGCGGCATCAGCGCTGACGTGGGGGCGACGCGCGGCCTCGCCCGGCCCAATCCCTCCTCCCCGACCTACTTTCCCCTGTGACGGGGGCGCCACGTACTCGGGTGAGTCGCAGGAGGGGGCGGGGACAAGGCGGGAGCGCGCAAGGCGGCCGGGCCCTTCGGAGGGGGCGGCCCGGGTTTTGAGGAGGGGAAGGCGGTTGGGGCGGCGGGGCGAGCTCTGACAGGCAGCTCGGAAGGGGCTAGGCGGGACGACGAAGATCGGGAGAAGCGGGGCGGGGGGGGGCAGCATCGGCGGCACTCGAGGGAGGCCGAGTCAAAGCCTGGCTGCTTTCTCCCTCACACACGAAGGCCGAAATCAACGCGGCTTCGTTGTGACAGCCAGAGACCAGCCGTGTTGCCCCCCCTCTGCGCATGTACAGAGTGGCCACCGTCCCACGCACCGTGGCAGGTTTCAGAAAACACAGTATTTTTCCCCCTGGAGGGACGCAGACCCCATGACATTTGGTGAATCTTAAGTTTGGCCTCATTGAGGAGCCGTATTTCAGTATTAGTAGGAAAATGAGAATACCCCTAAATATATATATTTTTAGAATAAAAGCACGGAACACAGTAATACTAAAAATACAGCGCAATCTTGTTCAGGGTTACTTGAGGGGAAGTCCCACTATCTCTCTCTATAGTGCATATTTGCCAGTAAGTATCCATAGGGGACGTGTGTGGCGCTGTGGGTTAAACCACAGAGCCTAGGACTTGCTGATCAGAAGGTCGGCGGTTCAGATCCCCGCAACGGGGTGAGTTCCCGTTGCTCAGTCCCTGCTACTGCCAACCTAGCAGTTTGAAAGCACAAAGTGCAAGTAGATAAATAGGTACCGCTCTGGCGGGAAGGTAAACAACGTTTCCATGCGCTGCTCTGGTTCGCCAGAAGCGGCTTAGTCATGCTGGCCACATGACCCGGAAGCTGTATGCCAGCTCCCTTGGCCAATAAAGCGAGATGAGCACCGCTACCCCAGAGTCAGTCACGACTCGACCTAATGGTCAGGGGTCCCTTTATCCGTAGGGGCATGGCCACAGCTCAGGGGCAGAGCATCTGCTTCGCAGGGTCTCCAGGCAGGGGTGGGAGAGAAATCCCGTTTGAACCCTCTGCCAGTCAGTGCAGACAATACTGAGCTAGATGGACCAATGGGCCTGACTCAGAAGGCCGCTTTCTGTATTTCCTTCCTAAAGGCATAGTCTTCAACATGTTTATGCAGGAGTAAGCCCTCCTGAGTTAAAACAAACTTGTTTCCTAGTAAAACGTGTTTTAGGATTGCAGCCTTAATCCTGAGTTTGTGCTTTTTCTCCTCTGGTGTTTCCATTTTTTTCAAGAGATTTCCTCTTTGGTAACTATGCTGCTGCTGAGGGTAGGGTGAGGAGTTTAATAGAAAGAAAGGGGTTAAGTTAAGCCCTGCCTTAGGCTAGATATGAAAGAGGAAGCAACACATTAGGCATGTGGAGTCAGAACTCACATGGAGATAAGAAAGCAGAGTTATGGGGAGGCCTCCCCTTAGTGATAGGTTTGGGCTTATCACATAATTTAAGAATGAGAAAGGAAAATTTGAAAATAAAGCAAGGAGAGTTCCATTGTGATCCAGTGGCTGCAGTTGGCCTCTAATAAGCAAACATATCATTCAGAAGATACGATGTTATGGTCTCACTGTCTGATCTGGCTTTGGTCAAGTTATGTTATCATAGCCTCAGTTTGAAGGCAAGAAAGGAATCCTAGCAATGATCTGTCACACTCTTTTGGTAAGCATGAGCACACAGATTGTAAAGCATATTACAGTTTAAATTTTAACAGGATGAGCCCGGGAAATGCAATATTTGCTGATAGCAAAAGAAAGAAAGTATACGTTCTGTGTACGGAAGGAAAGAGGATAGTTTACAAAACATTAAAGTGTATTTTTAGCTGATTGGTGTGATGTAACCCAATGCAGACCCCCCTTATAAATGTTTCATAGGTCAAGTCTTGTGAAGCTGCTTGGCTGTTAGTATGAAATAACTGGCTCTTCATTGAACACAGTGGGGCTTCCTTTTGAGTAAACATGCCTAGGATTGCTTTGTTTGACTGTTTCATCTGTCTTCCATGCATACCCTGCCACAGACTGTAGAGAAAATGTAAGAAACAAAGGCACCATATTCTCCAGCAAGGCTGAAGGAAGTTGTCAAAGGAGCCACCAGTTTTTCTTTATCTTGAAATAGAAAACACTAGGCTTCAATTAGGAAAAAGGGACTGTATGAGGGGTAATATTACAAACAACCAAGGCATACATAATCTCCCTTCAATCTGTATATGGAAAGCATTCATGCAGACCCTAGCTGTCTTCAATAACTTTGACTTTCAATTATGTTGATAAAAATATCTAATTTATTTGTTGCAGGGTGGTGTCTTTTAAATACTGCTTAAATGGAGTAAAATAACTAGTAAAGAAAGTGCTTCTCTCCTCATCTTGCCCTCCCCCCAAAAGCTATACTCTTTAGGCGTAACAGTGTTTAGTTGTTGGTTATACAGAATAACAGAGCAAGTGAGACAGTATCTGGTCCAGTGAAAGTAATCTTATACACAAAAACAGGAAGCAGAACTGAAAGTTTCACAACT